>NC_081300.1:56332424-56635454 GCF_030435805.1 Mustela lutreola | reverse complement strand
CTCTGCAGAGCAACACAGGGCCTTTCTAAGAGCCAGAACCAAAGATGGTTCTTCAGCTGAACTCAGCTACAGTCTCAGTAACCAAAAGACATCAGCAAATAATCCCCAAGGCATTGGGGCAATTACCTTGGGTCAGGCCTTGGATGCATAGTATGTGCAGGAGGTCGTTAGTATGCGTGCCTGGAACAGAGGCCACATCCCCGCACAGGAATCCAAGGGGAGGGTCATGAAGTCCCTTATAGGAAGGCAGGGAAGGATTCCTCGAAGGAAGAGAGAACAGGCATCGCTCCTTCATCCTCTCACTGCTCTAGACAAGGTGGCAGAAGAGGCCTTTGGCGCTCTTCCCTATCCCCTCAGATGTTAGAGACGGCTCCTCGGGTCAAACACAGGAGGCTCTGCTTCAGCCAAGGCTCATTTCACTGAGATGGCAAGATGTAAATACTGACACAGTTTGGGCCCTGGCCCAAAATTCAGCTTCATTCTGTTACATAAAGTCTTTCTTCCTTTGTCTCTCTGTGTCATCCAAGCACACATCTGACTTTGAGAAAGGGCCCCAAGGCTCGCCGCCTCGATGCACACAACACTAGGGCCACCCAGCCGGGCAGCTGGTGGCAGGCACCTGTTACTCCGTCGTGCCAGCACATACCAGAGTGGGTCTCACGGGGCACCAGCCCATCAAGGGCCGCGTGGGGAGCCTGATGAGGACATTCTGTAAGCCATCACGCCATCTTGGAGGCTCAGATGCACCATGGGCGCCCAGGACTTCTATAAAGAAACCGGGTTAGCCCCCGAATCAAACACATCTTTCACAACCACAATCAACTCTTTTCTCCTGTAAAACCTATTACCATATCCCCACATAACATATAAGAGAAACAAGCCCATTCCATTCATGGGATGCACTACAAGAAAAGGCCCTGCCCCGGTGGGCATAGACCTGTCCCTTTATCACCTTTCCCCAGGGAACCCCTCCCTTCTCAAGCCACACAGATCAGATTCCCTCTTTAAAATGCCTGCCTTGAGAGGCACCTGGGTGGCTCAGTCAGTTAAGTGTTGGACTCTTGCTTTCTACTCAGGTCATGATCTGAGGCTCCTGGGATGAAGCCATGTGGGGCTCCATGCCCAGCGGGGAATCTGCTTCTCTCTCTGCACCCCGCCCCACCCCCACTCATATGCATGTGCTCTTGCTCTCTCTTCAATAAACAAATAAATCTTTTTTAAAAAGTAAATAAAATGCCTATCTTGAAAACGCTGAGGCTTCTCATGTCCCCTCTCAATTTTGATGGTGGTGGTAGATTTTACTCAGTGCTTTAAGTAATCTAATTCTTTTTTTTTTTATAATTTTTTATTTTTTATAAACATATATTTTTATCCCCAGGGGTACAGGTCTGTGAATCACCAGGTTTACACATTTCACAGCACTCACCAAAAAACATACCCTCCCCAATGTCCATAATCCCACCCCCTTCTCCCAAAACCCCTCCCCCCAGCAACCCTCAGTTTGTTTTGTGAGATTAAGAGTCACTTATGGTTTGTCTCCCTCCCAATCCCATCTTCTTTCATTTATTCTTCTCGTACCCACTTAAGCCCCCATGTTGCATCACCACTTCCTCATATCAGGGAGATCATATGATAGTTGTCTTTCTCTGCTTGACTTATTTTGCTAAGCATGATACGCTCTAGTTCCATCCATGTTGTCGCAAATGGCAAGATTTCATTTCTTTTGATGGTTGCATAGTATTCCATTGTGTATATATACCACATCTTCTTGATCCATTCATCTGTTGATGGACATCTAGGTTCTTTCCATAGTTTGGCTATTGTGGACATTGCTGCTATAAACATTCGGGTACACGTGCCCCTTTGGATCACTACGTTTGTATCTTTAGGATAAATACCCAATAGTGCAATTGCTGGGTCATAGGGCAGTTCTATTTTCAACATTTTGAGGAACCTCCATGCTGTTTTCCAGAGAGGTTGCACCAGCTTGCATTCCCACCAACAGTGTAGGAGGGTTCCCCTTTCTCCGCATCCTCGCCAGCATCTGTCATTTCCTGACTTGTTGATTTTAGCCATTCTGACTGGTGTGAGGTGATATCGCATTGTGGTTTTGATTTGTATTTCCCTGATGCCGAGTGATATGGAGCACTTTTTCATGTGTCTGTTGGCCATCTGGATGTCTTCTTTGCAGAAATGTCTGTTCAGAGAGAAGTAATCTAATTCTTAAAACGACCGAGACTCTTCTGATACATTTAATGGCGGGTCTTCAACGAATTGCATTTTTATAACGCTCATTGAAATAAAGAGGGGAGGCATTAAGAATAAAGGCTGTCTCTAAAAAGATCAGGTCGTCTCAAACTACTGCCTGCTCCTTAAATAAGCAGCATGTGGAGAGTTTATCAGAGATCCTTCAAAGGGAGGTCCCCCTGTCTTAAGGTATGGGGAATAGTCAAAGCCTTTCTGGAAAATACTCTGACCTAGACAAGGGAATCTATTACATGTGCGCCCTTCCTAGTTCACATCTATCCATGGTCTGCACCTTCCCAAACCCCTTCCCACCATTCTATTCACACCTTCTCTCACTGCATCCCAACCCCTACCCAATATAGACTCTTGTGTGCCCTTCTCTCACAGTGAGTGGTGCCTGTTTCCTCACTGCCCCCTATGCCTTCTGTGGGATGTCACTGGAGTGCAAAGGAAAGAGAACTTCAGAGACAGCTGGAGAGGGCAGAAACACCTTCCTTTTCTTTCTTTAAGGTTTTATTTATTTATTTGAGAGAGCACATGTGCACACATGAGAGAGAGAGCACAAGCAGGGGCAAGATCCAGGGGGAAAAGGGAGGAGCAGACTCCCCACTCAGCAGGGAGCCTGATGCAGGACTCGATCCCAGGACCCTAGGATCATGACCTGAGCCAAAGACATTTAACCAACTGAGCCACCCAGGCACCCACATCTTCCTTTTTATTTCAAAATCAGAATGCAAACATGAAAAGGCTGACAGAGGTATTATGACGAGAAAAACAAGGTCAGATCTTTTCTGAAGAGAGTTGAGTCGGATTCGGCCAGCTTGGTTTGATGGTGAGGCCTGGCTGTGCCAATTAGGTTTTGCAGCTCCAAGGTTTTCACAGAAAACACGTATGGGAAATATCAATACACAGGTAATGTTTTAGCCTACAGTGAAAAGTTTACAAGTCAACATCATTTGATGCAAACAAATTTCTGAACAGCACCGCCCCACGAAATGCCTTCCTTCAAATCATCCTTCATGCGGTGGCGATTCCTTGGGAAGGGCCACCTGTACCCAGTGGTCCCACATTGTTGGCACCCCCACCATTGGACATTGGAGGAAGGGCTGGCCTGTCTCCCCCGTACCAGCTCCTGACCCTCCACACCAAGCCAGTCACTCCTCTCTATTCGTAAAGGGAAAAGTCACAGATAATTTGTAGGGCAGGGTCACCTCTGTGCACTGGACATCCTCTCCCTGAGTGTCGAATAGGCACACAAACAACAAATAAAAAGGAAGAACAGAGTATGGGAAACAAACTGTGCTCCTAAAAAAAGGAAAAAAAAAAAAAAAAAAAACCAGAATGGAAATAACTCACCATTACTGCACTCCTATTTAGTGATAAGAGCATGGGTGATTTTCCCCACCTTATCTCTATCATTACAATGAAATTATAATTAAGTGTATTTAAATGAGGAGGGTGGTTTTTTTTTTTTTTAAGCAAAATCAAACCAGTTCCCCAAATGGAAAAATTATCAGAGTTAAGCAACAAGGGATTCCGAAGATAACCTTCCTTAAAATTCTCAATGTTAACCTCTTGGAACATCAACCTGAAATTTTAAAATGGAGAAACAAGCCATTTGTTGGATTTTATTATAATACTGTGTGCAGACATGTAGGGTCAGAGTGAAAGCCTCAACTCATCCCAGCTTGAAGTAGGAAACAGTGAAAAACTGCTCATCCCTCCTAAAAATTTGAATAAACTTCTAAAAATAGTCGTTAGAATGAGTTTATTTATGTGTTCCCTGGAGTGAAGAACCATCCTTTCAGCCAATGCGTGCAGAAGCCACGTTATGGGATAAACACGACTGAGGCAGTATTGATCCCGTGTCAAGCTGATTATCTGTTTGTCAACAGCAGATGACAATTTCTAAATGAAAAATGGGAGGTACACTGAACGAGGCTTCCACATGAGGCAGGAAAGGCAAGAAAAATTCATCCAGATGATCTGGCTGGGTCTGATAAAATTCAGATTATTAACTGCCTCAATTGCCTATAAGTGATCCAATTTTCTCTAAAGAGAAAGACAACCCTTCAGAGTAACAACAAGCTATTTTGCTCTTTTTAGGATCACTTATCATCCGCTCCCCACTTCTAAGCTTACAAGAAGCCCTAATCACCTCAGCACGAACATTCTGGGTTCTTTAATATTCCTTCAGTTCCTGAGCTTTGAAATGATCTTTGATCACACAGAATCAAACTTCTAGCATCTTTTTCTGCTTCTGAACCCGGCGTTCCAGATGTGTTCCAACTCTCGCCTTGCATATCCCACAGGCTCATTACCCTGTGTGTACTTTATTACTATGGCAACGCCTGTTTGCCTCGTGTTTGTGCTGTTTTATGCTGAGTTGGCGGTTTAAGTAAATTTCCACGCTAACCCTTCGATCGTTTGCACTATTAGTAGGTTTGATTTGGATCTACTGGACACATGTGGTCTGGTTCTGCTTCTTACCCTTAGCTTCTCTAGGGAGGGTGGAGGTTCTTTGCTGTGCTCCATCCACGCTCCCCGCCCCCCTCGGCAAGTCAGATCCAGCAGACTCCCACGAAAGCAGGTGTGTGCTGCCTTCTCTTTTTTCCAACAGCCAACCAGCAGTCCAAATAAAGCTATCAGTGCTACCAGGGAAAATTCTGATTTTCACTCAACGGGGCCTTTTCTACCTAAGCAACACTACAATTTATCTACCTGGTTTGAGTGAAAAAATTATGGGTTAGCCCTGCTGGGGCTGACAACAGTAATCTGCTATCCCAGGAGATTAATCAAATCGGGTCACCTCTTTGTTGCACTGAAAGCAACCAGGCATTTATTTCCTGATCAATAACTGCATGGGCGATACAGTCCCAGCTCTCAGGGGAGTTTTGGCTTCTTGGAAAAAAGACAAGGAGGTGAGGTCAGCAGCAGCTATGAGCCTTACTGACTGAGTGCCTACTGAATGAAACAAAAGTTAAGTAGGACAATCTATAATTGAGGGTTAAACTGTTTAACCCTTAAATTACAAGCTTTTCTTAGAGATTACCTATAGACCCAACATGTATAGATTTAATCGTTTAATTTATAGATTTTTATATAGATATCCACTCTACAGATTCACTAGACAGATTTAGATTATATTATAGATCCAAGTTTGAGAACCCCAAATTTCATTTGAGGCCATAAGCAAAGCTATTTTCTTATGCACTTGGGGTGACGGCTCCCCTAAGGAGGAGAAATATTATAGCGGCAACCACTAGCGAAACGGTAACATCTCAGGGAGTATGCTATCTTCCTTAGCCAGGTGGGAAGGCAATGGCTGTGGCTCTCTAGGTCCTGTTCTCTTTGAGGGGAGACCTGGCAGCGGGGGGAGGGGTGAATGTAGCTGCAGAGGCAAACACACTTAAGGGGAACTTAGCAGTTGAAGCTGAGTAAATTCTACTTTGTTACCCCAATTAACTAGTTGCATATTATTTCATCAGGCTTGGTTGAGGTGACCCAGCCTTATCCATGCCACACAGAAAGAGTAGAGCACCCCTGAGGTCACAGGGAAAGGGACAATGGAAATGAGTGAGGGCACCAGAAGGGTGGCGGGAGTGTCTCTGCCTCCTATGTCCGATTCTGCATGACATGACCTGGCGTGAACATACAATTCCATCCTAGCCTCACTCCCATTCACCGCAGAGCCACGAGTTGGTGCAAACATCAAGGAATGGTTGGACTTGGATGGACGGAAGTGACACTTTAAATGAGGGGTTTAATATGACCCAAGATTCCAAGGCAGATAGAATCAAGGTGATTTTGCGGGACAGGCCTGACAAGCATGGTTAAGAGAAGCTGGGACAGAGTGGAAGGTGCAATGGACCAGAAAGATGAAATCAGTCTATGCAAAGCCCGGAACCCAGACATAAATGATCTGATGCAGTGAAAAGGGAGTCAGTGAAGATTTTCCAAGCAGCACTAAGGATCGTGTGTCCTAAGAGGGACCTGTAATGTGACCAGCTCTTCAACTGTAAAGCTATATACATTTCTTCAGAACAGAGAGCAAAAAGTAAACTGTGGCATACAGAAGGCCATTCTGGCACACATGCACGCACGCACACACACACACAAGGCACATTCGTTCCCTTCTGAAGAAAAGAGACAAAGAAAGAAAGAAAGATGTTATTCCAAATAGGTAAGAGAGAAATCCATGCGATCTGTGATGTCCCTCAAAGTCCGTGTTTCTCAAATTTCAATAAGGTTCAAAAATCTTCTGAAGATATCAGAGACCCAAAGAAATGTACTTCTAAAGGGTGCTAGAGAACCCTGGTTTAAGAAATACTGATTTAAAACTAGGAAAACACTTCACAACTGATAAAATACACTTTTAAAGCATCAAGATAAAGTTTACAAATCATGTCAACTTTTCACCAACTGAGAATTATCACAGGAACACAAACTTGAGAACTCCATTCAGGACAACTGTAGAAAACCTACTAATTTCAGTCAAACAAATTGCTTTTATCAGTTTGCCTGCATTTCAAGGTTAGTATAAGAAATTTTTCAATTGAGGAGTCTTTGTGATACATTTCCTAAAATGACCATTTACCTTATCAAGTTTTCCAACTGCCCACCAGAATTTATCCTGGGTCTTTCACATACACCTATGTCTGTCTGACGGGTGTCCCTGTTGATGTTGTAATTATCACTTTCATTAAAATGTCTCCCACTCCCCAATACTAACAAAGAAGTGTGAGTCACTTATATGGGGCATCCTCAGGGAAATAAAGTCGTCATCATTCCCCCACCAGTAATATGGGAAGTATCTTTGTTTAGCCATCATCATTAGTAAAATTCTCACTGTCTGGCAAGACCAGTTTCCCCTAAACCATTAGAAATGCACTGGAACTACCTTTTTACTTTTTTAAAAAGATTTTATTTATTTATTTGATAGAGATCACAAGTAGGCAGAGAGGCAGGCAGAGAGAGATTGGAGGAAGCAGGCTCCCTGCTGAGCAGAGGATCCTGGGATCATGACCTGAGCCGAAGGTAGAGGCTTAACCCACAGTGCCACCCAGGTGCCCCATACCTTTTTACTTCTGAGGAAATATTCTCCCTAACTTAAGATTAACAGCCACAATTGGGAAATAATCAGAAATCCCAGAAATCCCCCGGGGGCTTGGAGGAGGTCTTCTAATTCCAAAAGATCAAAGATTTGGGGTTTTTTTCCTCAACTGGAGGGGAAGCTGGGGAACCACACTAGGAACTGAGGGAAGGAGAAACGGAACGGCTCTCAGCTTCACATATATACCTTTTCTAAACTGAGGTTCCATAGAAAACCATTTGAAGATAAGACTTTCCCTGCTATTGGAAGGGGAGGGGCAGTTTCTCGGACTGCACCGCTATCCCACAATGTCATTTCCAAGGGAAGGAATTTGAGTCTGTGCAAGCGGATACAGTAGCCCAAAGTAAATAGGCAGCCAATAGCAGCAGTCAGAGCAGAACACCGAGGCCTGTCTCCAAGCCCACGCTTCTCCCAGGACCTACCTGTGCACTGGTCCCCGCACAGGCTGTGGCTTCCTAGTGAGTGGAGAATTTGATTCATCATCAAGAATCTCCCATCATTACGGAACAAGGGGAAAAAGAGTGGGAGGTCAACATTCACTACAATTCCAGAAGACCAAAACCGCGGAAGAAAGACCAGTTCAGAAAAATCTCAAGAACTCTAAGGACTACGGAATTATTTTTAGCTTTAAATGACATTGGCCAGAAAATATACACTAAGAGGGAACGAACAAGTATGTGTAATCATTTAATAATAGCATAAACATACCCTGGGGGAGAGAACAGGAATGACAAAGGACACCCCAGACTGCTAACCTTGACATCCGCCCACATTGCTGACTTCCTGGGGTACATGGGGTCTAGGAAGCACTACAGAGTTTTCCAGATGTTGCAGGAGTTGCTCTTTGCTTCTTACATCTGTTCTAACTGGGAGAGGCTACTCTTTAATCAGACTGCCCCCAGCTCCCACACCCCTACCCCAGTCTCCCAAGAGAGTTCATCTCAAAGTTCTCAAAGCTGTTTCAGGGCATACAATTCTACTACAGTTTTTCACCTCTTGCAAGACAGCTAAAGGCAGCTCAACTCATCTCCAAATCTTCATGGCTCAAGAATGGGCCAAAAAAACTAGAAGCAGCCCTACATGGGAAGATTTGGGGCTTTGTTCCCAAGGCTTAGGCCATTAAATGGAAAATTCAAAGGAAATTGGAACTCCAAAGACCACACACCAACTTCAGTCACCTAATCAGGGATGACAAAAGAGCCAGCTCCTTCCCATTTTCCTTTTAGAGACCTCAGAAGATCACAGACATTAATTCCACAGATCAGTGTGGAGTTTCAATGGGGGAAAATATCAGATAACCAATAGAGCGGTTTCTTAATGTAATCTCACAGATCGACAAGAGTCTCTTTTACCAAGAACCCTGAAATTTTTCATTAAAATGGAATGTAAAAAATTAGTAGAAACCTTTCTTACCCTGAACAAGCTGTATGGAGATGGGTGTGATGTCAGGAGTGTGCAGAAGCACGCCAGCCTGAAATAGAACTTGAATCAGGAAAAACTACTCTTCCATTCTCCAGACCATGCCTGCCTGCTCACTGCCATTTCGTCTCAGTGTTATGGTCCTTCTATCTGGCCATCTCTAAAAAAGCCTACTCAGAAGCAAAGGGGATGTTCATTCCTTTGAAGCAAATATCAGTGGATGTGATGCCTTTCTCAGGAGCTCTGGCCTTGGGATCCTCTTCTCTAGGGAATGGAAGGCTTGATGGTTTCATTCATTACTGGAACAGGTGGGAGAGAGATCCTGCAGAGCAAGAGGGTCCAAGATCCCTAAAAGGCCAGGACATGGGCAGCTGGTAAGCTAACAAGGGCGATAAGCCAACGACTGAGCTGCACCCACTCTCCCTACTCAAGTGGTTCAGGATTAAATATCAGACACGGTGGGCAGTAGAAAATCCTGTTTGTGGTTGGCGTGGGTGGTAGGGGGGCACTGTAGGGCATCTACAGGACTTTGCTATATGTAGAGAGGATGACCAGCTCTCTGAGGACTGCAGGGAGAGGAATGGGCAGCTTACCTATGGCATCCAGGATTCTTATTTTAGGAAAGTGACATCTTAGCATTCAGCAGGCAGTCAGCAACTTGAAACTTCGCAGCCTAGAGGCTCTCCTAGAGAAGGCCCCACAGCCCTATCCTCTACCAGGGCAGGAGGGGGGACACTGTTGAAGGAATATTTGTGCCTGGCACAAAGCATGACACGGGGTTCATCTCACAATCCCGAGATCAGGACCTAAAGCCAAAATCAAAAGTCAGATGCTTAACCAACTGAGCCACCTATGTGCACCGCCCCCCCCCCCCAGTATCTCTAACTGTGAGGCACAGAGAGGTTAAGTAATTTGCCTGTCATCACACAATAATTTGGGGATCCAGCAATCTGGAGGGGGAGTGTAAGCTGTGGTCTAAATGCCAAGACAGGCCACCTCTGTCAGGCGGGAAAGGCACCCGAGGAGACGGCCTAGCACCCCAGAACACACCACAATTCATCTCTAGGCTCTTCCATGTGCCATGAGCAAAGGAAGCATCAGCTGCTGCGGTGAGAATTTCTGTAGGAAATGTGTGTAAGATATCCTCATTTCTTACAGCTCTGAATCTCAGTTTCTGCCTCACTACAATGGTGGGAATGGCAGCAGCTCTCCTTAGGAGCTAGTGTGAACATTTAATGAGGTAGCACCTGTACAACATTACACCAAGGGCTGGCACACACCCAGCTCCTCCTCCACCTGCCACAGGCCAGTGGTCCAGTCCAAGTGGAATATTCCAGATGGCAGTTAGGAACACCCAAGGTTAGGCACCCCCAAGGTTAGGCAACTGAGGGTCTGCAAGCAGCAGAAAGGGAGGTCAGTGACAGATTGGAAGTAGAATTCAGAGAACCACCAGAGAAGCTAGCAGGTAAAGGGACCTTCAGGAGAGCAGCTTCAATCCAAAGGTGGGAAAGAGAGTTATGTAGATACACCAAGGCCAAGGTCAGAAAAAAATCTGCTTTGGAGGGAATCCAGAATCTGAGACTAACAAGGGAGCTTCTTAGGAATTAGAATGATAAAGACAGGAGAACCCAAATAGCCAGTTCTTGCTCTAAACCAATAAAAACAAGCCAGGTAAGTAGAGCTACCTTGCTCATTTCTGCAAGTCAGTCCTGTGAAACACCAGCACGTTCCGCTAACACGTAGTAGGAGGTACTGTGTGCATCCAGGATACAGAAGAAGCATAACCCTTGGATGAACTCAACAATTCAAACCAGCCATGGGGGAAAAAAATGAAAAATGTTTACCCTCTCTCCTGGCTTTGGAAGCAGACCCCAGGACATGAAGCACTTCATCTCCACATGTGACCTGGGGGAGGTGTAGAATGAAGAGCAATATTCACGATACCTCCCCCACATCTAGTGGCCACCAAAGCAAGCTCAGAGCCTGAGGCTGATCTGTGTCCTTCCGAGAAGGAGGACGATGGATCCTGAAGCAGCTGTGGTGAGAGTGCCTCTTCTTTCTGGACTCAAAAAGCACCCTAAATCACCTACCTGCAGGAAACTAGGAATGGCAAGCACTGAATTCTCTATCCTCAATGCCATGGGCCAGAAGGGTCTTCTCCAAAACACCCAAAGCAGGCCATGACATCCTCAGTCTTTGGTCTAGAGAGAGAGCAGGTAGCTATGCAGCAACAAGGGTAGGTAGGTAGCGAGGGTATGTAGCAGGTGGCAAGGAAGCCACCCTGCAGACATGGAAGGAGCTAAGGGCCCCTCCCCCCTTCTGCCTTGCTCCATCAAGAGGACAGGTGAAGGGAATGACTGGGGGGAGGCGGGCAGTTCTAGAAGCACTTTCTGCCTTCCTTTATTTCCCAGGCCTTCCTTGCTCATCCCCAGAAACACTTCTCTGGTTCCAAATCATAGCCTCTTTCTATCTATTCTGTTCTTCATAGGCTTATCCTAGAAGGAGAACCAGACACCCCAACACCCCGACTAACCCCACATCATCTCTCTGTGCCCAGGTAGTCTTTGGAGAGCTGGAGAGGGTGGGCTGGGCTGGCAACACAGCAGACTCCTCCCCAAATCACTGCCACAGACCTCCAAGTTGATACACGAATGCCCATACACCACAACCTAGGCAAAACTGAAGCCGTCGGAAGAGGTAACATCAGAATGAGATGGGCGTCATCAGCCTCAACGTGGTCCACACAGTTCAACGCCACAAAGTAACCAGGGAACCAATCCTTAAAATAACCGCCAAGATTCGGCTTGATCCAAAGTCTTGAAAAGACAAGCTGATTTTCACCTTGCCTCCCTTGTAATTCTGCTGGAGAAAAGAATGTTGATGTGCTATGAACGAGAACATGTTCTCTTTCCTAAAACTTTTTGCTGTGAAGCATACTACCAGAAAAAGGTACTTGGGGAGGGTGGGATGGGTGACATTTTTGCTGATTTCTAAAAAATAAAACAAGGTGATGAATATAGCTAATTTTTGAGACATTCTCAATGAAATTTCACAGAAGCACAAACCTTTTGGCTATATAATACCTCTTAATAGACGAGTGAGTAAAAATGACTTAGCTGATCATATTAAAAATTCCTATGTGTTGCACTGGAAGTTCTTCTCAGTATTCCCAATTGTACCAAAGTGTCAGCCCCGAAAGAAAAAAGGCAAAACTCTATCCTCAGGGCCTAGGAAAGCTTTAATAGAATGTAAATTGAAAACTGAAAACTGAACGTTCCTGTGTAATGTGTATTATTGAGTAATACCACTGCGAAGTATGAGAACATTAGGGCCATTTTTATCATTCCAACCAAAACTACATTGGAAGAAATCGCATTCTTCCAACTCCAGCTGCAGGAAACCGGGCCTGCTCTCTGAGCTTGCTCTGACAGTCCCATGGAAATGCACGGGGCACCAGGTGAATGGGACACCTTGGAGTCTTTTTGGCACCAAACCTTCCCCCGCTTCTATCTTCATTTACGTTACTTCTACACCATGTATTTCACAGAACGGAGATGTCAAAATAAAAGTTTAAAGTCCTTTTATTTCTTCCCCCTGAGTGCACACACTCCTTCAATATTCCTACACCAGGGTATCACATCAATACTTCATGTTCCTGAAACAAACAGCACTGCAAATCCTCCCCCCTACCCCCCACCCCCGTCGCCCCTAAGGAGCCTACTTCAGACTAATCTGAATTGGAATGAGTATTTCCAGGTGTCACCCACTAAAGCCAGGTACTCGGCAGGATTTCCCACACCAGAGAATCTTGTTTTTCTAGATTCTAGCACAGATTCCACTTGAATCAGATGAGGTTGTTTTGTTTTGTTCTGCCCTATTCCGTTTCAGTTTAACAGAGCAGCGGCTGCATCCAAACCCCTCCAGGAACCTTCTGCCTTACCTCCCAGCATCTGGCCTGTGGCCAGGCAGCCACCATGTCTCACTTTTAACTCTCTGGATCCTAAATCTGTCTCCTGAGGTCCCAAATTTAGCACGGAGACTCGCTCGGCACGAAAAGAATTGGAACAACTCATTTGCAACCTGGATCATTTTTCGGTCTCGCCAAGAGAGAAGCAATTTTAGTAATCTCAAAAAAGAGAATAAATGGATCAGGGTCAATGCACAGTAATGACACAGATCAATATATCAACCAAAAATCACTTCTTAGAGGAGGAAAGAACTCACACCCCTGATGGAATGTGATGATTTCATAAATGATGACGTCAGCATCCGAAGTCTATAAGGCAGCTAACCACTGCATTATAGAGAATGGAGATGAAGGGGAAGCAAGCCCCTGCTTTAGCTATAAACAAAAGCCAACGTGTCCGATCCAAACACCCACTGGGGAGTGCTTTCTGACAAAGCTCCCGCTGAGCTGTGCGAGTCCGAGTGCCACTCAGCCCCGGGGATCAATGCTCCATTGTGAGCCCACGGGCTTAGCAGAGACTCAACAGGCTACTGTGTGTTTCACAGCAAGATCCCTTCAAGGATAAAAATCACTAATTCTGAACCAGACGAGCAGGAGGTTTGTCCATTTTAAAGCCAAAGCTACCAACGGGCCGGAGAAAGACACAGGGCTGGAGGAACAGAGAGAATGAGCAGGCCTCAAACAGACCACCCTACAACCAAGCACAGAGGGAGAGGGAGACAGGAGGCTCTGCCCGGCTCGGGACCTGCCCACCACACTCTCCTTGCAGACGGCGCCCAAATACACATTGATCTCCCAGACCCCCAGCAAGGTTAGGAGCAAACGCCAATGCCAGACAGGCTGAGGCCTGGTGGCTTTTAACAGGCAGGAACCTGAGGCAAAGGTTAGTTTAACATCCAAATCAGACATGTCCAGAAAGATGCAAATGATTCTCCTAGGGGTGCCTGAGTGGCTTAGCAGGCTGAGTGTGTGCCTTGGCTTGGTTTAAAATCCCAGGGTCCTGGGATCGAGTTCTGCATTGTGCTTCCTGCTCAAGGGAGAGCCCGCTTCTTCCTCCCCCTCTCCCTCTGCTGCTCCCCCTGCTTGTGCATGTGCGCGTGCGTGCGTGCTCTCTTTCTGTTAAATAAATAAATTAAATCTTAAAAAAAAAAAAAAGATTCTCTCCTACAGGTGGAGGTGCAAGAACGTATTTCTGGAGTTTTGCAGTGGACCACAACAAAATAAATTCCACAGTCAAAAAAACTCCAATTATTTCTTTAATCATAAAGTTAAAGGCTAATTCTTAACAAAGATTATAAAAATCATTCCAAATATTTTTATTTATTTAATATATATTTATTTAATATTTATTATTTATTATTATTTAAAATTTTCATGACTTATCATCTTCTCATGTCAAATATTGACATATTTAAACTCACTGAAGCATTAACAAGCATTTTTTTTTATTCCATCAAGTTTATTTTAAGGTATCAAAGTCATAGTACAAGGAGATATGGGGTTAACTTAGTAACAATATCAGTTAACATTTTCATACAGGGCTTAACAGTTTATACAGTGCTTTGTGTAGATATTTCCCAGATAACCCAAACATCTAACCCAACAAAGCCTTTCTCCAGAGCTTCTCATTGGCTTTCTTTCGGTTTTTCCCTCCTTACTAATACCCTCTTTAAAAAATCCTTTTACTAGAGGCGCCTGTGTGGCTCACTCAGTTAAGTGTCTACCTTCAGCTCAGGTCATGATTTCAGGGTCCTGGGATCGAGGCCCGCATCAGGCTCCCTGCCTGCTTCTCCCTCTCCCTCTGCTGCTCCCCTTGCTTATGCTTGCTCTTCTGTCAAATAGATAAATAAAATCTTAAATAAATAAAAAATAAAGTCCTTTTCCTGAGCAAGACTGAAAATCAAGTTTACAGACATGAAGTAACATGCCCCTGGTCTTACCACTATATTAGTGCTGATCCTAACCCTGACTGGCAGCCACCCCTCTGCAGCTCTGACAGTCTTTCCAAGCACAGACACTGAAGGTGGCCACCAGGAGTGCCCTGCTGCTTCGGCCACCAAGGAGATAAGCAGACCTTAGCAAGTTCCTGAAATGTCCCATGCAACAGTCACCTCATCAGGAAAACAGGGAGGGCGGTGTGAGCTGCACATATCATGGTACTTAGCACACAGCAAGGGCTCAAAAACTAGGCTGTTTCTGTAATTGTCATTATTCTCTCTCCCTCAAATATGAAAAATTCTGGGCAGCAACCAGACTGCCTTAAAATTAACCAGCACAAATAGCTTATGAAATCGGTACAATGCAGCAACATGTGATCATGTAAATGTTTACCTGTATGCAGTGGGTTGAGTAACAGCCACCTGAAGATAGCAAGTCATAATGCCTGGAACTCATAAATACTACCTTACTTGAAAAAAAAAAGGGGGGGGGGTCTTTTCAGATACAATTAAGGATCCTGAGATAAGAACATAATCCTGGAGTATTCAGGGTGGACCCCAAATCCAGTAACAAGGGTCCTTAAAAGAGACTTGCCAAGGAAAAGAAACAGGAGGAGAAGGCCAGGTGAAGGGGAGGTAGGGAGTGGAGTGATGTGGCTGCAAGCCAGGGATGGCCCTAGCACCAGGGAAAGGGGAGGAATGGCCTGTCCCCCAGGACTTCTGGAAGGAGTGTGACCCTGCCGAATTCAGGTAGCCACCTTGAATTCAGACCTCTGGCCTCCGGAACTGAGAGAATAAGTTTTTGTTGCTTCAAATCACCAGATCTGTGGGAATTTGTTACAGCAGTCTCAGGAAGCTAACACACCCGAGAAAAGGCAGCGCTTTGTCAAGCAAGAAATAAAAAGGGGAAGAGAAATTTCCAGAGTTAGGAGTCTACCTCTTGCAGAAAATGCTCCGCGGGAGGAAAAGCTGATTGAAATGTGGTCCTGAGACCTGGGAAAGTATTTAGAAACTGTGTATTTTTGGAAAACGGGCATCTGGACACTTCAGCCAGTTTATTCTCTTCTAAGAGGTAGGGATGTGACACCTGTTCCCTTGTAGGGCAGAACCATGTAACTCAGGAGCGGAGGCTCTGTCGATGCCAACATAGTCTTTAAGGACTCTCCTCCTGGGGACCATGGCTACTGCTCCCAGATGTGCAGGCAGGCTCTGGTTTCTGGGCTGAGCTTGTTCCCAGGCAAGAAGCACTCATTGCAGATGAAGAAGCAGTTTCCTCCTAGGCAGCACCAGGAGGCCCCAGAGGGTCAAGTGCAGCTCGTGGAAGCTGCCAGCACCTGTCAGGAGATCAGGAGGAGCATCCTGGGTGCTCGCAGTGTGCTGAGCCAGCCCCCCCTGCCAAAGGTGCTCCTCCCTGTGGCTTGTGAGGACCCAGAGGCAGGGCAGGGCCTGGCATGAACACTGCTTTAGGAACAAGGGAAGGAATTGTCCTGCAGGGAGGATCCGAGGGGTCATGAATGTTCTGTAGCCACAAAAGGCTGAGAACTGGCAACATCAGAAGGCAGAAAGTGTATTTGCAAGCAAAGTCAATTCAATTCAATGCCATCAACATTTGCAGGGTAGTCAGAGGGAGTGATGTGTTAGCTGCTGGAAATGGAAGGGAAGATAAGATTCCTGCCCTCCAGGTGTCTGGACTCAGGGGAGCCTCTATAGGATGATAATGATAATATTAGAGGAAATCATGAAGACAATGTCTGACCTTCGCTGCAGGCTTCTCACTTAACAGTCCATGCCCTGAGTCCTACATATTTATTATTTCATTCCATCCTTGCCACAGACAGTGAGGTGGCCACTATTCTCCCCCTTTGCACTTGAGGAATCTGAGGGCCAGAGAGGTTAAGTAACTTACCCTTCATCACACAGCGAGATGGAAGAGCCGGGTTTTAAACCCAGGTGCTCAAGCTCCAGAGTCTTGCTTCTAGCCACTGTGACAATTGTGAAGGAGGACAGGGGACTTGGCTAAAGCATACTGTGAACACAGATAAGAGGACAACTGACATCACACCAAAGTAGGGTGTGCTATGGGCAAAAAGTATAGTACAGAGAAGTAGTGACATGAAATTAGACTTTGGAAGATGAAGAGATCACCAGGAGGGAGGTGGGGTGGACCCCACACCAGAACATGGGCGAGAGGACAGGCTGGCAGGTAAATGCCAAGCGCGCCTCGGGACCAGCTCAGCCATCTTTCGGAGTGCCCCACGACATGCACCAAGTGTGATGGGAAAGGAGACAAAATCAGCCTTGCACCACAAAAAGGCCTTTGCTTTCGCTGAGGGGGGCTTTACGAGCACCTGAGATGCTTTTTTTAAAATTCTAGATTTTCCTAGGTCCCGTTCCAAGCTCCTGAATCCAAACTGTTCAGCGTGGCCCAGCCCTCCCTGGTGCCTTAGCAACCCCACCCCCCACCAGATGACATTGTGAACCCTAGGGGTGGAGAAACTCAGCTGTGGCAAATGGGAACATTGTAGCAATGGTCCAGGCAAAAGATGGGAGGGCCCTGACTAGACAGTGGAATTTCTACAGAGTACTTATTAAACTTGCAATTGTACAAATTGCAGAATCATTTGAGACTAAGTAGGCTTACATGAATTCTCCTAGTACAATCTATGCTCTCAATATAGCAGTTCAGCTCTTAATTACAAATCCAATCTAAGAGTAGAGCCATTTTTTATTTCAAGTTTGAATACTGCCCTGTGGCAATTAAAAATATGTACTTTAGCCATATCTCAAAACAAAGCATAATGAGTACATCTTATTTTCTAATCAAGACATTAAAGTTCCTTTTTCTTTAACAGCTCTTAATAAAAATGTACTTATAAAGCTTAGTAGTGGCTGAAGAATGACCTCCCTCAACAATAACTGAGTTAAACTCCTCCAAAATACACTGTGGCCAAGAAATTCTCAACATTTGACTGAACTACTCAAGCCACTGAAGGCCACTGGGTTTTGGAATGGCGAAATAATGAGACAGGGTATTTTTATTTGGTCTGAAACTTGACAACACCTTAACATTCACAGAGTTCCAACAATTCAAGAGTTCCTACAAGGAATACAAAGTTTATATCCTTTAGGAATGAGACTTTATTGCTAAGTAAGTGGGTATAAATCATAGTAAATAGGCTACTGGACCAAGAGACACACAGTTGCTTGCTTACTCTTCTATGTTGCTTTAAAACAAAACAAAAAACAAAAGATTCAGAATTGGGACTCTCAGGCCAAAGATCCATTCAACAAAAAGCAAACACTAAGATAACAGCAATGTTTAGCAGAAAAAACCTAACATGAGGCAAAAGTTGAATAAGCAAAAAACACTTCTCCCAAGAAAGTGCTGACATCAACAATGCCATCAACACAACAAAGCTCAACAAAGTTTGGCAGCCCTGTTATAAAAGGACACAAGATTAGCACTATTTTGTATCTGCTTAAAAGATAATGTTACTTAATTCTAGAAAATTCTGAGTACCTAATTTCTCCTGCCTCACCCCAGAGAACTAAGCACTAACTTGAGCAATAGTAGATGATCCATAAACACATGTATTCATGTTCAGTAGACAGAATTTAATAAGTACCACATTAATTTATCTTAGCCTCCAAGCTATGCTTCATGTACATTCCTATGAGAATATGTGTAAGTTCAAATAGAACCACAAGCACTTAACTGAGATTTCAGTTCGTTAAACATAGGATCATAATTGTGGACCACACTGTTTACTAGAAGATACTACGTAGCTGTTGTTAGTAAACATATTGAGTCTTGAGAAACCAAAGGTTTTTCTGGGTAATTCTGGGCTCAGATACAAGAAATGCCAGAAAATATGTATTCTGATTAACTTCAAAAGGTTTTCATTTTATTTTAGTTTTATGTAAGCAGAATTTCTTAAAATACCAGCCTTTGTTTTATTGAAGAATCTAATGTTGTATCTAAAACTCCTCATTAATTTCAAAAGGGCGCTTTCTAGAAAGGCCATTTTTGAAAATGCAAAACATCCCATTTTGGGAAATGCACTATGTTGTTACAGATTTGAACATTTCAGTGTTCGCTAATACTAATGTGTGTTCTTTACAAATGTTCTGACACATAATCCGAAACGGCCCATATCTTGATGGTTTTAGGGAAGAATCTTTCCCCTACTGTCACATTTTTATTCTTTGTAAATGTTCATTCTTTTTCAAATAGTGTGGTCTCTGAAATCTCTGCAGAAAATCTAGTGCTCACATACATCTAAAGTAGCATTTTACAGAAAATCTGTAATACAGGCTAATACTAGAAACTTGAATTGTGCATCATCTTGGTCCACAGGACATACCCACTCTGACTGTCCTCCACTTCCTGCCTGACCAGTGCAGCCATCGAGCGGAGAACAGATTAGGAGAGGAGCCCAGAAACTTGAACACAAAAAAATAACTTTCTAAGAAACCTCAGCTGCCCTCTGGGTTATGACAGTGGCTAGTTCTCTGTGTCTAATTTCATTCTACTTGCCTTTTCCCACCAAAAAAAAAAGAAAAAGGCTACTACTAAACTAGAGTAAGTCAACAGTCTGCCCATTTGTGACAAAAATTACCTCCAATTGCAACATTCAGAGGATAGATGAAGAAATTATTAACATCCATATCTGAGACAGAGCAAATGGCCAAGAAAGGAAAAGACTGCTTTCTGCCAGCCCACCTGGCACCTCTCCATCAGTGACCCAAGGCCTATACCGCTGACCACAAAGCAGTTCTCCATCCCCGCTTAACCGCACATGCACACAGCTGAATTTCTCTATGTTAAGAAAAATTGGGGGAATTAAGAGATAAATGAAAAAAATAGGGGAAGATGCAGTTGGCCCTTTAATAACACAGGAGTTGGGGTACTGACACTGACCACCCACACACACTATTCAAAAATCATGTATAACTTTTGACTTCCCAAAAATTTTACTACTAATAGCCTACTTGACCAGAAGCCTTACTGATAACATAAAGATTCGATTAACAGATATTGTGTGTTATATGTGTTCTCTACCATATTCTTACAAGAAAATGGGTTAGAGAAAAGAAAATGTTAATAAGAAAATCATAAGGAATAGAAAATTCATTTACAGTACTGAACTGTATTCACTGAAAAACTCCGCATGTAAATAGCCCTGCATAGCTCAAAACTGTACTGTTCAAGGGTTAACTCTACTTTGTAGAGAAAGGTAAATGATATTCCTACAAAGAATTTTAACAAAACAATAAGTAAGATGATGACTCCCATAGAAAAAAAGCAAAGGACAAGTCAATCAATAAATACAAAGGGCCAATCCTTTTTCATTTTTTTTCAATACATTTCCAAGGAACTCTGTCTTTTATCAAACAATTTAGCAAAGACTGAAATACTACTGGTGTGTTTTGGGGGTGTGAATAGGGATGGATTCAACCTTTCTGGAGGGCAGTTTGTCAGAAATCCATGGAAACATATATGGTGATTATTCTATGTAAATAATAAGGCATCTGCAAAAAGTTGATGTGTATAGAAAACTGTTAATCACAGCACAATTCAGCATTTTGTGTAACAGCCATCGCTTGGAAACAATATCCAGCTCACAAAAAGATGCATGACAAGCATGTTCTTCTATAGCCAGTAGCATTATGCAGCCAAGGAAATATGCTATCAGATGTATTCTTCCGTTTTAAAGATATAGAAAAGTACAGTTTAAGATCTTTTAAGGTTAAGTTAAGGCTACAATTTAAGACTAATTTATTTAAAGAAAAAGAATTATATACATATGACTTTAATTTTTTAAAACACACACATGAATTGCACAAACAGAAAATATATTGAAATATAGTAATAATGAAGGGCAGCATTATAAACTCTTTTCTTCTTTATATTTTTCCTGTTTTCCAAACTTGCTGTATGAAAAAAAAAAAAACATTTTTAACAAAAAAGAGTTTAAGGGAAAAGAAACTACACAATATATAAAAAGTAAAGAACTAAGCTAACTGTAAAGAAATGTTTCTACTAGACTATTACTAGAAGATGTGAATTCAAAATATATGTCCATATTCACTTAAAAGTTACCTACATCTACATCTTTAGTTTCCACTAAAGACATTTTAAGGTAACAGGTAAGCTACACAATGCTTTAACTTATGATACTTATTCATTTTTTGAAGAAATGAATAGCTTAGAGGTACCACACACTATTCTAGGCATCAGAGCCACAGAGTGATCATGTTTAATTAAAAACAATTAATTTAATTATAAAGTAAACAACCTGCATGGCAAAAATCTTCACTGGAATGATTAAGGAGCACCCTCCTACTTAATTGGGGAGAGGATATAACACCTTCAAAAAAGCATATGGATAGAAAAAAAAAAAAAACACAATCTAGCGGTTACCACTAAAGAGAACTTGGGTGATTTATTGAAACTGGCAAATGGGGGCACCTGGGTGGCTCAGGATCGAGCCCTGCATCAGGCTCTCTGCTCAGCAGGGAGCCTGCTTCCCTATTCTCTCTCTGCCTACTTGTGATCTCTGTCTATCAAATAAATAAATTCAAAAAAAAAAATCTTTAAAAAAATAAATAAAACTGGCAAATGGGATTTTAAGTGAGCAACATTTAGCAGTTTTTTCTTTTTCTTTCTTTCTTTCTTTTTTTTTTTAAACAAGTTCACCCACCTTAAGTATGAAGTTTATTCATTTAGTCCCAACTTGGGGTTAAATATTTAGTGAAAAAATATTCAATAACTGGAAATCTAGAAAGAAAATACAATACTTTTAAAAAGTAACTCAAAAATTAATTTATTACATCTTAATTTGCTTTGTTCACTTTTGGGTCTCCATTTCAATATCTTTAATCCTTTAAAAGTAAAAAATTGATTTTGACATCTTAACACAGGAGTATTTATTCTCCTAGTCTCTATCAGACAGACAACTGGGGAAAATTCTTCTGTGATGTTTTCTCTGATACATCCTCATTATGGCAACAAGAATGATCACTCCAAAAATCACTTCTTCAAGGAAGCCTTCCCTGATTAGCTCAACCCTTCCCTATTATATAAGTTCTCAGTTTACCAAGAGACTTTCTCTGTAGCAATCATCTTTCTATGTCATTTGACCTGTACTTGTTCGCCCCCTCCACTGAAGTGCAAGCCCATGAGGACAAGACCAGGCCTGTTTGCTCTCCCCTTGATCCCCACCACCTAGCCCAGTATTAGCACTCAGACTAAAAAGATGGGTAAGTAAAAGTAACAGAGTTCTGGGTGTGAAAAGACTAAGAGATTGCTCATTAAAACCTAAGGATAGGGCGCCTGGGTGGCTCAGTGGGTTAAGCCGCTGCCTTCGGCTCAGGTCATGATCTCAGGGTCCTGGGATCGAGTCCCGCATCGGGCTCTCTGCTCAGCAGGGAGCCTGCTTCCTTCTCTCTCTCTCTGCCTGCCTCTCAGTGTACTTGTGATTTCTCTCTGTCAAATAAATAAATAAAATCTTTAAAAAAAAAAAAAAAAAAAAAAAAAAAAAAAAAAAAAAAAAAACCTAAGGATAATTAGGTCTCAAGTTTTCTCAGGAGTTAGATTAGTTTCATCAAAGAAGCACACTCCTCTCTTGTTCCAGGCCAGATGGGGCACAGGCATTAAGAATCCCAGATTCGGGGCGCCTGGGTGGCTCAGTGGGTTAAGCCGCTGCCTTCGGCTCAGGTCATGATCTCAGGGTCCTGGGATCGAGTCCCGCATCGGGCTCTCTGCTCAGCGGGGAGCCTGCTTCCTCCTCTCTCTCTGCCTGCCTCTCTGCCTACTTGTGATCTCTCTCTGTCAAATAAATAAATAAAATCTTAAAACAAACAAACAACAGGACAAAAACCTAAATACAGGGCCAGAAGTAGTCATTACGTAACCCAGGGGAAGATCTCCATCTGTTCCTGACAGCAAACATATTAAAACCCCGGATGGAGCAACATTGTTATTGAAGTCTCTCTCCCACCACTTTCTTCCACTAACTTAAACACCTGAGAATGTATAAAATGTATTTGACATCCCCCCGAGGAAGGGGGGGTGTTGCAAGGCTGCCTTCTCCTAAGATGACTCTATCATGAGCTGATGTTCCTTCCCTTAATTACTGTCCCCCCTCCCACAAAAACAGATGGACATTAACTAGACCACAACAGAAATCACTGCTTGATAGACATTCCCCAACACTTAAGTAGCCAATAAAAAATCTATTCCATACTCAGGTCAATCTGTTTCACTCCTAAAGGGACCCTTGGCAGCCACTTCCTCCTCTGAGGCACATCAGGAAGACACTGATATTGCTTCGATTTCGATAGTTGGTGGGCATCTTCCTGAGGTTTTCCTAACAGCCATGGTGACTGCCGAGGTACCACCTGCTCCAAACACCTCCAGGCAAAACCGATCTCTGCCACCATCATCCATGGGGTGCTCTGGGATCACAACCAAGTTCTGTCTGTGCCTAAAGAGAACCCTGGCTCCTACCCACACATCCAGCCTGGCTGACGTCCTTGGAGAAGCCATTCAGACAGTGGAAAGACCCTAGAACTCCAAGGCACCGCAACAGTACTGCTGTGCCCTTGACTGCCAAATTCAGGGCGGCAAAATGGGCTTCAAGGACGACAGTTGGAGAAACAAGCCATTTTTTCACTATGCGAGGTATGTACGCTGATTTCGGTCCTTGAATCAAATCCGCTCTAACATCATCTTTGCTCCCATAGAGTTAGTTGTCTTCCCTGAGTTGTTTTCAAGGTATGCCTGCAATTTGGAGGTCAAGTTGCGAAAAGGAAAGCGTACATACATTTTGCTGCTACAATGACACCAAAGCTGTTCCTGAGCAGAACATCTCCCATGACGTCACTCAGCCTGCTGACCGAGAACCTTTGGTGGAAACCAAGTTGCAGAGAAGAGGAATACTATTTCCCTCTCCCTGGGATTGCTCTGCAGCTTAATACCAGCATCTAATGGTGTACAGTTTCATTCTTCCGTTGCTACTTCTCTTATCCTTTTGTGCCTCGCCTCAAATAAATTTAACTGATTTTATGATTTCTTCTATACATTTGATTTTTTTTTTCTTTTCCCAATCTAACGTATCTGTTGCTTCCCTAACATCCCCAGGAAGTAAACTGAGGAAGAGGTAGGAGAGATGTTACAGGGAGACAAAGTTAAGACCTAATTCTACCCTCAAGGAGCAACTGAACAAGGAAAAAAATGAGTAAGCCTGACTGAAGAAGTTCTGGGTTCAGATCCCAGTACCACCAGCCACTGACCACCTATCCCCAGATAAGCGACACAGGCTTTCTGAATCTTGGTGTCCAAGATCTGCGACTTGCATTATGGCCTTCCTCACCAAGCGGTTAAAAGTCACCACTGGTAGAAGAGACTCAAGCAACTTACAATGCATAAAGCCCTATATCTGAGTAAGCTCTTTATGTCATTAGTACAGAGGTTCAAGGTTAAAGGCTTGCAGAGTAAAATTCCTGCAATGCTGTTTCCTCCAGCAGGGAACGAGTGGGCAGAAAGTGGACTTAAGTGATTGCTAATGCATTAATGACTGACATGTGGCAGCGACAATGAGACACACAGATGCAATGTGACATTAATGGAGAGATTTGCCTGTGGTCATGTACACGGTGGTGGGGGTGGGGGAGACCCACCGCCCCTTGCCTTTAACTTGGGTATGAAATCAAACGTCAGCCAAGATTAATTAGAAGCCTGGAGTTTCATTCTCCGCTGTTGATAGGAAAAGTAAATTTCCATAATGTGAGGAAACGTTTACGTGGGACGCAAATCTGGCTGACATTGAGGGAAGGGCTGCTTCATTGTGAATGCTGCCTGTGTGGTGCTTGTCAGGGCAATTACTTTCTGCTCAAGTGGCTTGCTTTTTAACATTTTATTATCTTAACAACAAAAAACTCTGGAAGCAATAATTATTTATTATGTTAATTCTTTAGCTTTCTTCCTGAAATTTCTGTAAGACCATTAAAAACTAGCTGTGCCCTTGAAACAAACCATGAGTTTATTAATACTCAACCAATTAAGGGGGAAAAAAGCAAAGTAACAGAACACTCCACACCAGCAATTATTAACTAGGCAGTCAGTTTGCACTTTCTTTGCCACAGATTTTATTCCAGGAAGCACCCTATATAGTCAACTGACTGAAAAATTATGTGAAATGTGTTTACATCATTACAAGGAGACGAGAAAATCTGAAAGAAACAGAAGGAACTTGCCACATCTGTCTAGAAAATGTTCAAGCCCAGGTTATAATGGAAGCCATATTCCTCCCTCCACCAACCCCTCACAAATATGGAAAACCACCTCAGAGCGCTCTCTTAAGCCTGAATGGAAGGCTCCAAAGCCAAGGACAATTTTATCTTCTCAATTCAATTCCCTTTTCCTGGCATGCCCCCATGCACACATTCACACACACAAACATCATACCATCTTCATACTTATGAATTAAACCCTTTCTTTCTGACACGTACTCCTGTCTATAAATGCCCCCATTCCGGGACCCTGTTGCCTTATAAAGGTCAGGCCAATTCGCCAACAGCCCCAGACCAAAGGCCACTAAACAAAGAACAGCCACCAATGTGGATGATCCAGGGCAAGCCACTGTGACCCAGGAACTGGGTGTGGGGCACCCCACCTCAGGTGGGCAGCCCGGAAACAGGAAACATCCAGAACAAGTGGGACACCGTAGCTGGAGATGGAGAGAAGCCAGGCCACTAGACTGGTCTATACCTGTGGCAATAAGGGGCAGGCCCCCCTACCATACAGCCTTCGAGGCAGCAGAAACAGCAGGTCTACCTGGAAGAGGGGAAAGCATTGGTTGACACTCTTGGGACATCTCTATAGACTTCCTGATGTGGCATGTGGGATGGATAACAAGGTGGCGCTTCCCCGAGAGTAGAGAAGGCAATATCACCTATTCATCTCTTTCCTTATTGTTCTACCTGACTTACCCTTCAAGCCCATGCTGCTTGCACCAACAGGATTACATAAAACTTCAGAAACTAATCATAGCTTTTATGTTTCTATTTTCCAGGTGACACTAAAAACCCATGGAACCGTACGATCTAAAACAACAATGAACACAAGATAAAACATTCTTAGCGAGGTGGAGTGGAACTATTAAGAAAGTAAAGATTCTGACTGCTTCGAGGCTTGAGTGGTTTTTTATCCTTAATGGTGGATCAGTAGTATTTCTTACTTTGAAGGTGCTAAAACACACAATATAAGGAATCAGTAACTTTAAATCAAACCACAGGCTGCTGAAATTCTTTACTTTCAGTTCCATTATGGTTGCAATAAAAGTTGAGTAAGAAAATGTCAACTTTTGGGGGAATGGAACACACCGGTAGATATGTATAAGCACTAGGATGCACAGAGCTCCCAGAGGTCAATGTCAATGCCTTCTCTTCCACTCTCCCAGTCCCCACTCCTTGCAGAAGAAAGCAGCTGCCAGGCATGGCTTTTAAAAATCTGTATATTTCAGTCTGTTAGCTTTAGGTTGCAAAATAGACGTGATCCAATTATATTTTCTGACATTGTTTCCCTAAGCACAAGTACCTGTAGCTTGGTGTGTAAATATAAACACAGGCCACCAGAATTAAAATCTAGCTCACCTGAGATCCTTGTTAATTTCTGCTCATTTCTTTTCCTCCAAATGAAGTAAATCCTAACAGATCTAAATAAAAACAAGTTGGCTCTTCTTCTCTGTGTCTGTCTGTCTGTCTCTGTGTGTGTGTGTGTCATTATTGATGCTGAAACATACAGCCAGAAAGCTGTTTTATATGCTTTTGAATACTTCTGAACGTTTAGCTGTGGGGTTTTCAATATGTGTTGTCTTATTTTTTAGGGGGGTGCTCAATTAGAGCAGAGACACACTTGCTCGCTTCCTTCTGCCATCCCTCTCCCCCTTTCTCCCTCCAACCACTGGCACGCTGCTTCCCTAAGCTCTCTGATCTAATTCTGCACAAATGCTTAATAAGGTTGTAGAGATTTAATACAATTAGGAGTGTTGCTCACAAATTAACCAATCCATTAACACTCTAGCAAAGAAACAATTCCAGAGGAAAAGCCAGCCAAATGAGGATTAGAAGACAATTGGCTAAGGGTACAATCTGTTTTTTTAAAAAAATCACACTGTGGTGCATGTGTTTTCACATCTACATTTCCATGTTTTGTGCTTCATACCTTTCAGGGCCAAGAAAAATAGACATAAATCGTGCCATCTGAGAATTTGCCTCTTCTCCTGTCTGGTTTCTAGAAGTGGGGGTGATCAGCACTGTGTCAGTTCATACTCACAAAATTGTCACAGTTTTTTATTCAGTTAAATACTCATGGATTCGACTCTTACATAATAAGTATTTCAAGTCACTTTCATCATCTGATGGATATGTGAACACATAGAAGGAAATCTGGCAAATGCAGAAATGCTAAAGCAAAAATAACAATAAATCCACTATTCAAAAATAATTACTATTAATATTTTGGCGTGTATTTTATATATTTCTGTGAGTTTTTTAATAAAATTTTAAAATCATTAACTAAAAATGTCATTCTCCTATACACATGATTTCATCATCACCTGTTTTGGTCCCATAGTACAATATCGTGATCACCTGACATCCTTAAATATTCTTTGTCATGATTCCTGGTGGCTGGATAGCATTCTATTTACCTGAAAATACTGTGACTTAACCCACTCCCTATCGTTGGATATTCAAGTGTTTCCCATTTTTCACTACTGTAGAAAATGCCTTTGTGAATATGCTCGCAGGGGATTTTCTGTCCATGTCCACATTTTTTCCCTTAGAATAGATTTATCATATTTTAATAAAGCCTTGTCCTTTTAAGATTTTTATTTATTTATTTATTTGAGAGAGAAAGAGCACAAATAGGCAGAGCAGCAGGCAGAGGGAGAAGGCGAGGCAGGCTCTCTGCAGAGTGGGGATCCTGATGCGGGGCTCAATCCCAGGACCCTGGGATCATGACCCAAGATGAAGGCAGACGCTTAACCAACTAAGCCACCCAGGCGCCCCAAGCCCCATCCTTTTTTGATTCCCAATGCACCATCTTTCCACACTCTAGGTGTGCACACTCTACGTCAGAGGATCCCTCACTCTGGAAACCATGCCAGGCCAATGGGTCGACCACAGATAACCTACCATCTCACCATCTTGTACATTTCCACTCAAATCACATTATAAATGTCCTTATATATGAAAATTGCTAAAATGCTTACAAGATGCTGGGGTTGTGTGGTCTGAAAGAAATTTAAAGGAGAATTTTGACTGAATATTAATAAAGGGATAACTTGCTTCATCATTTTCCTAAGTAGTGCACTGAAAAATATTGGCTGCCTGGCTTTAGAGCTCACAGGCAACCTGAGCTCTGGCTTTCTCAGAGGCCTGAACGACCACTGAAACTGTGCTTCAAGATCCATGGAATAAGATCATTGCCACCCTCTTCCCATTTAAGGAACCATGAGAAAGACCACACTGAGTGGACGGGGAAACCTCAGATTATAAAGTGCCTCAGAGACACACCAGCCTTTTGAAACATCTCTGCTGCTCTCTGTGCTTCTTGTTGTCCGCTTCCTGAAGACAAGGTGAGTATTCAACTGGAAAGGGCCAATTCTCTGGAAGATTTAGTTACAGAATGGGAAATGATTTTTTTTTTTCTTTTGCAAGATTCTTTCAGGTCAAATGGGTATATTCCATTATTTGGTTTCCAAATGATCATTAATGATTCAAAAATCGAAGTCCTAACATCTCAGTTATTTTTCAGTCATCATGATCTCTTTCGATTTCAGAAGGGGTAGTTGAGGCAGACAGGCACAAAATATCTGTCAAAGTCACAGACAAAGCCATGACCAGAATTGAGTTATACACCAGAGGTCACTGGCTTGGTTTCTGCCTTTTCATGTTGGGGGCCGAGCAGAGAGGACTTTTTTCTGGCCGTGAAAACACTCCACATGACACTATAATGGTGGACAGATGTCACCGTACGTTTGTCCAAACCCGCAGAATGTACAACACTAAGAGGGAACTCTAATGTACACTCTGGATTTTGAGTGGACAACGACGTGTCAGGACAGGTTCATCGATTGTGACAAGTGTTCCAAATGGTGGGGGATGTTGATAATGAGGGAGACTATGCCTGTGTGGGGGCTGGGACACACGGGAAATCTCTGGTACCTTCCTCTTAATGATTTTGCTGGGAACCTGAAACTGCTCTAAAATAATTAATTTTTTTTTTTTTAAATGAGGTCCCTATCTGGAAAGAAAAAGGCTACAGACCCCTAGCCATAGGGACCTGCCCCATCAATTCCCTGGTTGGTGTAGAAGTCCCAACAGAGCCACAAAGTAGGAGACCTCTGCAGCCACAGGAAAATTAAAGGATGCACAGCACCTACGGAGGAAAGGGCACTGAGTTCCATCCTAGCTTCAGAGAGCTTTGCCTTTCCCGTCTGCCCTTTCTCAAGAGACCTCACACCCTACAAAACGATGGTGCGCCTCTCTTGTGTAAAAACAACCATGGCATCAAAGACACAATGTGAGCTACTGCTCTCAAGGAAGCATTCTTTAATGATTAATCATACACCAGACACTTACTGTGGGGTTTCGTGTCTTTCCCTGTCATATCCGTATTTCATTTAAGGGTAAAACAATGTACTAGAGATAGAATCTTTTAGTCCTTGCGGAATGTTATAAAATCAGATGTATTACACGAGTTAACAACCACACATCTTCCTTCCCTTGACCGTAAAGAACTCCTTTCACAGCTGAAGAATTAGTGAAATTATCAAAAGGGTGACATCGGTAAATATTAAATGCAAAAACATTACCTTTAAACGTACCTAAATGTAATAATTCTTTTTTAGCATATAGATTCACACTCAACAACATGACATCAGCTGGGAATAAAAGAACCTTCAAACAGTTGGAAGTGTGTATGTTCCTGACATTGATTCTTTCGAACAGAATTGCAGTGCCTTCCAAAACTTTCAAATTATACAGGAAAAATTCACAAATAAAAATACTTGAGATTTAGTTTAGATTCAGTGTGCCTTTTACAGTGATAGCATTAAAATCCACTTTATCAATCATTCATTTATGAAGTAATTTGTCCAATGAAAGTCAGCCCTCATCTTGTAAAATATTTAATATTTTCTCCCTCATGTTAATAAAAATGTGCTCTGTCAATCTGCTGCTGCCAGTTTCTTTTGAGTGGCATATGCTTCTCTTTTGTTACAGACACAGGAAAAGTTGGATTCTGCAATCTTTAGAAACTGATATAATTATTTCTGAAAGTATGTCCATGATTCCCGTTTAACTATTCCCAGAAGTCAAACACCAGAATTCAATATATACTTTTACATATTTACCAGAGAAACAGCTGCTTTTTCATTATAACCCTCAGTTTATAGTACCTCAGAATTTTAGGTGCCCATTATATGACATTCCTATAAATTAATGAGAAACAGAATAAATTTGCCATGATTTATAAAACTTATACTTAATATAAAATATAAATAATTCCATTACATCTGCATCATCTTAAACTTGACTAACCAGCTTTTAATAATCTGGTATATCATTTCTTTTCATTATTTTTTAAATTATTTCCTCAAAATGCAAATTAACACTTATTTGAAATTAAAAACTAACTTAGACGTTTTCTCATAGAAAGTAAAGCTGATGAGACTGACAGGTTTGATGAAGACTGCTATGCTTAGCAAATCATACAATAATTTTTTTCATTCAGTGATTAGCCTAAATCTTCATTTCTAAGGTTTGACAAAAATGTTTATAGATGTATATTTATCTATTTATACACACACACATAGATGTATGCAAAGTATATAAATGTATGTAGATATATATTTAAAACATGCATTGGCTGAAGTATATTAAAATCAATATTTTTGTTTTCACAACAATTTCTGGATATTTCTGTATTTCTGGGTTAAACAAGGTGCCTTCAAGTTAAAAGTAACAGGTATAATTAACTTAACAGGCATTGAAGAATCTTGGTTTACGTGATCTGCTTGGATTACCTCCCAGCAATTGAGAAGGTGCATGACTGGACAGCAAAGGCTAAGACTGGTCAGTTTCCAATTTTGGGCTTTGAGCATTTCCAAGAATAAAACTATCAGACTGGTCATTACAAATAATTTCTAATGCTAGAACTCAATATAAATCTTGGCATGTAACTTGAAAAGAATTCAAAGTGGCACTGGTATGACAAAAATTCTCTAGTCCCGTCTACCTATTTTATATGAACAAATTTCTCAACACAGATTTGTAAAAATGAAAAATGGAAATAGAATTTGGATTTAACCCTACTGAGCAATAAGTAACATCCTAAGGTCTATTGGCAGATACATGAACTAATTTTTTTAAAGCCCATCTGATATCTGAAATACAAGTCCCATAAATTTTAATCATGATTCCATTGTATACAAATAATTTGAGTGATAATTCAACTAGATAAAATTTAGCACTTACTGCTTTACAGTCCCATAAAGTTAAAGATAGAATTAAAATCTCAATTTATATACAATTTTGTTGCAGAGAAGTTTGGTAAGTAATCACTGAAAGACTCTCAAGCTTAAACATGTTGTAATAGGATAAGATTCTATGGGGAAATAAAATGTAAACAGCAGTTCAAGAAGAAAAATTAAGCATGTAAAATTTCTCTCAATTAAATATAAGCTTGTTCATGTATTTTTAAATGGACAATGGAGAGAATCAAATCTCTTTGGTATTGGATGTTGTTTCTGAAGGATGCCTTTAAGAGAGTCTTGCAAGTTTTATCCTAAAATGTCAATATTCACTGTAGAGCATAAACTCCCTCCTTCCAAATTGTATATATTTATGATACAACATTTCAGATGTGAACTTATCAATGCTCAAGGAAGTGTCCAATTTTTAAAAATTATTTGACTGGATACACAAGCTAAGTCAGAAGATTAGAAGACTATCTGTCCATGGCTGAAAGATCTTAGAACGAACTAGCATTGGCCGCTCGCTCCAGAAAACCATTTCTCTAGAGCAAGATCGCATGAAGTAGTATCTATTCCTTATTTTGTACCAGACTCTCACAGTTTTGTTGGTTATGTTAAAACATAGTCTCCAGATTGAGTAAACCCATCTGTTGACTCTGATTTGAGACGTCCTCCAAAATAAAAAGACCAGCCTAAGTGTCCCAAGAGCTGGCATCCTCCTCTGTTCATTCATCGTGTTATGCAGGGGCCCAATGCCCTTCACAGGTGGGGTATCCAGGCACCTATCCTGGGTCTTGAAACAAAAGCATGTCAAGCTCATTGGTGTGTGTAGAGTGCATCTGTGTCTGATACAAAGAACTGGCAGGTGGAGTGGCTTAGTGGCTTCAGGTTCAGGCTGGTCACGTTAAAACCTTAGCTTTGCCCACACAGCTTGTCTGAGCTTATTTCCTGGCTTGTAAAGTGGTTAGGGTAACTTAGGTGGTTATCGATATTAAATCAGGTAATACATATTTAAAAATTACATAGATTTTAAATATTCAATAAGCTTTACTTGTCCCTTTGTTCTATTATAATACTTCTACTCCTAAGTACTTCTGTGCTGATTAGAAACAAAGTACATAAAGCACCAACCAGTGCCTGACACAGACATGGTAGTGGTTACACTTCCACTTACCATTTCTATTTCTATCAATAGTGGCTGTTCTATCCACCGATCTCCTACCCTTCAGAGGAGAAACGGGATGCCAAGGACCTGTCTCTGATAGTTCCAATACAGTAAGAATGTTGACAGTCCAGTGGGATAGGGACACCTATTTAATTCACCACTGTCTTTTAAAACCCAACTACTATAGGAGATGAAGATGGAGGATGGGAACAAAGGAAAGAAGAAGAAGAGAAAGCCTAGGACCATGATATCAGGGATGGGAACAAAAGAGAAGCCACATTTTTGATTCCTGAACCTTCTCTAACACCCCACACTTTTCCAACTTCTGCCAAATTCCCATCCTATACAAACTTATCCTTGAATACAGTAGCAGTAGCAGTACACTACACACTATATACCTGAAACTAATGAAATATTGTACTTCTATTATATTTCAATTAAAAAAAAACTCACTTGGTTAGGCATTATCCCATTTCAAGAGGGAAAAAAAAAAAAACCTCAAAATCCTTTGTAAGGTCTCTCCTCTCCCTTCCCTTTGAGCAGTAACCTGACGAGTGCCTGCAGACCTCATCAGTGCCTTGTTTCCACTGGCAAGCTGCAACCCCACATCCTGTGAGCCAACAAGTGGAGCGCCCTCCCTGGAAGATCTGCCTTCCTGCAAACTCAGCGGCAAGCTCCCTTGCCAGACCCGCCATCCGCTTATCTGTGTGTGCTCCCTGTGAGCCAACCCTCATCTCTTCAGTACCCAGCACACCCTGCCCCCCAAGGCCTCACCACAGAGTTCGCCTGCAAGTCCTCTGCCACAGAAGCCGCAGCCCTTCGCCTCAGCTGGGGGATTCCTCATTTCACCCTCAGACCTCGGCAATGATTTATATATTATTTATGCTTTGGAAACAAATATGCCCTGCAAACACCTCTTGACTATTCCTCCAATTATTGAGGATGTCTCACCTCTGTGCACGATTTTAATCTCTAGAACTGAAGCATGAAAGAATAACCTTGGGTCCAGCACGGAAGAAACACTATGCATATCAGAAAGCATCCCAAGAGGGGGGGAAAAAGAATGCCAACTTGATAGCAATTTCCTGTGTATAAAGAGACAGAGAAGAATTCACCTGGTGCGGGTAGCATTTTCATTTTCACTAAAAGCAGGCCCTGCAGGAGGGAGAATACAGGTCCTTTCTGCAGAACTTCCCAACTCCAGCTGGAGCTCTGAGAAGCCAAGCCAGTGGAGGGTGTGCCTTGGAAAAGGCAGCTCCCTCTGGCCGGGACTTCATGGAAGAGAAAGCAGGGTTTTTTTCTTTTAATTTTTTCATCTGGTCCTTGCAATCTTTTTAGGCCCTTTAAGTAGTTATTTTAATATCCATTGTATTCTTCTGCCACCTGACTCTTCACCAATGAAGAGACCTGGCCCAAATCACAGGCCACAGGAGAGCAGAAGCAAACATTAGAGCCCCAAAGTCCATTCCAGGGCTCTCCCTCATCCTTAACAATGAACGAATCACCTTATTTTATCTCCAGCTGCTCAAAGATCTTCTCAAACGAAGAGTAAAATAAAATAAATATGTATCTGTTGACAATGATCTTAAATGATACTGGCAAAAAAAAAAAAAAAAAACTAATTCCATATTTTTTTTAAAATACTGTGAAAGATGCTAATATTCTGTTAATATTTACTTATTCTACTTTATTTTGGTATAATTGTCCCTAACAATGTTGTAAAAAAAAAAAAAAAAAACTGATTAAAGCAAAGCACATCATTATTGTAAACTATTATAAACCAAACAGTTCTTTCCCATGGTGAAATAAGATAAGACTCAACTCACTAGATTGCTTTATATCCTTCAGATATGGATTTACTTGCTTCCTTTGTCTTTGTCCAACCCCCAAAGAAAACGCAATTTGTTCTACAGAGGTAGTTAACATCATCTCCAAAGGCCAGCCCACCTCCACCAGAATGGAAAGGTCTAAAAATAAAGTGTTGCTGACCTTAGTGGCACTTTGCCCCAGAGACCACCAACACATACGGGTAAGAGATTTACAAAGGATTTTACACTTCTCCCCACAACCAAATACCAGATTTTAAACACAAGAAATTATAAAAACATAATTCAGAGGATCTGAAACCCCAGAGAAGATAACATTCTGCCCTCCTCTGCTGGTGAAAAGATATGGATCATGTCTCTAATCAAATAATTTCATTCAAGTTCCTTAGAAGCTAAGTACTTTTCTTTCTAATTTACTATTTCAGAGAGCTGTAAAACGGCAATAGCTAAATAGCACTGCGGGCTAAACCAACTTTACTATTGTTTTTACCTTCAAAATGAGAAATTGTACCAAATCAATTAAGCACACTTGGAAACAATGGCATGTACTTTGAGCCCCAAAGGTGGGAAGAAGAGCCCAGGCTTTGGCCTTAAAAGGCACTGGAGGAATGGAGCACTTCGGGGTCCACCAAGTGCTCTACCTACTCTTTGTACAACACTTTAAAATGTCTTGTGGCAGGGAGGAGCAGCTGGGTAGCGCAGTTGGTTAAGCAACTGCCTTCGGTTCAGGTCATGATCCTGGAGTCCTGGGATCGAGAGCCACATGGGGCTCCCAGCTTCACGGGAAGTCTGCTTCTCCCTCTGACCTTCTCCCCTCTCACGCTCTCTCTCAAATAAGTAAATAAAATCTTAAAAAAAAAAAATGTCTTGGGGCCTCAGTCCCATAAACCATAAATTGACAGTGCTACCATTTTTTACCTTAGAGGATTGCTTTGGTAGCAAATCCCACATAAAGGACCCATAGGTAGGTAGTTTATATTTCCTTTGCCCCTGCCTTTGGGAAGCCAGAGGAAACAGCAGCAAGTTTACGAGCTAGATTACAAATGGAAGAAAACCCGGGGCTGGGAAAACCACACCTTCTGGGGTGTCCAGACAGAAAGGAAACACACAAGGCAATGACTCAAGGTTATCTGCTGTCATGGGGCTCTAAGAACAATGACAGTAGCTCCTACAGCCCAGGAACTATGTTCTCCGTAGGATGACCAAGGAGGCAGACATCATCCCCTCTTCACAGATCAGGAAACTGGCTCCCTGTGGCAATGTGACTTTCACGACTGATAATGACACAGCCAGGATGAGAGCCCAGGCTTAATCAGGTTACAATCACCTTCAGAATACACCCAGAAGTACAACATTGTGTAAAAGTTTCTTTTAATACATCATATCATATTTGATCTGAGGCAAACCTTATGAATCAGAGTGCCACTGAATGCCCCTAATTACAGATCAGGAACTGAGCTCATTGAGGTTAAACAGCCTCCCTTTCAGATGACAACATCAGGGTGGACCCTTGAATACAGGGCTTTCGGTCTTAAATTTCCTTTTCTCATGGTGCCAATGATTTCCCAACTATGTTCTCCAAAGCAGAGGCATCTCAAAACACAGGCACTTGGGGCCTGGCAGACCCTATGTCAGGTCTAATTCTCCATCTGTCCTTGTATCCATACTATTTATACTGTGGTCTTAACCCCACCAAGGGGTGAGGTCTATTTCCCTACCCTTGTTCTAGGGTGGCCCTGTGGACTGGCTTTGACCAAAAGAACAAGGTGAAAGTGACAAGGTGCCCTTCCCAAGCATAACCCTTCCCTTAGCACCCTCCGCAGTCTTTGGAAACACTGCCTGCTGGAGAAGAAATGAGTACACAGAGGAGAGAGCAGCTGTCCCAACCAAGGCTCTCCTACAGTAGCCTAGAGCCAACCAACCCCAAAATATCAAGAGCCCATCCAAGATCAGCTAAGTAAAAACATACACATAAAGTACGCCAATCCCAGTTTAGATCAGCAGACACATCCCCCCTTCTTTTTCCTAAAACAGAAAAATGGAAAACAGTTTTAAGCCACCAAGTTTTGGGGAGCTTTGTTATACAGCAAAAGCTAACCATCACCCCTTGTTTTCAAACTTGGAGATTTAATATTCCCAGATAAAATCTTGTTTAATCTTCCCACATGAAATCTTGTTTAATCCAAAGATTTTTTTTTATGCTTTTTCACCTACGTAAAATTTTACTTAATGACAATATCCCAATGTTTAAAAAAAAACAAGCTGGCGAAGTATTAAAGTAGCCTATCATAACCTCCATACCATCTTCCCACTCCTGTGTTCTTCACTTTTAGTGACCTTTGTGTTCTGTGGTGTCACGGGGAAGTAAAAGAAAAGCACACACACACAAGTTGCACTTGGAACACTGACTCAGATGTTAAGATCGGAACTCATTTCTTTTCTGTCACACCACTCTCTTCAACTGGTCACAGAACCTGTTTCTTTCATGGTGAAAGCTCCATTTCCTCACTCTTGTTCCATATGGTCCATATAAGCAGGCCACATGCCTGGTCTCATGGGCGGGTCATGCAGAGCAGAAGGTTAAAGGGGAAGCAGGTGATATGACCTGTCCAAGCGAGCTCACTAGCAGAAGGGGTGTGTCCCTTTGGGGCACAGGATCTCTCTTCCCACTGGGCTTGGAGCTGGAGGCTTCAGCCTATGACCCCTTAAAGATACCACATAAAGAGGAAAGATGCTTAGAGAAGAAGATTCCAAATCCCAATGGCCATGTTGAGCCCCTGGGACCAGCTGTGCCTCCCACCACCTTCTCTGTTCCCAGAGCCAACAAAGACTCTGATGAAGGCCAGCCTTGACTGAGGTTTTCCATTCAAAAAAGCTCTCACTATGACAGAACACGCTTTTGAATCTGGCTTTCTAACAGCCAACATGAAGAAGAAAACTTGATGGGTTATATAATTCATTATTTCCAATGGAAAAAACTAGTCCACAGTTCCTGGAACTTAAGATCCAGAAGGAAATCTCCCCAGGCGACCATTATAAAGATTCTAGATCATGTACTGAAACACCACTCAACGTCCTTCTAACAGACACAGCACTCCATCTGAAATGCTTCTGCATTGAGCACACCTCAATACAGACGGATGGCATCAAATCAAAGCATAAATCAGGAAAAAGTAGCTCTGCACCTGTGTGTATGGGGAGGGAAGACACATGGTGCCCATCTCCCTCGCTCAGATGACCTGGCTTTGTTAGAAATGGAGCCAGACTCTCCTCCCAAAGCTTCCGTCAATTTTCATAGTCAAATTTTATCAGCTACTGTGCGGCCATGGGTTTGAAAATATCATATCCTCTCAGCATGGTACCTCACACATAATTAGTGCTCAGTGCATGGCTATTACTTATAACTATCGATTCCAATCCCCTGAAATAAGGCCTAGCTCTGTGGCCACAATTGAGGTAGAAAATCACAGCCTTCAAACTAGTTGCCACATAGCCGTTGGCGGCCCCTGCGAATGGCAGATACATTCTCAGGTATGGAGGAAAAGGGCTTCGTTTGTGCAGAGGCAGCCTACGGCAAATGTGGGAAGCATCTTAAAATTGCTCAGTCCTCCCCCTTCAACTTCCTTTTAACAAGCAACTTCATGCTCTGTCATGCACTCTCTTGGATTGGACCCAATGTTCTAGACATTTCTCCCATCCTCCCCCATCAAAAAATAACCCATTGATCCAGGTCTCACCCTCTCAACACCACGCTACCTCACAAATTAATATGAACTAAGATGACAAGCCTCATACTCTTCAAGCGATTGGAGAGACCTTGTAGATCCCTGAATCCAATGTCTTCATTTTTACGAGTAAGAAATCTGACATCTAAGGATATGTCAACTTATCAAGGTGACAGCTAGTTGAGGATGTCATATTAAGATGACTTAATGAGCCACCTCTCCCAGACATGACATTTCAACAAGCACCTTTCTTCCTTGGTCAAAATGATGAGCTGGTGGAAATTTCAAGTGCCTTAACAGACGGATATGCCCATTTTGAGGTTTGTGACTCTTTTAGGAACTACTACAATCAAAATGCCAAGCTTCTGGGCCCCTTATGGGGCCCCGAAGATCAATTATTCTACAGTTTCCATGTTTCGATGAACAGGAGATAAAGGAATACGTACTGGGAAATATCACTCCCCATGCCATCTTGTCTCATCTTCTTCTATGAGTGAGTCATCCCCAAATGCAGCTCAGAGCTGCAAATTTGAAGATCTAAAGTCATCGTGTTCTGATTACCCTGAAATGTCTTTATTCTTTTATTATGTCCTAAAAATTCCAGACAAATAGCAAATTTACTAGAGGTCACCAAGTTAAAAGATGGGTACAGAACAGCAAAGTTGCAATAAAATGCCTTGTTTCATAATTCACTGTCTTCTGACACTAGAAAGCCTCTGCTTCATAAAAGAAATACTCTTTGGTCAGTTAATAATTTGGTCTAAAAATACACATGCTGATCTTTGGATGCTTTCTTAACACTAATCAGAGAAGATGTGATAAGTTCTCCAAAGGGCATGGTCTCAGAGCCACGGCGACTTTTTTTAACGAAAAGTCTTTCAAAGTTTACAAACATCATGATTATCTGGATGTTTCCTGACCAGCTTCAGTGGATTCAGTGGCCCCTCCCAGAGATTCTGACTTGGCATGTCTGTGGGACCAAGACTGTGAGGACTAGAGGCTCACAAGACTGACTTTAAGGCACGTATGAACACACCACCTTCCATGCTACTGACTACTACAGGCTTTGCATGGTATCAATTCTTAGGGGATCATTTTGTTATTTTCAATTATTTTTTCTCTTTTAAAGCATAATATTGGCCATGTATCTATAACATATATATGTGTACAACCACATCAGCACAAATGTCCCTCCTACAGCTTCCAGACACCACAGGTATCAATGTCCTGGACCCAGAAAGGGGGTCTATTAGCTTGAACCATATGAAACTGTCAATATCAACTCTTCCTGACTTACAACAACAGTGGGTTCACACTGGCTGCAGGACTGGCCAATCCCCTCTCTTCTTCATGCTGAACAGACACAACCCTGTCACCCCAAGAGGTCTCCTAACATCAGGGCATCGGTTAGCCTTTACAATAATCTTACAAGGTACTTTACTAGAAAACAAAACTCAGAAAAAGTAAGTAACATACCCAAGGCCAAGAGGCTATTCAGAAGCTTTGTTGCAAAATCAGCAGCGCTTGATCTGCCCCCTGGGGGGGGGGGGGCTCTGCTCTTCTTTCGAAACCCCAGGGAACCTGGAGTTGACGTCAGAGCCTTAACATCCTCCAGCTGTCCAATTCCTTCTGTGACTGGGCAACACCCACTGCCACCAAACCTTCCAAGGGTCAGCAACACAGGATTCTGGATAAGCCTGCACAGTGGCTCCCAGCCCACCTAGCAGCCCTGAAAGAAGAGGGAGGGGCTCCCTAAGAAGCCAATGGGATGAACAGTTAACTGATAAAAGATATCAGACAAGAAGCCCCATCACTTACGCACAGGACACAACGCCCATGGATAACTGGGGAGATTCCACACCCTGTTCAGTGGTCTAGATTTTGAGAGTCAAAGAAGCAGAGAACACAGTTTATGAGGCTGTTGTTAGAGTGACCGCTTTTCATGAAGAATCGTCACGTGACCATGTACCACACTGAATGAAAAAGGAACTGAAGATGAGCCAGATGTTCATGGGAGAGCATGAGCTCTGTGTAGGGATAACTAATTTCATTCTGAATCAGAAATTAACCCAGCAGGGATAATATATATTACTCTTTGTTATGGAACCTTCTTACTGGTGATGCCATAGTTCTCTTACTTTACCAGTGACTAAAAGCAAATCCCCCTAGAGTCATGATAAACCTACCACATAATAAATTCCATTTTTAGCAAAATTTTGCTTTATAACGTTAACTGATTAGTATGTTTCTATTACACATGACAAAATCACAGGCTTACTTTTATATGTTTAAGTAACAAAAAGTAATGCCTTTTCCTTGAAATTTAGCAGCTGAATATCTACATGCCTATAAATTGCAAAGGGTACCAAGCACAAAAACTCCAGCCTGGGCCTATTATTAACATTATTCTAAATGCTTTAAGAAGTCAAACTTGATAGATAGAAAAAAAAGAAAAAAGCAGTAAGCAGAAGTACTTTGATATTTTTCCTCCCTAAGGGAACTTGACTTCTGTATTCATTCAACAAATATATTATTAAGTAATTAAGACACGCTATACATTGCTCAGTAATTTGATTTTTATTTTATATATCATCAGTATTTATTTATTTTCTTTTTTTAGAAAGGGAGGAGGGTGAGGGAAGAAGAGAGGGAGAGAATCTTTTTCTCTCTCTCCTTTATGAAGTCATTTATTTCAATGTCAAAACAGTTTCAATTCTTTTTATTAGTATTATTTAAATTCAAGTTAGCTAACATGCAGTGTGTTATTAGTTTCAGAGGTAGAATTTCATCAGTTGCATATAACACCCGGTGCTCATCACATCCCAAGCCCTCCTTACTTCCCATCACCCAGTTACCCCTATCCATCCCACCAATTCCTTCCCCTCCCACAACCCCGTTTATCCCTTATAGTGAAGAGTCTCTTATGGCTTGTCTCTTTCTCTGTTTTTATCTTATTTTTTCTTTCCCTTCCTCTATGTTCATCAGCTTTGTTTCTCAAATTCCAAATATGAGTAAGATCATGTGGTATTTGTCTTTCTCTGACTTATTTCACAGAGCATAATACCCTCTAGTCCCATCAATATCATGACAAATGGCGAGATTCCATTCTTTTGATGGTTGAGTAATATTCCATTTTATATATATATAACCTCATCTTTAGCATTGGGGTGCATGTGACCCTTCAAATCACTATGTTTGTCTCCTTTGAATAAATGCCTAGTAGTGCGATAGCTGGCTCTATTTTTAACATTGTGAGGAACCTCTATACTGTTTTCCAGAGTAGCTGCACCAGCTGGCATTCCCACCAACAGGCAGGAGGGCTTCTCTTTCTCTGCATTAAGCAGGTTCTGCACCTAGAACAGAGCCCAAAGTGGGGCTTGATCTCCCAACCCTGAGATTATGACCTGAGCCGAAATCAAGTGTTTGGTGCTTAAGCTACCCAGATGCCCCATCAGGTATTTATTGCAAATGGACTGTTTTAGGCCACTTTATACTTTTATATCTAGAGAATATACAATGAGTCATTTCAAGCATGTGGTTGGGATATGATTTACAGTTGCTCAAAATACTGCAACTGAGAAGAGAGATCAAACAGGACCATCAAACACAGACTGCAAACAGGGTGTGATCCAATTCCCTGCCTCCTGCTGCCAGAAGTCTACCTGTGAACCTGCCCTGGATTGCACAGCAGGAAGCCGGGAGAGGCAGTGGGGCCCCTGACTTCCGGGGTAATGCAAACTAAAACACATTCTTCTCCTTGTATGCAATAAATCTGCGTTCTGCATATTGAATAGGAACGAGATCAAAATGAATATTCACCCATCTGAAAACAAACCCATGCTCTACAAGCTTTTATGCTTTGCAGCCCATAAAAAGTAAATGCTTCGCTTCTGCTTAGGCTGTTGTATTCTGAAATAAATCAATCTGTTAAACGGTGGCCTTTTCCTCCAAGGAAGATTCCAAAAACACATCTGTTTTGACAAGTGCCTGACAAGTCTGCTCTTACCCATCCTCTCCCTCCCATGCTGCAGCCACTGTTCTGGCATTCCATGTCCCAGCCTTCCCCATCAACCCCAGATATAAACGGAGTGACACTGCCTACCATCAGGTCTCCCTCCCTCCCCTTGCTTTGAGCACCGGGGTTTCAGATGCAAAGTTTTTAATGACGTGTTCATCTTCTGTGTTTTAAGCAGGAAAATTAACGGCATCAGATTTCCACTGCTAATTGTAATGACTTCCTCCTGAACAGTATCCCGAAATTGACAACGCCACAAGAGGAATCTCTTGCAGAGGTAAGCACAGTACACCAGCCGCTTCCTACCGACGTCACACACCTGCCTGTGGCTCTTCATCCCACTGCCTTCTCTGGCCTCTTGCCAAAAGGCCTGATCGGGAAGGGCCCAGAGGTCAACATGAACTCTTACTTACTTGGCAGATATATACTACTTCTAGCTCCACTGCTATATATAGAACGGCAGCAACAGACACAGCAAAAAAGAAGAAGGAAACGAGAAAGATTATCATGGGTAGATATAAAGTTGCTTTTGGGTCAGTGCTGAACTACAACCACCTACAATGATGACTAGGGGAACTACCACTTCCACTCAAGAGTTTAACTTTACAGAGAAGAGTCAGAGGCATGGGGAAGTGACTGAAGGTGCACTGAACAGTATGCCTTCCTTCTGCTCTAAAGAAATGAGCGCTGGAAGCCTTCGGCAGGTAAGGCTGTGCCTCTCCTGGCTTAGGCAGGTGGGTTTAAGGGTGCAGCTACCCCTAGTGATCAGCTTCGGATGGCAGCAGGAAGCAGGCCAGCCTGCCTCTGTGGGAATTACTCTATGACTTGATTCTCTGAAAGTGTGATGACAATTTTTCCCAGATCAATCTGTTCAATAACCTCATGATTGCTTTTATTTACCTGGGGTGTGACATGACAGAGATGGCAATGGCTGTCTTTTGTGAATAACAGAAATACAAGGCTCTATTTTAGGATATGCATCAGCAGTACGCCTAAGCGAGGTATAAAGAAAACCTTTTATTTTCCATCGGGAAGTTGAGTTCATTTCCAAAGGCACAGTTTCACATTTCCACAATAAAATTTCAAATTTCTTGTACATTAATTTCCACTTCTCTCCTAACAAAGTCTTTGTTTCTATGGCAGTGGATTTTGAAACTTTTAATCAATACACAGAGTATTGTAACTGTATCATTCTTAACTTTGCCCACTACCACCCCAATGCTCCCCTATAAAAGGGCTTTACAAACAGTATTCTATAAGTGTTTACTTGAACTAAAGGCACTATTTTGTAGGCACACTGGGCTATGCACTTATTACAACAAAACAAGTATCTTCTAGACACAATATCCACCCAGAGAAATTTCCAAATGCTAATCATTACTGCAAAATTTAATTAAAACTTTATGTTGTGGTAAGTAAAATTATAGGAAACTTTTTCTATTTAAGTTTTACAACTGGCTGGATCCAATATCTTCCCCAGATAAGACTATTATTTGAAATGTCACACTGGCGGTTTCACCTAACAGGCTGAGCTGTAACACAGTCATAGCAGCCTCTTCATAATTTTGGCTGTGTTCATCAGGAGACTAATAAGTGCACAAATGTAAAGTCTATTTTTACCCCTGGTTCTCTTTCAACTCTTATTAAGGGAGGCTGATCACACCTGATGAAGATCCCAGTTCTTTCGGAAAAATAGCTCCTGTGAGCATCAGAATGCCCTTGAGACAGACAGCACCCACAGACAGCGGTCCGTTCCCCCTCTCCCTTCCTCCAGTTTGAGATTCAGTAGGTGGGAGGCAGGGGCAAGTGATGCTCATGCCGCTGGTCCAAAGACACTTTCAGAACTGGTTTTTTAGATCCTCATTTCTCAAACCTGGCCACAAACCAAGGTTCCCTGGGGATGCTGTGAGACCCTCCGTAAACTTTCCACTCCAGAATCACCAGGGCTCCTCCCCAGAAATCAACACCAGGAACGGCCACTCCAGGGGATCCTTGGGCATGCTAAATTTTAAGAAGCACAGGTGTGAACACAGCTTGCCATCAATAGGGGCTCAATAACCCCAGGCCCTCCCCAAAGCCACCTAAAGCCACTAAGGAGCGAGATGTCAGCACCAACTACGTGTACATGTGTCTCTTCTCGTTATCTCCCCTTTCCCTTCCATAGTTCCATCCTTAAGAGCAAAGAGAGTGTAAGTGCAGCGACCCTCATCTGCTAGGACCTCCGAACTCACATCACTGATGCCTGAGCATAAAACCCTTTTCTTCTCATGCCTTTTTTCTTTGATTCATCTCACACACTTCCATACCATGATGGGGGTACTAGAGATTCCCAAGGTTGGTGACTAAAGCTTTCCTGCTTCCCACCCAACCCCAGCCCTCCTTATTTTTCTCTGCTGAGTTTTTCAGAGCTACAGAGTAAGCTCGGGCTTCCTGATGACGAAACTGGCAACCACAGCAGGATTTTAGCAGGATTTTAGGAACCCGAGAAGCTGCATCCTCTTAGGATGGAAGGTTTATATGATTTTGCATCTTTTTAAGTGTTTCACTAGTGAGTCTGAAACACATTAGTCATTAAGCCTTTTCTCACTTACAAAACAGACTTTTTAATGTGTTACAGTCATAAAAATAATAACTGAGATATAAAACTTAAGAAAGTTTATGGGAAAGTTGGTTTTTGAAGAGAAGAATCTCAGAATGAAACTGAAGAGCATTGTGTGGTCGCCACCACCCTTAAGAAAAATGTTATACTGCCAAAAAAAAAAAAAAAAAAGAAAACAAAACAATACGTAACTACTTATTAACATGCCTGACCCCTAGCTGAAAACTGTCTTATGATATTTAATTGATACATGCTCATTCTAGAAAACTTAATAAATCCTGAAACAAAAACTGAAAGGAATTCAAAACAGTCCCTCTACCAAAGAGACACATAAAACTTGTCAGTTTCTACAATGTACTATAGTTGCTACAGAACTATCATGGAAAAATCAAATAAAGCCATCAACTTCTATATAATCAACACAGAAAACTTAAATTCTAAAACCAATTTGTCCAAAACTTAAGGCTATGCTTCTTTCATACATGGTTTATTTAATCTGAAGGCATAGATCAGATTACTTATTAAAGGAAAGTTCTCTTAGAATTACTCAAGTTATATACACACTTACCCGTATGTCATGATATGTAAGTAACTTCACTTCCAAAAAGCTGCATAATAACCCTTTGGAAACATGAGAGACTAAAACCTGTAACTTTCCAGATCAGAACAATTTCTTATGCTCAAGCAATAAAAACTTCCCTACATACACATAACACTAAAAATGTTATAGTAATTTCTTGGCATATTTCTTTCATGCTCACTGATTTAAATTTGAAGCATTTTCATCATATGAATTATCAATCTAGTTAAAGCACCATAAAAATGTAAAATTTCATGACTATACTTACTTGGAAAAGAAAAATCATACTGCTAAATAAATCTATTCCCACTTTTTGTAAAGGGTACTTTAATATTTTGTATTTTTAAGTAACCTAGACATAACAGAAAAGTTACAAAAAATATATAGATTTCAAGCTTTACCCACCTTCCCCTAACATTTACATATGACATAACCCTCATAGAATTTCCAAAATTTAGAAATTAAATACTAGTACAGTACTGCTAGCTAAACTATAAACTTTATTCCAATATTGCCTGCTTTCCACAAATATCTTTAACGTATTTTTTAAATAAATTTTTTTCCAGAAGAGTCCCAAATTCACAAGGTTATGTTAAGATTTTATTTATTCCAAATACTGTGGAAGAAACAAAGGGCCAAACCTGTTTGTATTTCTATCTCTGCAAATCAAAGTTTGCTTAAGAGAAAACACATCTATTACAATGTAAAACTAAGCACTTTGTCCTATAATATATATTACAACTCGGCTTTTAAGAAATTGGGTCAAAAAGGAATGACTTGCCAGCTATTTGGCTTCTCACCATGAACAAGAGAAATTCAAACAAAAGTAAAATGATTTAACTTCCTTGAGTCCGCCTCCATTCCTTTTTAACAAAAGTTAATTTTAATGACCATTAAAAGCCTAGAAGGCAGAAAGTGAGCCTCCAATAAGAATACTGGCTTTAAAAATTCCCAGAATATTAACAAATTAGAAATTGCAAAGACAGAGAACCATTTTTAAAATGAAATGTTTATAATAAATAAAGTCCAAGTAAACCACAAACTGAATTCTTTCTTTCTTCCAGTAAGTTTAGCACTCTATTTCTGATCTCTGAAATCCAAACTCCCTATAGTCCATCTCCAGAAATGATTAATTAATAACAATATAAATCCCAAACCCTTCCCAAAGAGGACAGGAGATTGAGAGCACTGCATAAGGGGAAGAGGAAAGTCCCGTGTATATAAATCACAGTCGCACACACACAAAAAAAAGCACCGATCACATAAAATCTCATAATTTAGGCCTTTGGGTGGCCTAAGGAGAACCCCTTGTGAAAAATGTTCATTTCAAAGTCGGGGAAATGCCAGCCAAGTCTAACTTCCTACAATCATCCCTCTCCCCCTCCCTTCCGTGTCAGTTTAATTCAGGTACAATGTGAATGTTGGCAAATAATCGGCATTCACATCAGCATTTTATTCAACCAACTGTGCTTGCCTATTAGATCTAAGACTCTATGCTAAGTGTTCTGCGGGGAACCAAGAAGGGGGAAAAAAAAAAAATACTGACTTTGCCTTCAAGGGGCTTACAATCCATCTCCTCTATCCCTAAACTGATTATCACATCAGGTGTGTCAGGTGAAAAGTAGCCAATTATTTCCATTTCCAGAAGAATCCTAAAAAGAAATGTGTCAAACTTCTAAGAAATAAGAAATCAAAACTTTCCCAGCATACACAAAGAAACTGACTTTTCCAAAGCAGTAGGAGCCCCACACCTATACTATCTAAAATGTAAAGTGGAGAGAAAAAAAACATAATGCCCATCAACATATCTGACTGTTGCACAAACAAAATTTGTCAACTTCAAATATTTACAATTTCAACATTTCAACACAATCTCTCAGATACCGTGCTTCATTCCGCCTTTGCCCACTAACATACCAGGATAACTCGGAAAGCACACCCCAGTTAATGGAATAATAACAAACAAATAGGATGATATATTTCCTCCAAAAGAAAAGAATATGGCTAAATTTTAGTAAAAGTCTCTTTGGGTTTGACAGTTTACATCAGCGTCCCCAAGGACACAGGTCAGTACTACCTAATGCTGAAATCCTTTTTAATGACAAAGAACTGGTGCTTTAAATAAGCTACATAAATATTTGTTTCCATCCCCTTGCACACAACTTAAAAATCCATCCAAACCCCACTTGATAGGCTTAACTTTAAACAAATCCCAGGCAGGGGGTTATGAATGTTAATAAAGAGAAAACCATCACCAAGGCCCGAACTTGGCTTCGAACACTAATGAGTTACAAGTCTCTAAAACTGGTGAGTTGACTACATAATCTGCTCCTAAGAAAGAATGAAGGCCAAAATCTGCATCAATTTTATATCGGACAGCAGTGTACCTGTTTTAAATCCTCTGGAGCACATGCCATTACCAGACAGTTAAGGAAATATTAAACTTAGGGAAAAGGTACTTCTTTATTGAAGTTGACGGTTTGCATTTCACAGTACAGAGCAAACTGCCAACCCCAATATCATTTTCATCTTTGCGGCCAACTGTGGTCAAGAGTCCTGCAGCTCAGCAACACGCAGGACACAGGCATCTGTGGCTCTGTGTATAGAGGACTCGAAGAAAGTAAAAATGTAGGTTTCCAAACACCAGACAGCCAAATGTCTCCAATGTTTTGAATATGCATTTGACAGTGAAAAGCCCCTTCGTCTAAATAAATAAATAAATATTTAAAAGGCCCAACTTACTCAATCCTCCCTAATAAGCACAGAAACCTATTTTGCAACCCAAGTTTATGGCCAAATAGTGTGGGCTTTTCCATACTAAAACAAGCAGCCCAGGACCACCGTTATACGTGGACCTTAATGAAACTAATATATGTAAGAAATTGTACAAATGTGCACGCCTCCGCCGTACATCCACGTTGACAATCTAGAGGTAACCCCTGTAACACGGTGCGGCACTGGGCCCCACGCCAGACCACCACCCCTGGGGTTTACAGGTCCTCTCGGCGAGGGGCTCCTCCAGGCTCCGCACGCCCCCGCGCCCGCTAGCAGACACACGCGCGCGCACCCACACACATACACATGCTCACACTAGCACGCACAGTCCCTCTCCTTCCCACCTGGGACCCGGGACGGCGAGGCTGGGTTAACAAGTTGCCACTGACCGCTGCACTCCGCGGGGGACCGAGGGCGGGTAGGTGGGGCCCGGAGAGTGCAAGGCCGCTTTGGCCCGGGGCCTGGGAGCCTGGACGCTCCCTCCCAGGCTGCCGGGTCCTCCCGCTGGGACCGACGAGGAACGCCCGCCTAGGCTCTTCCGAGCTGTGGCGCGACTATCTGAAAAAGCCGGGGTCACCGGCCCCGAGGGCCTGGGGGCGGCGGCAGGAAGGGCAGGGCGCCGGGCGAACGCCACCACTGGAGCTGCTGCCGAGTCTAGACGATCGCCGCGGGCGCACCCGGGCACCCGCGACCCGGCCTGGCGGCTGCTCCGGGTCATAAGGATCGCGCAGCGCCCACGCTCGGCGGCCCGGGGCTGCGGCGCCGAACTTCAAGCAAAGTTTTCTGCTGTTCCTCTAGGAGCCGGCCGGGGACTCGGAGTGGCAGCGGTCCTCCCCAAGCACGAGCCCAGGCCGCGGAGGGGCGGGGGCGAGACTACAGTCCCGGCTTCGGATCTAGTGCTCGCGGCTCGCCCGCTCAGGCCGCCCAAGTCGCCGGTGCCCGCCCTCCCCGCCGGCCCCTCGCCCAGCGCCGGCTAACGGACAGCAGCTGCGCGGGGCCCGCCGCCCCACCGCCCCGGACCGCTGCCCGCCTCGGGCTCTCCAGGCCCGGGAGCTGCCGGCGTCCCGGGCCCTCGCTCCGGCTCTCGCGTCCCCGGCGGCGGCACAAACGGTCCCACCTACCTGAAAACGTCTCCCCTGCCGCAGTTAGCAAAAGTCCGGCCAAAGTCGCCAAGCACGTCCCAAGACTCCTCATGGTGCCGAGTGCGCGCCGGGCCGCTCCCTGGCAGCGCTGGGTGGGCGCGCGAGGGCAGAAGGCGGACGGGAGCTTGGGTTTCCAGGCAGCCAGAAGAGAAAGGTAAACAGCCAAAAACAGAACCGGAGACCCAAAGTGTCAACAGTTGCAGAAGTCCGAACTCCGGCAGCTCCAGGGGCCCGGGGAGAGGGTCCTGGGTCCTCCTTCCCTGCCGCCTGCCCCACTCGGCGTCTGGCGCGGCTGTGAGAGGGAGCGGAGGGCGCGCCCGCGGAGCCAAAATCCGCCCTCCGTTCCGGCGCCTGCACCCGCCGCCGCTCTCCTTCCCCTGCTCGGGACCCGAGCCGCCGGCGCCGGCCGTGGCCGTGGCCGTGGCGGTGGGCGCGCGCGTCCTGCCCGCAGCCTCTCCGCCGCCAGCCGCGAGCCCAGCCCCGGGGGCGGCGGTGCGCCGATGGCCGAGCCCGCGCCGGCTCTGCGCGGGGCTCTTGCTCCCCGACTGACTGGCGGTGCCCCGCAGGCCGGCAGAAGGGAGCGCCCACGTCACGGCCGCCCGGCGCCGCCGCGGCCCGCTAGAGGGCGTGAGCGCCCAGCCCCGCCGGCCCGCGCCCCGGCGTTCGCTGGCCGCGGCCGCCTCGGGGAGGGAGCTCGACTGGGGGCAGCCGCCACCGCCGCCGCCCGTGCGGCGTCACCCTCGCGGAGAGGAGCAGCGACACCGTATCCACCCTCTCTCTCCCTCCCTCCCTTTCCCAGCCGCGTCTCCTGCTCCGTGCCTGGCTTCCGGGAGGGTGACGGTGTGAGGGCTGCGCCTCAGCCAGAAGTTTGTCCCGGGTCACGAGCCGCTAGGAGTTTGTGCGAGCGGCGGGCGGGACTCGCGGCCTGCGGGCCCCGGGGGCGCGGCCAAGCAGCTCGGTCCCCGGCGCAGGACCGCGCTGTCGCCGAGCAGGGCCGGTTGCGCCCCCGCGTCGCAGGGCCAGCACTCCCCGGCCGCCGCGGAGAAGGCGAGCGGGCAGATCGGGGAGGCTCCGAGGGGCCGCGGACGCAGCGAAGTTGGCAGGCGCCGGGGACGGAGCGGGCGCCCGCGAGCGCCGCGACCCTGCAGCCTGCCCGGCTGGTCCCTAGGCACAGACGCGCCCGTCCCCGGGGGGCCCCGCAGTCGCCAGGCTGTCCCGCGTGGGCCGGAGCGAGCCGCGGGCAATGCCCCGAAGGCGGTGATCACGCCGAAACGAGGCTTTGGACTTAAGCGGTGATTTTTGTCCGAGGTGCCAAGTGTTAGGGAACCGGAGAGGAGGAGGCGGAGGAGGCGGAGGAGGCGTGGGTAATGAATCAAACCACGTCTTGAAATATTTAATTTACCATTTTGTGCTTGGGATGACTATTTTATTAATTTAAAAGCTTCTGGTGCTTCAGTAAGGAGATTCGCTTTATCAAATTACAAAAAGAAAAAAAAAAAGTGATTCTTCTATCTCCCTGAGAGTAAGCACACTGAGCCAGCCCCAAACAGCTGGAGACGCCACTCCTAGCTAAGTAAACGCCATAGAGGGGCTTGGGAAGAGGTGGAATTGGAAACAGAAGTAACTAACGAAAATAACACAGTGTTCCAGCACGGGCAAAGCCACGGGCCAAAAGGCAAACCCACGATGTAGGTGTACTCCAGAGCTCTCCTGCACTGCTTCCACTGAGGGCTTCTAAAGGCCCGCAAAGTACATTGATCCCACGCTGACCTCCACGTGGCTTCCAAAGAACCCCGGAACCAACTGACAAGAACCTCTAAGGGCAAATTTAGGGGCTAGAGGACTTTTGCATTTGGTGTCCCAACCCCAAACTCCCCTTCAGGAATTCCACTTACTGGATCCTTAGGAGAAGTGCTCTTTAGAAGGCTCCATATTAATCATTTATTTCCTAATGATTTTACATCCTCCTACTACGTCTCACAAATATGTACTTGTTGAGCCTTATCTTTAAGCCCAAAATGAACAGTTGACCTATGGAAGAAGGAAGGGAGCCGCATACCTCAAAGGATCAGCAAGTGAGATGGTCCAATCTGCATCCTGGGCTTTGCATTTATTAAAGGCATGTGCGCACTGTGATGGAACCTAACTTTGCCTTTGTTGAAGGCCAATGGAACTTTTATGCTAGCAGATGCATGGAGCATCCGGATAAGGAGGTAAAAGTCAATCTAGTTGCTTTTCTTCTGAGTAACTTTTTTACATTGGGTGAAGTTAATATTAGTGTAGGATTTCCTTTGCAAACTACATTAAGTCGTTCAGCAAATATCTATTAAGGCCATACCAGGCACTACCCGGCTTGCTGAGGTTGTCTTGGGCTGGGCTCCCCCAGAAACAGATCTGGAGGTGAGGATATATGTGCAAGTGATATCTATAAGGGAAATATCCCAGGAAGCAGTACAAGAGGAATTGGGAAGTGAGACAAAGGGGGGGAAATAAAATAAGCCAATATATGTGTATCAATGAGCAGCCCCCCCCCCAGGCAACTGGGACTCACCCCCCTGGGGAGCCTCAGGAAGAAAGTGTGCAACAGCCTTAAAGTGGATTGCTCACAGCCAAGGAATGTGTAAGGTGGCTTGGTGGCGGTTTGGGAGGCAGCTACACTTGTAGCTTTTCTCTGCACCGAGGAGAGAAAGCCCTGCAGAGATTCCAACTACTGCTACCCTGGTAACCTGGAGATACCCTGTCCCTTCTTCCAGTTACTTAAAGCTTAGCTGGAGGGTCAATGCCTTATCTCTGTTTTCTAAACGTTACAATGTTAAGCCTCTCCCCTCTACCCTGCAATCCACATTGCAAGCAGTGGCAGGTTTTACCAAGGGTTCCTTACCTTTCCATTTCTTGATAACTGTTTATTTACTCCCTCTTATGGATAGGTAACTGGCCAAAGCAACTCTGAGCCCAAATAGAAGGCTCCTATTGAAAATGAATGGATTAGACTTTCCCTAAGGAAGGGACGCTGTAGGAATCCTCCCAGTGGGACATTTGCTATCACTTCGTTTTTCAGCAGAAAAGATTTTTTATTTTAGTCAAACCACAGGATACTCATGGCTCTCCAACAGCAGTGACATTTACAGAATGGCTGGTCACAGGGCTTTCAAAGCAGCCCCTAATATTGGTGGGCTTGGGGCAATAGTATACAAATGGAGACACATCATATGTCAATATCTCAAAGTTATTAATCAAGTTAGCATATTATTATGTATGTGTTGTATTTTCCTACTCTGACAAATTTAACAATATTGAAAGATAAGAAAAATGTATGGTTTTTATATGACAAAAGTCAGCAAAATTATCAGACATCTGAATATATCGTTGTGCACATCTAGGTCTTCTATTGATAGTTTGGCTATATGGAGAAGTAATCAAAGCCTAGATGATTCATACATTATTATATATTTATTTTATAAAATTGATTTTGCCCTTTATTTTAGTAAAATCTCTAATATGTTGCTAGAATCAAGATTGTCCCATGATTTGTGTTCTACTGTCAGCAATGATCTGACACTATGCTATTATGTATGGAGAATCCAGTCACGTTTCAGTTTTATTCCTCAGTGGTACAAACAGGTGCTCAGGAGCCTACATATGACTCGTGGTTGCTGTATTCAATGGCACCGATATGGAACATTTCCATTATGACAGAAAGTTTTATTCGATGGCAATGCTAAAAGATTACTGGATTTAGATTACACAAAATCTGAATATATATTTTCATCAAAAATTTCAATTAAAATTTTTTAATCAGAAAAGTAAAATTACCACCCTGTAATTGTTGGAAGTTATTTTCTCCCAAATGGTTCCAATTTATTAAAATATAAATGTAAACTACAGATTATGGTTTTGAAAACCAACACTGAAATAAATAAAAACTATTCATAAAAAGCTTTAAGTTTTTACTTAACTTTTGAAAATTCAATTATACCTTATTAATTTTTTACTAAAGTGGAAACCTATTAGCAATTCTAGCACTCAACATCGACCCTGGGTTGATGCAATCAGTATCATGTTTCACATGTTATATTTGAAGAATAATATTATTTAATTTTACAACATACTCTTCAATCACCATATTCCACTACATGCAAACACTATACTAATGCGTGACTCTTTTTAGAATCATGAATTAGAACACAAAGAGAAGCAAGAAAATTGATTGTTGGCACTACTGGGAAAAAAGGAAAAACTTCTCATTATTTAAGACTGTTTAATATTCTTGCTATCTGAAAGGAAGAACTTGATTTTTAATTAATTTGACTTTTCTTTTAACTAAATGTCTCTGCCACCAAATCACCCACATGCTTAGGAGTGTCCATCTGCTTTGCCAGGGTACAGGGAAAACCACAGTGCTGTTTCAAGGCCATGAGACAAAATTTGTGAAGTTTCTCTGGGGCCTGAACAGAATTGGTTTTGAGATCGGATATTTAGGGTCATGTTTTAAGCTCTCTCATCACTGAGCACCAGAGCCCTAGTGACAGAGGTGACCTTGTGTCCCTTAATAAATTCATTTGTATAGGTTGTGATGCCCAGGGTCCTGGGAGGTACACACCCAGGGTGGGAGCCCACTTTGCTGGGTCTGTAGGCAGAAGTGCCAACTGTCCTTATGCAATGATGATGTCTTTGGTAGCAATTACTCTGTTCATGAAACTTGTCCAAACTGCACTAGAGTCAAAATGTAAATTAAAAAAAAAAAAAGAAGAAGAAGAAGAAAACTGATCTGACCATAACCCATCCCTACCTATCTGAAATGTTATGTTGAATTTGAAGGTTAACCTCATGCACAAAGTTCCTAATCCATACAAAGTATCACGCCCACCAAAAAGCATAGGCAGAATCATTTAAATATTTCCAAGGTCACTTAATTGGAGCCATCATGACCCAGCAGAAAGGGAAAAGAAAAGATTGTCCTTGTTTCTGCTACCCACATTCTCATTTCTAGGCCTTTTGCAATGATTAATTCCCATTTTTTTTAGAAGTGTATTTATATTCTGAAAGTGTATTTTGAGATAAGAAATGTAAATAAGCAAGCTTGTATAGGTTTCCACAATCATGTACTGTATTCTCTTTCATTGATGAAGGGTAGCTTGTCCTAGAGAAAAGGGAAGAATGAAAAGAAGGAAAGAGAGTGGATGCATGGATGAAAGAAGGGAGGGAGGAAGGATGAACAGAGGGAAAGAAGGGGAAGGAGAGCGAGCCAAAGACCGAGAAAGATAGCTCAGACTTCGGAGGCCAACTTGATGGAGTCCCAATGGTGTGATTTAAATTAGTTAATTTCTATTTCCTGGCTAGTGGAAATGGTATCACATGAGAAAGCTCTGTCTGAACTGGCAGACACTGAACAAACCGGATTATTGATGGCACTGATCTCTGGTTAAGCAAGGCTTTAAGCGAACATCACATCAGGATCTCTGCTCCCCTGCTCTCATTTGTCTTTACTGCCTGGGAGCGTTGAGTCAGGGGGCAGTGGGGAGAAACTGCACACAATGATATTCAGTGCCCTGCCCTACACACACACACTCACCATTGTAGTCTACCCTACCTGGTCATGAGGGGAGCAACTTTTCTTCCAGCACTTCACAGGCTCAGTTACTTTGGAATGTGTATTTCATCACATAGCACTTTCTGGTCTCCCAACATCACAAGGAGGGTGAGCACAATACAATAAGATATTTTGAGACACAGAGAGGGAGAGACCACATTCACGTAACTTCTATAAAAGATATTGTTGTAATTGTTCTACGCTATTATTGTTAATCTCTTCCTGGGCCCAATTTATAAATTACATTTTTAAGAAAGGTATGTATATATAGAAAAAAACATAGTACACATAGGATTCAGTACCATCTGTGGTTTCAGCCATGCATGGGGGCCTTGAAAGGTATTCCCATTCCTGGAAGGTAAAGGGTTGGGGGAGACTACCATACCTGAAACCAGAGAATGAGAGGAAAATGAGGAACACATCATTAGTTTTCCACAGAGGTCAGAAGGAACCCGGTTTTTCAAACTTTCACCAGTGAAGCCCTGTTCTCACCTGAGCAGAAGAAGAATGAATAGGGGCAAGTGCTCTTTTCTGTAAGTGTTTATATCCTACCTAAGGTCAGAACCTGTCACTGACAAAAGGCAAAGCTCATCCAAGCACACTTCAAAGCCACTTTTGTATAAAGGCTTAAATCACTAGGATAAATTTTTAGATGCCCCAGGAATTCCTTCTCATGGCCTAATTAAAAGGGGAGAAGTAATAGGTTTTAGTTCTTTGCTTTGCCCACTATACCCTGGGAATATAAATTAATCTCCTGAAATGTTGATACTAGGGCAATGCATTTGCATATTCTTTTTAAAAACCTTAAACCTCACACTATTAGTCTGTGTGACATTGAGCAAGTCATTTAACCTTCCTGTGTCTCAGCTTCCTTATCAGTAAAATGAAGGTAATAATTGTGACCATTTCACAGAGTTATGAGAATTAAATGAGATAATAATGGAAAGCATTTAATACAGTTCCTGCTGCCTTATTAGTGACATGTAAGTTCTTATTATTAACCACTGATTTCAAAATCAAATACTAAAGAGAGTCTAGATGCGCAGGGTTCTATGCTGGGGTTCTGTAGGGAGGCATGGGATAGAAATATCTAACTGGGCCCAGATCCCAGTTAGATGGGAAGACCTTCAACAGATATTCCTGTCCCTTCTCACCAGGCTCTTCTTTGGGGGCATAACTATGACTATATCAGCTGCCAGATCCCACAGCAGATTATATGCAATAAAACTACATGGTTTATTGTGGTAGGCTCTTCCGGTTTGCTCCTCTGCAAAATGAGAAGAGTAGCTCTGTCTTGTCTACCCCATTGCATTGTAAGAGAATGGATGTCCCCATGCATGAATGTTTTTTACAAACAAGCCCCTCCATGAATGAACTTAATGAACTTTTATTATGTAGCTCTTCTAGGCCATTTACCATGTGGGGCTGAAAGGTCACAATTTGCAAATAGGTCATTTTTTTTTTTTAAATCTGTTTCTGTTTGGAACTTCTTTTACCTTTCCACTATTTTAGATAAAATAGGTAAGTAGGTTGATTTTCTCGAAAAAATTCCCCACTTAGTCATGAGGTCCATAGCAAGATGGATCTTATCCGGTGATCTCAATATACTAGAAGATGTCATTTTTCCAGCGATGTCCAAATTGGAGTCCCCAGAATAGTAGAAATAGGAAGTGACCTGCTGGAGAATCTCTGGAACGGTCTGATGTCTGTCGCCTCCGTGGGGTTTTTTGTACACTGCACAGGGAGTGATACCTCTTAAGATGACTTCCCTGCTCTGTGTCTGCAGGACACTATACTGAGGGGCCCTTTGGGGAAACAGGTCAGGCGGTGCCCTTTCCTTCCATTGCTGCATCCTGCAGGAGGGGAAACTGCCCACACCGAAACAGAAACACCCTTCTGACCAGAATAGTTTGTCAGCCCTGCTCCCTGCCACTTTCCACCCCCCACCCCGCTCCTGGATAGGAGAGCCAGCGGTAGGCTCTTTCCTGTCTGGAAGCTGGGCTCTCTCTACATCACCAGCAGCCCGGGTCAGCATTAGTCTCCGTAAGCACCCTCCCACATGCAAAGCAAGGGTTGTTTTCAGGCTGGTTCCCTGGATATGGAAAAAGACAAAGAAACAACCCGATTTAGGAGAATTTCATCAGAGTCCTCCAGCAATCACTATCCAGTCACTCTACTTCTTCTGTTTAATTCACCGAGAAGTCCTAGAAGAAAACGTTTTCCGCGATCTCTTTTTGGAGCTGGGAAGCATCACAGGTCCGCTAGCTCCCTTGGAGAGGAGAGTGTGAAATGACACTTTGCCGCCTGAACCATGGTCAGTTCAAAGACACAGGCTTCAGCCCACCACGCAGCAGCTACTTTCCACATGGAGATTCATTAAAGGAGAGAGTGACTGTCTTCCTGTCCCTCTCATCTCCCCAGAGGCTTTGAACTAATGCTTTATATTAGTTCTTGTGCCTTTGTATAAGATAACTGTTTTTCTCAGAACACAGTCTGGAGGTTAGTGAGATTTTCCAAAACTTGAGGTGGAAATCATGACTCTATCCTGTTCCCATGGATCCTTATTTCCTTTTTATTTCACTTTCTTTACAACAAATCCTTTGAAGTCAATAGGTATGTTCCTTAAAGCTCTGCTTGACTAATACTATTAAGAAATGTTATGCCAACAGTGACAGTCCTACCTCAGATTAAATTATTGCAACAATGGAGTCCTAGGTCCTGTGATCTGTAATAAGGCTGAGTTTCCCGTAGAATATGAAAAAAAAAAAAAACATTTCACTGCTAACATCAAAGAAAAGATCATCTTTACTTTTCTCTTCATCTTAGATATTTTAAAATTTCCAAATGTTGCATTTTGAATTGAAGATTTCTAGACAGTCATTACTGTCAAGTTGAGACAAGCCTTAGAGGAAAACATTCAGACTTATTTCAGTATGATTTGAGGGGCTAACATTTACTGAAGGCTTACTATGAACAAAGCCTTCTCCTAGGGCATTAAAGCTCTGAAAGACAGATATGTTCATCATGCCTATTTTAGAGATGGGGTAACTGAGGACTAAAGTAGAGTGACTTAGATCTTATAAAGATAAGAATAAAATTAGGCAATGGTTACCAAGCTACTAACTGGAAGAGATGCAATTTATGGGCAAATATTCTAATTTCAGGAGTTCCTTTTCCTGACCACTCTGCCACATTTCCATCTGCATCCTTGTCTTTTTTTTCTGACCATAAATTCCTCATCAGATTGTCTAACTTGCCATTTTTTGGCCACACCCTGCACCAATCTTTGTTTATATGATGATCCAGAAGCTTCAATCTAAGTGTTACCTACTCTTAAAGGATGTAAAGTTAAGATTACAGCCATTGGTGGATAATAGAAAACCCAACCAACACTGTCATATAGAATAATGGCTGAAGGTATGAGGCTAAAGGAATGAGTAGCACACTGCCCAAGTTCAAATTTCAACTTCTGCACTCACTGAGTACCTTGGGTAAATTATTCAACTTTCTCTGGCTCAGTTTGCTCATCTCAAAATGGAGTAACAATGGTGCTCACTCTTTTAAGTTCTTAAGAGGATTAACTATGAATTTAAATCAACTGCTAAGAAAATGTTAATAAAATAAGTCACCATAATCTAGTTTCTCACGTAAGGGTAGGGAACTCGGGTAGGACAGCTGTACCACTGTGTCACTGAGGACCCCGGTTCCTGCCATCATACTGTTCATTCTCAGCCTTGCAAAACATAAGTGTTGCCCTCTGCATTCCAGGCAGAAAGAAAGAGGAAAGGCAGAAAAAAAGAAAGAAGACTGACCTCTAATTCCACCCAAAAGACCCAGCTCATATCCTACCTACATGTCTGTCCTAGTTACCAACTTCAAGGACATGACTTATATTATTCCTTTGGAATTATTTTATGGTTCTTTCTGCTAGGAACCATACTTTTTACACGGTTGGTTTTATCTTAGCCTTCAGGTTGCCGTTAATGCCTTTCCTATGGAAAGCAATCTCTAACCACCCCAGTAAATACAGGCCTCTCCTCTTATCCTTTTATGGAGCACTTTGTTTATTTCCTTCAAAATGCTTCATTCAATCAGCAAGGTTAAATGGATGATATTTTTTATATTGCCAACAAGCAGGGCTTTCTCCTTGCTACAGTACTATGACCCCTACTAAGAGGACAGAATGGTATCACTTCAGGAAAGAGGAGGATATACTGTGGAAATTCATGTCAAAAAGAACAGGAGGTGGAGAGCCATCCCTTCCTGCCACAGCGAAACGCTAGAATTAAAAAGGACCTGAAAGTAAAGAGAAGGGGTCAGACATCAAGACAGAGGTCCCCAAGAATGCTGGGGTCAATGGCCCAATTTCAGAGAATAGTCTGAGAAGATGGCATACCTCTCATAAAAATCTCACATTTACCATGGCGCTAATCTAAGTGAGTCAGCCACAATCATTCAGTGGGCACACAGCAATGTACCTCAATTTTGATGAATGAATGAATGAATGAATGGTTTTGAATGACAAATTTTGACAGGATGTGCTTATCTTGTATTTTCATGGGGTTTGAGAGCTCGGGCTCACTTACAGTATAGCTACGATGTGATGTTTCATTTCCTCAAAAGATGATGACTCCTTCAGGGCAGGAATTGTGTTTTTCCTTTTTTTCATCTTCTTTTGGGTACTCCCTAGGTCTTTGTTAATTGATTGAATTTGGTGCTGAAGATTAAAAAAAAAATGACAGATTTAGAAAGAAACAAAGGATGATATGTCCCAAAGTTACCTGTATTTTTTCTTCAGCAGAAAAGAGCGATCATAGTAGATACTGTCTGTTCACATCAGGTTTCACTGCTCCTTTAATAGAGAGGAATGGTCACGAAGGTAATAAGATTCCCAGAGGACAACTAAGATAAGAAAATCAGTATTTAACCTTACAAAATAAGGCTTTGTGCTTAAATAATGGCTTATGTCATCTGCATCCTTACCAGGAAATCTAATTTGATGTCTTAAAATCTCAGTTAAATTTCTAGGTTTCATTTTGTTTCTCTAACCATAGATTTACTTGGAATTGTTTTTAACTGTTGGATTGACAGAAGCCAGGATCTTCTATTCCTGTCAAATACCCTCATTTTTGTCAAATTGTGTAGACATTTTCTGTTTCCAGAATCAACTCTAGTGCTCTTTTGTCTCCTTGTCCTTTGTTCATTCAAATAACTCCATGAGGCCACATGGCACACAGAAGCTGTGGGCCTATTTCCACCCCTTGCTGCCAGGGGGACCTCTGTGCATGTCCCGCCCCCCACCCCCCACTATCCTAGGTTTCCATTCAGGTAAAAGAACCAACAATATCTGTCCAAATTGACTTATGAAAGTATCAGGAGGATGAAATGAAATTTATGTGAAACACTTTATATACTGTAAAGTGATCTACAGATGAGTTTTATTGTATCTCCCCCCTCCACCTATGTGAAAAAAGAAAGAAAATTATTGTGTCTTATAAATAGCATCATGAGCTTATATCTCATTTCCTTTTTACAGGAAAAGATACTGAGAGCAGAAAGGCCAACAGACTAATCAGTGCTTTGGGTTAAAGATGTTATATCAAACCCACACTTTTATTTTTGCCTCTTCCTGAAAGCCCCCAAAAACGATATTGATAATAAAGAAACAAAAAAAAAAAGGAATGAAGCCACAAAGACAGTAAATGAGAGATAATGCAACAGCAACTAAATTTTGAAAATGGAAAAGCAGGAAGAAGACTGGCAACTTATCCAGCAAGACAAGGGAAAACTAATCCTAACTGGCATTTGAGAAACGTGAGAAGCTCCCTGATCTATACCGCTAAAGACCCAAAAGTTTCAGGAAGTGTGGTCTACGTGGCTACAAACAGAAGGATTGGTTAAGTTTGTTTAAATGTAATTAACAGCCCCCTAATCAAGTCATCCTTTCTTCACATGGCTAGCTGACTGCCTCTGATCTGCTCTGGCTAAAGGCTAGAGGTTAATGCCATGGCCAAGTCATGACAAACAGTGTCTGTACTGCTTCCGGACATCAGGTTCAACTTAGGGTGGGAATTACCATGTTGAAGAAGGAGTTTAAGTGATAGTATAAGGAATGAATGTTGAAAGCCCTTTTTCCCACTCAGCTTCCAGAACATTCACAACCAGGATTTTACTCTCCAGATAAAAGATGGCAAGATTCTTCTTTGAGGACTCTGACTAGACCAAGAGAAAAGACATAGATTCTGCCATTGAGGTTCCTGCACTGAAACCATACAAGTAGCTAAATAAATATGACAAGGTTCACCCACATTCTTAGAACTTCCTGTCAGCTTCATAAACCCCCCTTTTTTCTTTTGTCTGTCTAGAGATCTACTGAGGTATAGTTACAACAATAAAATAATGCCCCACTTTTCTTTCTTTCTTTTCTTTCTTTCTTTTTTTTTTTTTTTTTTTTTTGCAGGATTTAAATGGCTTATTTCACTGTCAGTTTTACAAGTCACCGAGGTTGGGTAAAGCCATGTAGTAAATTAAGTCTCAAACACTTTTGTCCAGTGACAACCTGATTAGCAAGGCCCTGTTATGGAGCAGGGGCCAGTGGAGGGCATCCCAGGAACCACAGCACATGTACCAGTGTTAAGAACCCCTTCCCAGAAGCATCAGGTAGGACTTCAATGCCCCAGTTTTAGATATGAGCAGACAACCAGAAAGCTGAGGAAAACATCTAATATGAAACATCATATAAGTAATAAACAGAAGAAAAAAAAAAACAGTTATTGGTTAGAGATATGAAAAGTTAAAAAAAAATTAATAACATCCTTTGTGCAATGAAATAGAACCTCTTTAAGATAAGAACAGGATGTTATAGAAAAGGACTGTTCAGAAGACAAAAATGAATATCTAGAAATTAAAAATATAATAGCAGAAATTAAAAATTCAGTTGGAAGTATGGAACATAAAGTTAATTAATTTACTTACTAAAGTAGAATGAATTTAATTCCTATTGAAAAACAACAAAAAGACAGGGAGATGAAATATAGGAAAGAAAAGAATGAGAAAATCAAATTAGGCCCAAAATATTTATCATCCAGAAAATGAAGTTCCAAAGGGAAAGACAAGAGAAAACAGTGGGAAAGAAATAATTGGGAAATAAACCAAGAAAATTTCCTAGAAATGAAGGGCATGGCTCTCCAGATTGAAAGAGCCCTTTGAGTGCCCAGCATAACTGAGGGAAATAGACCCAGCCCAAGGCACATGATTGTGCAATTTCAGAACAGTGAGACAAAGAAAAGATTCCACAAGCTTCCAGAAAGGAAAAAAATGGCTTCAGGAAACGATTGTGAAAGGGAATGACATCAACTTCTCAGTAGCACTCAGAAGGCTGGAAAACAATAGAACAAAGCCTTCAAAATTCTGAAGGGCAATTATTTCCCTTCTGGAATTGTATTCTCAGCCATCGTACAATAAAGTGTGAGGGTGAAATTAAAATATGTTCAAATATGCAGTTTCAGAACAATTAACTCCTTCCAAGAAAGCTACTGACAGCGAACCAGGATGTAAAAGGGCATAAAATGGGGTGCGTGGATGGCTCAGTCCTTTTAAGCGTCAGACTCTTGATTTTCTACACAAGTCATGATCTCAGGGTTGTGAGATCTAGCCCCACAACAAGCTGCATGTGGGGCTTCATGCTGGGGGTGGAGCCTGCTTAAGATTCTCTCTGCTCATCTGCCCACCCCATAAATAAATAAATAAATAAATAAATAGGCATAGAACTTGAGATACAAGGTATTCAACACAGGAAAGACAGAATTTTCAGAATTATAGTGTAGGGAGAAGTCAGGGTGACCGCTGTGCCAAAGACCGAGGAAGACTGGACTGAGTCAGCAGGTCCACAAGAGATAATCTCCAGGAGATGAACTTACTACTTTAAAATGTCTAAACATACTGAGAGGAGGTTCTATATTTGTAGGTAGAGTTTGGAATACATTGGTGATAGAAATTAGATAGTTGGAAAATTAAGCCAGCAAGAAGCAAGTCTATTATTAATTACAAAAACTTAGGAACAAGAAGAAATATGATCATAGGATACAACATGTCTCAGCTGTGAATGGCATTTGGTTGTTATAATGTTAACAAGTACTTACCTGACCAAAATGAGGATGTAAGTGTATTCAGAGGATGGGAGCACAGAAGTGTGGCTGTTCTACTGTAAAGGAGCAAGGGGGTGATTGTAGTGAGGGGTGATAAGGAGAGAGAGCTGAATCTTTATGCTCCAAGGTGGGCAACCAATAGCAAAGTCTTAAATTAGCAGTACATAAACATGATATTTGGATATATGAACTTATATATCAAAAGAAATTATCAAGAGTCAAAAGAGATTGCCCCTAAGAACAGGAAGTGTGTGTGTGTGTGTGTGTGTGTGTGTGTGAATATATGTGTGTGTGTTGTCATAATGGGTTCATCATGACAGATTCTGTGCCTCTATAACTGTAATAGATATAAATTAAATATAATAAAATAAATTTCTCAAAAGGTCAACTTAATTGCCAAGCTACATTTTTGTTACAGGGGACAACATTATAGTTTCTCAACCCTAATTTGTTCTTTGCTCCTTGGATTATACAATTTACCTCATTTCTGAGCATTTGAGACACTGAATTTACAAATAGGTAACAGCTAGACCAAAGACTAAAAACAAAACTCTGACCCACAATCTGCAGCAACAATTCCAGGAAACCAACCCATTGCCTACAGTACCCAGCCCAGAGAGCCAACCCGCTATATATAAGTCAAACTTGTAGAAAATCAGACCATTACCACTTGTAACAATTGACCCCAAATGGCCAGTACTTGATTAATAACTGACAACTACTCTAATTTTTGTCCCTACTTCCAACTAGGACCAACGAATGAAAGCCAAATTCTTACCCTTACTCAATCACTAAGGATGTCTCTTTTCTAGTTAATCCACTTCCAGCTGCCCCATGCCATGATGGTCCAAGCAGAGCAAACCTGAGGCCATCTTTATTTTCCACCCTAAAGCTTTCCTGTTCCTTTACCTGCCTTGAGTCTTAGGCAAACGCAGGTGATGGCACCTGACACTCTTGCTGTAGCAAGATCTTAGTAAATACCCTTTGTTTTCTTTGGTTGGTCTTCATTTGTTTCCACACACTATTTTGAGGCATTGCAAATTTTCAAAGACTGCAAATAATTTTATTTGTCAAGAATTAATACCTACTTGACATTGCCCTTAGCAACATGTTTCCAGTATATCTCTTTAGGCAAGGGAAACAAAGCAAAACTAAACTCATAAGACCACACCAAAATAAAAAAAAAGCACAGCAGAAGAAACCATAAACAAAATAAAAAGGCAACCTACTGAATGGGAAAAGATATTTGCAAATGATGTATCTGATAAGGGATTAATATCCAAAATATCCAAAACATCCAACTAAACAACAAAAAACTACAACTAGTCTGATTAAAAATGGGTAGAGGGCTTGAATAGACATTTTTTCCAAAGAAGACATACAGATGGTCAACAGACACATGAAAAGATGCTCAACATCACTAGTCATCAGGGAAATGCAAATCAAAACCATAATGAGATATCACCTTATACCTGTTAGAATAGCTAGAATTGAAAAAACAAGAAATAACAAGTGTTGGAGAGGATGTGGAGAAAAAGGAATGCTCATGCACTGTTGGTGAGAATAAAGTTTGGTACAGCTGCTATAGAAAACAGCATGGAAGTTCCTCAAAAAATTAAATACAGGAATATCATATAATTCCATTACTGGTATTTTCCCAAAGAAAATGAAAACACTAATTTAAAGAGATATGCACCCCTATGTTTACTGCATCATTATTTACAACAGCAAAGATGTGAAAGCAACACAAGTGTCCTCTGACAGATGAGTGGATAAAGAAGATGTGACATATACGCATACATAGATATCCAATGGAATATTACTCGGCCATAAAAAAGAATGAAATTTTTGCCATTTGCAACAACATGATGAGCCTAGAGGATATTACGCTTAGTGAAATAAGTCAGACAGAGGACACATACCACATGATTTCACTTATATATGGAATCTAAAAAACAAATGGAGGCCATCTCATAAATAAAGAGAATGAAATTGTGATTGTCAGAGGGAAGGGGGATGGGAGAATGGGTAAAATAGGTAAAGGAGATTAGGAGGTACAAACTTCCAGTAATCAAATAAATAAGTCCTGGAGATGAAAAGAGCAGCACAGGGAATATAGTAAACTGGTGGGGAATGGGGGTGACCCTTGTGGGCATGGCATGACACGTGGAGTTTTAGGCCACTGTGTTGTCTACTTGAAGCTAGTGTGGCTCTGTGTGTCAACTATACTTCACTATTAATTAATTAATTAATTAAATATTCTAGGAAAAACAGTAAATCTCTGATGTATCCCAAAGACCTATAATGATTGTTCAATGAATACCTATTGAATTAATAAACGATGAAAGGTCATGTATCCCTGAAAAAAGAAAAAGAATTAATGTCAGCTAACCAACAATCAAGTTCAAAAAGTCTTCATAATTTTTTGACAAGTTCTTAAATTTATTCACTTACATATTGTACTCCATTTCCACATGTCAAGCACTGCGCTGGGTTTTATGCATTCTCGAAGATACGAAGATGAATTAGTTAAGTTGATATTTTCACTTAATTGGATTTAGTAATTTTAGAGTTACTTAAATTCAGACAAAGTTATCTCAAACTTGGATAAGTCAATTAAATCTGTACCCATGCTTTTCAGCAAATGAACATAAATTTAAAAAGCAATCTGCCGGGGCACCTGGGTGGCTCAGTGGGTTAAGCCTCTGCCTTCAGCTCAGGTCAGGATCCCAGGGTCCAGGGATCAAGCCCAGCATCGAGCCCCGCATTGGGTTCTCTGCCCAGCGGGGAGCCAGCTTCCCTCTCTCTCTGCCTGCCTACTTATGATCTCTCTATCAAATAAATAAATAAAATCTTAAAAAAAAAAAAAAAGCAAGCTGCCAAAAACAGATCAAGTTAGTGTTCTACTTTTATACTTTTTTATTTTACTTTTATTTTCCCTCAAATTGCCCGATTTAAATTTTCTTACTTAACTGTCTTGGCATGTGTCTAAAATGTGTTTTTTTAACACCCTTGAAATCTCCTCTTATGTTTGCTAATACAAATATAAATGTTAAATGTCATTTACACACATCTTCCTTTTTGTGCTTTAGAATTGAATTGCAGATGTTCTATTAAGGGGCACATATATGATTATGGAAAATTATTCTATTGAAAATAACAGTAGTTTTTATAATGATGTAAATCTGAGAAAGCAAAAGAAATTGAGGTTGGAAAAAACAGATGTATTCACTAAAAAACTACTGTGTGCACATGGCAAACTAGTTTTTAGCAAGATTCAAATAATGCAATCAGTGGGAACTTGACTAGTCCATGGAGTTGTGAAAGGCATGTGGGACGTACGAATAATAGCTGGAAATTTGTTGTGGACACGAGGCTATTAAGCTTGTCTCCTGCTGCATTCAATATGGTAGTAAAAACTATTATTAAATAACTGATTTTATAGCAACTGTTAAAATTATTTGGCCAAAGTATAAATTAAAGTTTATGACGGATGCAAATGTATGTCTTAAAATGTAAAATACTAATTTAGGTTCCTTTCCCATTTTAAAAATAACCACTCAGACGAGAGAACAGTGATTACCAAAATAAGAGCAAATTAATAAGGCTGCCAGGAAGGCTTCACAAAAGTCTGAAACATTAAATGTGACTTTGCTTTTCAAACCCAGAGTCCCACAATTATCAAGGATCTCTTCCCTAGCTGAGTGCACAGAACTCACATTAGCAGTAATGGGGTTGACACACATGAACTCCTGAGGACTGATTAAGGGGACGCAAATGATGGGTCTGATCCCCAGACCCTCCCATGACACAGGCAGATGTGTGGAGGGTCACTGGACCCCTGCTACCTCTGGAGGGGTAGAATTGTAACTGATTAACCAAGTGGTGTTGGTTAACCTTTTAGCCTTTATTTGTACCTAAGCAGTCCCTGAAACAAGACTTAGCCATTTATAAAAGACAATATTCTTTAGCAAATGAAAGGTCTCACTGAATGTATCTTTCTGTGTATCACTGAAGCTTTGCAGAAATGACAGATTCTCAGGCCCTACCCTGTATTTTCCCTCTGGGAGGCTGCAGGCTGGGTGTGGTATTTGCTCAAGCTCTGGAAGGGAGGGGAGGTTGGGGGCTGGGCAGGGTGTGAGAAGCAGGGACTGTCCCCTGGAATTTAACTCAGCAACCAGCAAACACATTGTGTCTATCAGAGGCGGGATCCATTTTAAGGAATGTTTTCAGATACATGTACGGTTCAGGAAGCAAAAATTCTTAGGAACGTACGATAAGCTGGAAGATGCTGTAGAAGTCATACAATCTGAATTTTAAGAATGAATGGGTCTGATCATCACCTGGGGAGGTTTGCGAAAAGATCTGTGTAGCCTCCTGCCTAGCTACGGAATCCAGATTTCTGAGAATGGGACCGAGAACTCTATATGGTTAAAAGTTTTGAAAGCACATTTTAAGATTTAGGAATTATCATTTTTCTCACTAAGCGTCCCTGTTCTTTCAGTACTACCCCAGATGGCATGGTTTTGTGCCATTCATCACCAGTCGCTGTTTTTTGGACCAAACAGTTCCATGGCTGTCACTGCACCCACAGTGACTGCTATGCAGATGGCGACAGCCATTGTCATTCCCTCAGGTATGGACTCTTGATCTACCAAAGAAACATGATTCAGTTAACTGTTTTGGTAACATTTTTTTCAAATTTTGGGGTTATGTTAATCAAGAAGTTAACCAAAACTTGTTTGTGGGGTTTTTTGTTTGGTTGTTTGTTTTTCCTTAACAAAGGGCTGTAAATCCATCGTACACTCATCTTCGATTTGTAAAGCTGAATATTAATCTAAAACAGAGAGGCCACTTCATATTGGTTTCATTAGATTTAGTTCGAGATCTAATTTGTCAGTTTCATTTTGGATTCTGTCACTCAGTGTATAATCTTTGTCTCTCCCCGCTCATGTTATACTTGCATTTAATAAACACACCATTCTGGTTTGATTGAAGTTATTAATAAACACATCAAATGAAAGAGAACTTTTGTCAAATCTCCTAAGGACCTTCGTCTGGATGAACATTGATTATTAGTCCATTAATCTAATTTTCACCTGGTCACACACCTGTCAAATGTCTACCTGCTCAGCCCTCCAATCTTGTTAATAGAAACACTATGAGACACTTTTTTTTAAAAAGATTTTATTTATTTATTTAACAGAGAGAGAGATCACAAGTAGGCAGAGAAGCAGGCAGAGAAAGAGGGGGAAGCAGGCTCCCTGCTGAGCAGAGAGCCTGATAGGGGATCTATCCCAGGACCCTGAGATCATGACCTGAGCGGAAGGCAGAGACTTAATCCACTGAGCCACCCAGGCGCCCTTGTGAGAGCCTTTTTAAAAGCCACCTTCTAAAAATGAAATCTTGAAAGCTACACTGTTTCACATTATCCCAAATCTCTCTATCTGCAAATTATATTTTACTTTATATGCTCAGAAAATTTGATAACCAAAGTGTTAATTGTCAATGGAAAGAATAAATACAAAAGAGATAAGTTTAATTGTCAATAGCTACTGGCCTATTTGCCAACTTAACTTTTAAAAAATTATTTTCTCTTCATATAGAACTTGACCAAGGTGAAATTGCTTGCGATTCTTTTTTTTTTTTTTTTTTTTCAAAACTTTCACCAACATACGCTGTCTCCTCTCACGACAAGATTCTAGCTGGTCCAAAGGTTACGGTGTCTGACAGTAATTCACCGAGGTACCACATTTCAATTGCTTCGGCACATTTCAATTAGGAAACCTTTGAAGTGAGAAAGGAAAAGAAATAGAGTGGGAGTCAGGTGATGCGGAAAGAAAAACAGCGTGAAAGGAGAGAATAAGAAGTGTTTCTGGACAATGGAAAAAGCAAAAAAAAAAAAAGCCCAACAGGGATAAGGAACACCTGGATCCTATCTTCCACTCTGAGTCAGTGTTTGTAAAAGGCACACACGTATATTCCCAAATATTGGGTTTAAATAGGAAAATTTTCAAGCCCTTATGATTATGAAATGGCCCTAATGTGAGGTACTTTTCCAGAAGATATACTCTAATAGTGAGATGTAATTTATGCTAGTTCCTCTCTTGGCAAAGAAGAGAAAAATCTGGCTCAAGGAAAAAAGGAATTTATAGGTTTAAATAACTTGTAGTCCAGAAGCTGGCCTAGCTTAGGGCCTGAGAGAATCCTGAAAGGATGTCATTAGGCCCTCCCTCTCTCTGTGTTCGGCTCTGCTTTCTCCTGCGGGTCATTCTCAGGCAGGGATTCCCTTGACGGCAAGATGTCTGCAGGCCACATACTCAAAGCCCAAGTCCAGAATACAAACGATAATGTTTTGTCTCATTAATTCTGCCCAGGTCTAGCAGGCTGAATAATGGCCATCTAAAGATTTAAGGGCCCAATTCCCCAAACCGGGAAATACTATTTTATAACAACAACAACATCCACCACCACCAAAAACAAAAAAGAGTCTTTGCAGATATGATTGTGTTACAAATCTTGATATGCGGTCATTATCCTGGATTTTTCAGGTGGACCTTAAAAGCCATCCTAAGTATCCTTATAAGAATGTAGAGGGAGACCCCCTACACACACACACACACACACACACACACACACACACACGAAAGGAAAAGTGAGGTGATGACAGAGGGAGCATGGGGTTGATGCCGCCAGAAGTCCAGGAACACTGGCAGACATCAGAAGCCAGGAGAGGCAAGGAGCAGTTTCTCCCCTAGAGCCTCCCAAAGGAGCATGGCCCTGCTGACACCTTGATTTTGGCCTCATGAAGCGGAGTTCAGAAGAACTGAGAGCGAGCGCGTTTTCTGTCGTTTTTACCAGGTTTGAGAGACCTGGTTACAACAGCCTGGGAATCTAATCCAACGAGTCCGCTCTGATTTGGCCATCCTGAGTCACATGACAAACTCTGAACCAATCACTGAAAGCGGACGAGTCTGCCTGGGTCGCTCCTCTTCTTCCTGGAGCCTGGGCAACACCTTATGGGAGATGAATCGACTCCGAGTGCTGGAGAGGGGCATTGCTGGAAGGAAAAGCGTATCTGCAAATAGACAATGGTTGGGGAGAGGACACCACAAAAACAGCAGATACCCATTTTATGTTCGAAAGGAGAAGACAGAGGGAAGTGCAAATTATTAATTTAGATTCACGACTATTATAACATTAGTGCACTTGAATTTGCTTTGTTGTTGTGATGATGTTGTTAAGCGGCATGTGATGAGAGATACGCTGAATTGAACAGACATCCCTTCCTAAGAGCAGATTTGTTTTTACTGCCCATCACTGGACCTTTTCCAGCTCCAACGTATCTTGTTTTGGAAGAGATGTACATTAAGATGCCATAAATCACTCCAAATAAAACTGTACCATGATAATAGATTTGTTTACTTTCTAATATCCCCTCCAGTTATGTCTAAAAACGTTTATAACGATGTTTGCTAGCGTAAAAGCTTGTGCCAGAGTTTGTGATGTGAAGTCTATAATACGTTCCACACCTTTTCTTAGATGAAAACCGACAGGTCTATGAAGACCATTCAAAGATGGCTTGGCCTCTTATTAGCTCTATGACCTTGGCTAAATGACTTATACTTTCCTAACACCAGTTTCTTTATATATAAAATGAGAATACATAATTTTACAGGATTTATTTTGAGGATTATGTAAAAAATATGTGTGAAAGCAGCTAACAGGGGGCACAGCATAAAGTAAGATGCTAATAGGGTTCCATGATAAATCTGTAACCCAACAAGCACAGTGTGGGTCATTATTCCTATAATTTGTCCTTCCCTACCCAAGCTAAAACTCTCCCAATGACTCATTTAAGCTTTAAATGATCTACCTCTAGTTTCCATTAGCTTAGTGCATTGACTCACAGGAGAGCCTGATGTCAAGTGCACATTTAGACATTTTACCATATTTCCATGTTTTTGAAACTTTGTAAAATTTGAAGGATCAGTTTCAGTGCTGAACCATGCAGAGCTATGCCTGCTTATTTATGCCCCAACTGTTTCCAATGCTAACAACATTTCTTTGTTGGGATGGAGTATCACAGCCTCCTGAACTTGAAATGGCTCATTTGCCTTTCTTTTGAAACAGTCAGATTTCATTTTGAAGGTTTAAATTAATTGAATCTATTAATTTTCCCTTAGCCTTTTCATTATTTACTCTCAAAAACTCTTGTGGGTAAGTTGGGCATAATTTCCCTTTGTGTAATTTTGCTGGAGGGGGGAGGAAAGCTGGCATTGTTTGATCCCTATGGAGGAGAGGTTCTCTCTAGGGTGTAGATTAGCCTCTGAGTTCCTATGCCTGCAAGCCCCTGTCTCCCCTAGTGAGCAATACCATGTGTGCTCCCCTAGTGAGCTCTGAGTTCCCTCAGGCCATGTGGGGAAACTGTGGCCAGGTTGGACACATGACACCATATTTGCCCAGGAAATTTTAGAAATCGGTTGCAAGGCCCTCCTAAACCTTTGATTGCCAGCCATTGTTATCTAATGAATAGCTGTTTATATTCAGAGTAGTTGTCATTCCAAATATAAACCACATCTAAAATGACTAATTTTACTGGGCTTGAGGGAGTTAGGGAGACATAGAGGTGAAAAACCAAGAGATGACTTTTATAGATATAATTTAAATGTTTCCTAAAGTTCAAATAATGGAAGCTTACTATTTAATGAGATATTTTATCCACCTTATATTTATAATTTACATCCTGTTGAGTGTTATAAAGTTTCAACTGAGAATACCAAGCATTCTGGAAATAAGTATGCCAGAGCCCCAAGTTTTATAAATGGTGAGATTATGAGCAATTTTTATTTTTTTCCTTTTCTTATTGTGTTATGTTAGTCACCATACAGTACGTCATTAGTTTTTGATGCAGTGTTCCACGATTCATTGTTTACATATAACACCCAGTGCTCCATGGGAAATGTGCCCTCCTTAATACCCACCACCAGGCTCATCCATCCCTCACACCACCTCCCCTCTAAAACCCTCAGTTTGTTTCCCAGAGTCCATAGTCTCTCATGGTTCATCTCCAGCTTCGACTCCACCCCCTTCATTTTCCCTTCCTTCTCCTAATGTCCTCCATGCTATTCCTTATGTTCCACAAATAAGAGAAACCATATGACAATTGTCTTGAGCAATTTTTAATTTTTTCTTTTTTCCCAAGCATAGTGCCCCAAATTTTCATATTTAACAAACATATTCACAATGTGAAAGATTGGCGTACCTCATTTTATTGTGCTTTGCCTTATTGTGCTTTGCAGATACTGTGGTATTTACAAATTGAAGGCTTGTGTAAGCAAATCTGCTTGCGTCATTTTTTTCCACAGCATTTGCTCACTTTGTGTTTGTGTTACATTTTGGAAATTCTCACAATATTTCAAGCTTTGTCATCATTATTACATCTCTTATAGTGATCTGTGATTATTATCTATGACTCCTTGAAAGCTCAGATGATGGGGTTTGCATTTTTAGCAATAAAGTATGTATTTTTCAATTTTTTATTTATTTGTCAGAGAGAGAGAGCACAACCAGGGGGAGCAGCAAGGAGGGGTGGGAGAAGTAGGCTCCCCTCTGAGAAGGGAGCCTGATGTGGGGCTTAATCCCAGGACCATGGGGGATGGTGAGCTAAGCCAAAGGCAGACCTTGACTGACTGAGCCACCCAGGTGCTCCCAGCAATAAAGTACTTTTAAATTAAGAAATATGCATTGTTTTTTAGACATAATACTATTGTACACATAATAGATTCCAACTCAGTGTGAGCATAACTTTTATATGTGCTGGAAACCAAACTATGCATTTGACTCTCTTTATTGCAATATTTATTTTTTGTTCTGGCTCAGAACTGATCCATCAGTATCCCTGAGGTATGCCTGTAAGTTTGTTAATATTTTTTAAAAAGAAAGGACTTTTAAAAGAAACAACCATAAATGTGCATCACAGTGTTAGTTTTATAAGTTAAAGCTAGAAATATATCCAATAACAGAAAACACTATACTGAAGTTTATATTCATATAGTGAACTCAATTGTCCCCTACTTCCCAACTATTTGCATTTATTTGGGGGTGGGATGGGCAGACACTACTTTAGAAATTTATACCCATTTTCCCAGTCATCTGATTTTTTCATTGTTTGGCCAATAAGCCATCCTTTTAACTCAGTTCCGGTCCTCACCAAAAACTATTGTCTTCCAGTTTCCAGATGGAAGGCTTACATCAATGAGAAGCAAGAATGATGTTAATTAAAAGAATACTGATTTACATTTTCATTTGGTTCTTCTAAGAGTCTGACTTTACTGCTAAGAGCCCAAATGAGACTGAGAAGAAAGAGCTCTTTGAATGGTGAAGAATTAATACCATGGACATAGGGACATTCCAACTATAGCCCAAAGTATCTGGAATTCAAAAGTAAACCTGAGTATGAGAGGGTAGAATATTTATAAGTATTTTTATCTCTAAGGTTGGATAATAAAAATATGATTCAAAGGAAAAAGGAAGGGCAAAACTACCTTAGGATAAAAAGTGTGTAAAGCACTGTGAATGATTGTAATATACAGGAACTCAAGATTTAACAAAGCAATTCCCATCATTAAGCCCGTTTCCAGTGAACACATTCCATCTAATGTGTAATGGGTGAGCAGAAATGAAAAGGTTCTGGGCATAGATAGAAACTCAGACTGACTGCAGTGTTTATTTTCCATTTAGCCATCATGAGTAAAATAAATTTATATTAAATGTATTGAGCAAAGTTTGATGATTATAAAATTCATTCTGCCTTCATGTGAACATTTTTTAATGTTTTCCCATGTTTATCCTATTTTTATACCCAGAAATTAGTATAAATGAATATACATATTTATGCCATTATTTTCATAGAGTTACATGCATAAAGAAAGATCACAATTAGATACATCATGTACTATATTCTTGCTTCTTCTTACTTGTTCCCACCTGAAAAATTTAATCAGCGATCTCTGTTACCAAAGCCAGACTCCATCATTCACCCAAAGGGAGTCTGGGCTACATATCAGAAATGGAGAGTAGTTAATCTTCCTGGTTTTATCAGTGTGGCCTCTAAGCTAGCAAGCCCCTTTGGAAGGGATCTAAGTAATTCATTCTCTGTGATCTTTTTAATCAAAACTAAAAGACTTAGGTTTGAAGAGAATGGCATGGAATTTTTAACCCACTATGGCTATGTTTTTACATTGTTCTTATAATCTTTATTCCCTAATTCAGAATCTATTCCTTTCTACTTGATCAGGGCTGCAAACCAGTAGACCTCTAATGTGAAATAGAAGTTCAACACAGCATGGAGAAAAACCTCCAAGTGTGGCATGGTTCCAAAGAGAAACTTCTATTCAGTTTAAATATCAAAAGAGACTAAACTTGGATTCCACATCTACCATGTCTATAAAAGACACACTTCCATATTAAGTCATCTTTTGTATTTTTAGGTTCTATTCTTTGTTACTGAAATAGGTTCAGAATTATATAAGACTGGCCCTAGACTGGCCTTGGTTTCTTTGCAGGAGCTGAGTCTAGAACCCATGTGGGTGCCCTTGGCTATAGAAAAATGTGTCCTTTAGGAAGTACATTGTCAAGGCCCATTCCAGGCACAGGTAACAGGAGGGACCATAAATCTACCACCTCTTAGATCTATTTACTCATACTTCAAGTTTTTCTCTGTCCATGCTTCTTTACCTTCTCTCCTTATCTTTTCTTGTCCAAATGGCTCTGAATAATTTTTTACATAGCAGGCATAGCTACATTTGGGCCTCATTTCCCGGAGTGGTTATAACCAACTCTCTACTACTGAGTGGTCTTTTTTACCATATGGTTTCTTCATAGAGACAGGACCGTATCTTTTTGAAACTTTAAAAAATTATCTTAAAAAAAAATAAAATCAAGGGGGTTTCCTCTTACCTTATTACTAAATGTTATTACTTTTTGGAGGTGATTGTGTCCATTTGATCCTTTCTTTTTTGGTCCTACAATATGTGTAAATATGAGGAAGACACATACAAGTAAGAGTAATCCAGGATGAAAAGTAATACAACAGGGTCATGACCAAACACTACTGAACAAAAGGAAGGAGAATTTAAATTAGTGGAGGGAAGACAGAGCTGATGAGAAAACCAAAACAGGGCAATTGAGGCAGGCCTTAACAAATGGTTAGAGACACTTAAATCACTGTATATCTTGGTGTTTTTCTCCTGTCAATATTGGGTATATAAACAATGTGTGTATGTGTGTGTGTGTGTATGAGAGAGAGAGAGAGAGAGACAGTGAATAAATAGACTATAAATATAAAAACTGAACTGTTTTGTTTTTCCATTTCTCCAACTCTGTAGGACCTTGAAAATTAGTTGCCCTATACACCCCAGAGGAGTCAGACTGGGTTTGAAGCCCCTCATGATGTCCCACGCCCACAGCTTTGTCACTGTTTGACTTGTCCCTCTGCCTCCTGGAAGAGCTCCATTCATAGGGTGCTGTCATCATATGATCTTACACAGAACCCCAAAAGCAATTTTCAAAAATAAACATTAGTAATTGTTTAATATCACCTCTACTTGAGGCTGTGATGCTTCACAACTGGACCATACAAGAGGTGGTCAAAAAAAGAGTTAAAGGGAAGATCTGGGGAAAGGGATGTCCAAGGAGCTTTGAACCATACCTTTGGCATGTTGAAGACCACACACACATGGACAGGACAGGGTGTATGTCCAGGAAAGATCTCAGAGAACGGCAGTTTCTAACTTATGGCCTGGAGGCCTGCACAAACAGAAGAAGGGTAAAGCAGACTTTTAAACTGTCTGAGTGGTGAAAGTGATCCCTATACACACACACAGAGCTTCTCGTGAATGGGTGGAAATGTGTCTGTTCAAACCAAACATAGGTTTAAGCCAACTTTCCCAAGTTTCTGACCAGCATCACCTGAGCACTAACCTCACTGAGCAAATTTCAGTGGCTGCACTCCACAGGGAAGAAAGAATTAGTCAAGGGAAGTCATTAAACAAACAAACAGCAAAAACAGCAATGGTGAGAACAACAACAAATACTCTGTAACAGCAATAAATTCTGGTGGGTGTAGGGAAGTAGTTTATTTCCAGAGTTACCACATTATATTACATAAAATGTCCAGGTTTAAAAAAAAAAAATATATATATATATATACATATATATGTGTGTGTGTGTGTATTTGTTAAAAAATATATATATGTATATATGCATATTTTCCTGTGTATGACCACACCTTCCTATTTCTTCACTTGTTTTATATATATAAATATAAAATATAATATATAAATACACATGTTTAATATAATATATATTATATATGTTGATGTATGTGTATACATTTATATATTATACATTATATATTTATACTTATTTACATATTTATATAATATAAATATATGTGTAAACATATGTATGTTTATATAAACATACATGTGTTTAATATATGATATGCATTATAATAAATAACATATGTTCTTATATATTTATATATTATATATATTTTATATTTAAAAAATATATATATAAAAAGCAGGCAAAGAAATAGAAAGGTGTGGTCATACACAGGAAACCAAGCAGTCAGCAGGTCTGCCCCTGAGACAGCCTAGATGTTGGCCTTACTAGACAAAGACATTAAATCAGCTAAAGTAAGTATGTTCAAAGAACTAAAGAAACAACATCTAAAAGAACACACACACACAAAACACCAAAACAAAATAAACCAACAACAAAAACCATATCTCAATACATAGAGAATATCAATAAAAGAAATTATCAAGAGAGCCAAATAGAAACTTTGGAGTTTAAAAACACAACAGATAACATTAGAAAGTCATTAGAGGGTTTCTACAAAAATTTTGAGCAGAAAGAAGAAAGAATCAGTAAACCTGAGGATATTTCTATTGAGATTGTACAGTCTGGGGAATAGAAAGGAAAAAGAATGAAGAAAGATGAATAGAGCTTCAGAGACCTATGATATAGCAAGAAATGAGTACTTTGCACTCAAAGTGCAAAATAAGAATCTCAGAAAGAGAAGAGAGTGAAGCGGTAGAAAGAATATTTGAAGAAATAATGGCTGAAAACTTCTAAAATTTGATTTAAAAAAATTAAAAAGCTAAGCTTCGCATCAATAAAGCTCAACAAATTCAGACTTGATCAAATCAAGGAGATCCAAACATAGTCACATGGTCAAATTGTTGAAAGACAAAAACAAAGGAACCTTGAAAAGAGCAAGGTAATAATAAATCATGATGTCCAAAGGATCCTCAATGAGATTAACAGCTGCCTTCTCATCAGAAACTATAGAAACCAGAAAGCAGTTGGAAAATGTATTCATGTGCTAATAGAAAAAGACTGTCAATGTAGTCTTATATCCAGCAACGCTACACTTCAAAAATGAAGGAAAAAATAAGACATCCTAAGGCAAACAAGAACTGAAAATTTGTTCCTAACAGATGAATTCCTACCCTGCCAGAAATAATAAAGGAAGTCATTCAGGCTGATGTGAAAAGGCACTTGACAGTTACTTGAATCCACATGAAGAAACAAAGAGCATCAGTAAATGTGATTGCATAGGTAAATATAAAATATAAAATTAGTGTATTTTTGTAACTCTTTGCTTCTATCTGATTAAAAAAAGGACTGCATAAACAACATTTATAAATCTATAATGATGGACTCATAATGCATTAAGACATAATTTATATGCCAATTATAGCACAAAGGAGAGGAAAAGGAATATAGATATATTGAAGCAAGTTTCTGTATTTTATTGAAATTGACTTAGTATTAAAACCGGCTTGATTTTTTTTAAGTTATGGCATACAGTTAAAACAATGCCTAAAAGGAAATTTATAGCTGTAAATGCCTATATTTAAAAACAAAAGAGGGGCTCCTGGATGACTTAGTAGGTGAAGTATATGACTCTTGATCTTGGGGTCACAAGTTTGAGCCCACGTTGAGTGTAGAGATTACTTAAATAAATACATACTTAAAAAATTAAAAAAGAAAACAAAAGAAAGATTTCAAATCAATGACCTAAGCTTCCACCTTAAGAAACCAGAAAAAGAAGAAGAAAAACACACCCAAAACAAGTACAAGAAAGAAAATAATAAAGGTTTGCATAGAAATGAATGAAATAGAAGGTAGAAGAATAATCATGAAAATAAACAAATCAAAAGTTTGTTTTTTGAAAAGATCAACAGAATTGAAAACCTTCATCAAGACTGGCAAAAGAAAGAAAGATAGAAAGAAAAACTTGGAAGACTTAAACTACTAAAATCAGTAATGAAATAGGGGACGTCATTACTGTCCTTACAAAATAAAAGGATTATAAAGAAATCCTAGGAAGAACTATAAGTCAAAGGAACTGTAGGATGAGTGACAATGGATGACACAGTGGGAATGAGAGTGGACAGATAGATAACTACATGATGATGGGGGGGGGTTCTAAACATACACACACACCCACACACCTTAATATGGCCTAAGGCCCAGAAGCTTAATTAAACATGGGCAGTGCTCCAGAGTAATTGAGGAAGAGTTACTGCTAGATAGGGCTGGTGCTTATATTAGACTGTAAGAGAAAATAAAGAATTATATTATTTCTTCCACACTTGAGATTTGTACATACTCCATTATCTTAACAAATGGAAATTATAATTTCAAGCAATAAAGTCAAGATCATGCATGATGGAACACCTCGAGTGACAGCTACCATCACTGTTACAGAGTATTGGACTTCCAGTCTTTATCTGTATGTTGTGTGTATATCTCAGATATGCAAGAAATGTAATTTGATTTTCCATAATTCATCTTAATTTTTATTTCTAAGTCTACTGGTAGCAGAAACTAGCTGTAGTCAATTTATGATTTTTCCCTGCCATCGAGTTGCATCTAAATTTTCCAGGGAGCTTACATGGATTTACATTCCTACCTGCCAGCTTCTCCTATTGGTCCATGTAAGAATCATGACCACACAGTCTTTCCAGGTCTGGATCTACCTCAAGAACCTTGGGCAGGTTGCCTGTGTTGTTCTGGAGTTTTGGAAACCTCTTGTGGTTTGAAGTCTTTCACCACAGCTAAGTCACACCAGGGATGGGGAAAATTATACTCCCTGGTTGATACTAGAACTTGGTCCAGATTCAACATGCAGATGTCTTTTCTGTCCTGTATTTATTGGGCAAGGAAAAATCTGGACCCTATCTAGCTTTCCTGAGGTTTGACTGATTTGGAGACACAGGTCTCCTATGAGGTCAAGTCTCCAAACTTGTCTAGTTCTATCATAAAACATTATTTCATTGTATAGAGGAAGTATAATTTACTGCCAGTTTCTAGTTGTTCTATATTTAGATTGTATTAATTATTTGCTATCATATTATGTTCTCTTGAACATCTTTATAGTAAAAGCTGTATCCATTTTCATTGTTATTTCTTTAAAAGACATTCCTAGAATGGCAATTTACATGCTAAAAAATATGCATATTTTGGGGCTTTTCTGTATGTTGCCAGATCAAACCCTAGGAATTTACCTCAACAAAGATGTATGAGAATCCCTACTTCCCTACATGGTAGAAGATTTAGCAATACATTAGTTACACAAGTTGTATCTGTGTTATATACTTGTGTGCAATTTCTGTGCTGTTCATGATTCTTTAAGTTAAAAAAAACACTGATAATTTTTTAAATAGCCAGTGGAAAACCACTAACATAGTTAAGGGTTGAAAAGGAATTTTTTAAAGGCTAAACTGTGAGGTTGTTCATGAAGCATGTGACTAAGAGACTAAGAGACCACTTCCTGGAAGGTTAACAAGATTATCGATCAGCCCTCCTCCCCCATTTATTGAGATAAAATTCATTATAAATAAAAAAGGCCCATAACAACAATAACTATTGTTTGTTGTAGTAAGCAGAATGGCCCCCTAAAGATGTTCACACCTAAATCCCTAGATGTGAATGTGTTACATTTCATGGCAAGGAGATTGAGTGAAATAAGGAAGATTGTGAACTTTAAGATGGGAGTAGGCCCTGTCCCAAATTATCCTGGTAACAGGAAGTTGGAGAGATTCCAAGTATGAGAAGGATTAGTGCCTTGCTATTGGCCCTTATATGTAGAAGCCCACATCCAAGAATGAGAGAGGGACATCTAGGAACTAAGGGAAGTTTCCAGCTGGCAACAAGGAAGAAAATGAGAACCTAAGGAACTGAAATCTGCCTGAGTGGGTTTACAAGTGATTCTTTTCTGAGTCTCTACATGAGATCCCAGCCAGGGGATACTTCGATTTTCATCTGTACTTCTAACCTAAGTAATTGTAAGATAATACATTTGTGTTGTATTAAACTGCTAAATTTGAAGTGTTGGTTACTGCAGTGGTAGAAAACTAATACATTGGCTGAATAAATAAATGAAAAAACATACATAAATGAATACAAATGAATGAATAAATGAATCAAATATGGCTTAAGAGTGGAAATTGTTATAAACTTTTCTAAAAGAGTTGTGGATTCTGAGAGCCATTTTACTTCCAAAGTCCTTTGAATCTTTCCTTTCACTCTGTGGATCCACGTCACAGTTTTGTCCCATCTGTGGCTTCCAAGAGGAGACAATTACATGCTGGAACCACTATCTCTGCCCTCATATAATAAATAAGATTTATTATAATTTTTAGTGTGTGGCAGGTACTTGTGATTTCTCATAATTATCACTTGAAGAATGTGAACATTCCCCATCCAGCACACAAACTATTACTATTCTCACCCAGTGAATTCAGAATTAAGCACCTGCATACATTCATTCTTTTTCCAACAGGTATTTACTAGACACCTGTCCTGAGTATAATTTTCTGCTAGTCTTTGAAGCCATTACAAAAGAAATATAGATAGCTTCCAAATGAAAAAGTGATTTATGTTCTATAAGTTTATTTCTAAATTAGGGCTTTGACACTCAGAACACATTTCCACATAGAAACAATTCTAAAAACATTGACTTGGCACCTAAATCAGCCCACAAAAGCCCATTCAACTCAAAAGTTACTTGAATGACTCCTTAAATAATTTAACAGTATTTATGTTTTTCTGTGGGAAAAAAAAGTTTCAGTTCTTCAATTTGTAATGTTAGGAGCTCAACATTCCTCCTGGAAGAACTGACTCCTTCAGCAGTGGTATTGTGTATCAGAGGCTCCATTGTATAATCCATTTAGAAAAAAAAAAACAAAAAAAAAAAAAAACTTTTCTCTATATGTTTGCACCATCTTATTTTGTTTTGTTTGTAGTTCTCTGTGTCTAGAAAACCAGTTATTCTTATGTTGGATCATCTTATTCTCTCTTCCATGTCTACTATCTTCTCTCTAGTTGCTTTATTATATCAGATTGTGTAATCATCATTGTTAACCAGGCATCTGTACATCTGTCACATTAACTATTTCATTTCTTAGAAATTCTAAATGGAAATAAATGGCAATTAATACTACAGAGAGGTCAGTGCACAGATCCAGAATCTAAGTCTCCTTAACTTTTCACATATTGTCATTAGTAAAGGTGACTTTATAAATGTCACAGTCAGAGGGACTACCTGTGATTTTTAAGACATCCCACCCATGCCAGGAAGTGTTCTTCTACTTGGAGACAAGTCATGTACATGAACTATTCCAGTATGTAGGTTGATAGATGACTTATAGAATATTGTAGCTATAGAGAGATGACATGGTATAGACAGAGATAATAAGTTACATACAATAGTAAGTAGAATAGACTGGAAATATTTTAGAAGTTAAGAAAATAAAATTCAGCTTGTGCTTGCCTCAACCTTTCAATAATCTCCAAATGTATGGATAATTTCCTTGCTTATAATTTTATCTCTTCTTTGTAGACTCCTTTTCCCCTATCTTTGCCTTCTCTGTATATCTAAATCTTACCTGCCTTTATGGCCCAACTTTGTGCACCCTTTCTAGGAAACCTTCCTCACCTTGAGATAATCTGCCCTTTCTCTCGTTTCCCCTGACAACTCATCACTGACATAGTAGAATGCAAATGGATAGGTGTGCTGAGAAGACTGCAAGGATGGACTTTAAAAACAATTTTTTAAGCAAATGATGAGATAAGTTGAGATATCTATAAAAGAAAGAAGCAGGAAGAACACTTCAGAAGTGGTAAAGGTGGTAAGAGAAGATGATGAACAAAGCATCGGGGCTGGAAGTTAGAGGGATGGCTTTCTGGAAACAGAGGATCCCTATTGAAAACAGCAGGAGGCAAAATGTTCAAAAGTAGTTGGGGAGCAGATGGTGTGGGACCTTTCACAATGCCTCAGGGATGAAGAGCTTGGACTTCATCCTGAAAGCAACAGGAAGCCATCACATGTACTGTTAAAGTAGGCATTTAGGAAGATTAATTTGACAGTGGTGTGTAAGATGGATGCAGGGAGCTTATTAAAAAGATATTTTAGTAATATGAAAGTAGCAGGTACAAATTCTAAAGGTCCTAGTCAAGTGTGCAACAACACAAACAAGACCCATAACTGTCTTCATTTTCTATAATTCATTTTAATTCTGGAGCTAAGCCTCCATTTTACTTGCTGGAGAAAATTTACTCCAGTCATTTCTAGGCAGAATAATGTCTATTCTGTGTGTGTGTGTATGTGTTTTTTTTTTTTTTTCCAGGGTTTTTAACTCCTTTATTTTAGGACATGGTGAAAGCAGTGCAAAGGTAGACATGGGAGATACTCATTTTACTTTCTCCACACCACGGTGAAGCCAGGAGGTCATTCCTCTTGTCCTTTATGTGGGTGTGGGACAGTCATTGGGAGAAGAGACTGTCCACACAGAATCCTCCTTATGAGAAGTTCCCTTATTCTGACGGTGAGGATATTTGCAGGTCCCTCTTACCAGTGACCCCAGTCTCCAGAACTGGGGGGCTGTGGCAATTTCAGTTGCCATCCACACCACTCCAGCCTGTGACACTAGGTAGATTATCTTTAGCTAGTATTCGAATGTGAGCCACCTTGCGGGTTCTTTGCGATGATGGCAGCATGAAAGGAGGGGGAGGGGAGTTTGTCTCCCAGTTATACAGTTTGCTATCTTCCAATCCTATTCCATCAGAACAACTTTCTATTTATGGGTCCCCAAACTTAAATAAGAAGATCAGTGATGTCTTCTCTTAGGCCTTATCATGAAGGGACAGAAGGCAGGACACATATCTCACACACATATTTATTTCTTTTTCTCTGGCAGCTTCTTCCATTGTTGCCCTCTTTTTCAGCTTGAAGATTCTTTTATTCTTTTATTAGTCTAGGTAGGAAGGTCACACTTATGGATCTGGATCTTTCCGTATCACCTCCAGGGTTTTAAACTCAAGAATCAAGACTTTCTACCTTTTCTGGTTCTACAGTCCGTCCATAGCGGCAATGGATATCTCCTAACTCTCATCTGGAGGGGGGCCTCTTAGGGAGCAAATGAGTGACTTAGGTGGAGGTCATCACCTCAATTCGTACTTGGAAATACTTTGTCACCACATAATTATGATGTCCTCAAGGCCTAGACTTTAGAAGGAAGAATAAGAAGGAAAATTAATTGGCTGTGATTAGTGTTAGACTATGATGTAGATAAGAGAATTCGAAGAAAGCTTTTAATATCCGGGGCCTGAATGGGTAGAAAATGAATGAAGTTGAAAGGACTAGGAAAAGAATGACAAACAGGCAGACAAACTAGTTGTTTATGCTCTGTTGCTTGAAATAACTGAATCTGAATAAGAGCCACACATGTAGAATGTACATCAATTTTACTAGCGATCTAAGATGAACAGATTCTAGAGGATCGAGCCCCTTAATCTGACTCACTAAATGGTTTGACAATGAGCACATCCATTCATTAATTTACCTTGGGAATTATGTCTAAGAGGATGACCATTAACGCCCATTTATGCATGACTACTGGACCACTCGGATGGGACTTGATGCTTGGCCATCAGCTGGATCAGCAGGTTGATGAGTGAACATAGAATAAAGAACAGACTTAGCTGTAATTAAGAGCTATCCAACTATCAAACAGGACGGATTGCTCTTCTTGGTCCTAGGAATATTTCTAAGATATACCCTAATAGTTTTTAGAATCAGCAACTTTCCTTCTCTGGAGATTGTGACAAATATACCACTCATTTTCTATACTTTTTATCTGTCATCCAAAACCTCTGTCATTTCCTTATGACAGTTTGCAATTTCTTAAATTACTACTAATCTTCTACTAGTTACATTTTAAATTGATAACTTCCCTTTTGGGAGAGCATGCTAGACCCCTAGTGAGATATAGAAAGCACCCTCGAATAGCTAGCAATATGTTTGTGAATCATCTCTTAGGTGGCTTATTTCCTGCCATGATTCCTGCAGATGGCTAATCTTATCCATTTTATGTTGATTCCTGTTAGTGCTAACCTCCAAGCATGATAATATCTGACTCTGTCCTAATTTTAGATTAAGCTTTTTGAGTTTTTTGTTGTCATTGTTACCCTTCAGCCTTCCTTTCTAAATTTCCATATTTCTGGTGTTTGCCAGAATTTTAAAAAGGAAGTGGTGGGGATTACTGCTTTCAGTTAAGGGTATACTGAGAATTTGATATGTATTCCATACTGAGCTAATTAAAATAAGAATATGTTAATTGCAGTCCTGCTTCTGTTCATACCACAAAATCTATCAATTATAATGTATTGAATGTACTCGCCGGTGTTTCTTTTTTTTTTTTTTTTTTGTCAGACTTGGAGCTTCACAAAGACTGTTGTTCATCTTAGTGACTGGATTATAATAGGAACTCAATATATAGTGAATAAACAAATATTAGTAAATTATACATTAAAAGAAGCTAATTGTAGAGGCTTAAGGGGTTCACTACATAACACGTTTTCCTTTCCTTCTGCAATTTGGTTTTCCTTCCCCAATGAAGATCCAGGAATTGCACAGATAGAGATAAAAATAGCAGCTCATTACTCTGTCCCAAGTTCTCAGAAGAATGCTTGGAACACATAAGTAGTCAATGAATATTTGGTGGATGAACAAATTAGGAAAAAGCTAGATTGAAGAATGTAACATAAGGGCCAACAAAGTTGGCTTCCTGATACTTCATTTCAGAATTTAAGTAACCCACCCAGTTCAAGGAAAATCTGGAAAACCCCAAACCTCTCCTGCAGGCATCTGCAGACTTCTTTCTACAGCAGCCTCCCCTAGGCAGGCTGCTTCTAAAGGTGAGTGAGAGCTTGCCTGAGCAGGGAGAGTGGGTGAGAAAGTGGAGAGAAGCCCCCTCATAAAATAAAAGACCATGTGATGAATTCTCCTTTGTAACATTTATAGCTTCTGGCTCCTTTAAGTCACTGAAACTTACATTTCAATGTATGATCAACAGAAGCTGTCCAGCCCCGGGGAACATAGGCAAAGGAACTAGGAGGAAATTATATTTTCTATTTTTTTATTGTGTTCAAATATGTAATATCACATAAAATACATAGCACAATACAAAACAACAGAAAATTTACCATATTAACCATTGTTAAGTGTACAGTTCACCGGCCATACTTAAGTGCATTCATTTTGTTGTAGCTGTCACAATCATCCATCTTTAGAATCCATTTTCATTCTGCAAACCTGAGACCACACATCCATTAGACAATAACTTCATATTCTCCCATGGGCATAAGCCTTAGCAATCTCCATTCTACATTTTGTCTCTATGGATTTGACTACGGCAGAAGGAGGATTTTAAACAATCAGTATTATCACAAATAAAGCCTCAATCGGAGGATGAAATTTAGATGTGTGCCTACAATAGGCTTCTTAACTCTCAATAACTCCAGTATTAAGCTCACTCAACCACCTGCCAAGCACACTTTCCTCCCATGCACTTGGCTTCCGCCACAAGGCCACCTAGGAAATGAGGCTGCAGGTTAGCTTGCTCTGTGGACAGGCAGTCCCTGAAAGGTGTGCAGAAGGGTCTGGACTGAGCATTCTTCCTTCAAGCTGCCCAGGGAGGTGTGACAAGACTTCCCATGGAGGAGAATGTGGGAGAGGCCAAGAGCCTTAATCTGACGGAATCCCTCCACAGGTCCGTAAGGCCAAAGAATGTCAGGAAATGTGGAGAGGAAACCTAGTAATCTGATCTCACTTTCACAATAAGTACTGTCCAACCAAAAAAAGGAAATCAGAGTCAAAACTAGGATATGTTTGGAGGGCAATGGCAATTAGCTGCAAATTATATCATGTTATCATCAAGTCATATTCATCCATTTCATACTATTAAAAAAACCTGACGGCCTTAGAAGTTTATTGCTAACAACTTTTATATACATGTTTGTTTCTAAGTTGATTTTTTTTTTTTTTTTGGTATTGCAGAAAGAGAGAGTAACAATTCTACAGTCGCAGACTAAAGAGATTGTTATCCTCCAGAGATCACTTTTTTAACCCAAAGTGAATCAGTGGCCTGTGTCAATCGCTGTCTAGATAAGCTATGGTAAAGCATTTGCAGAAAACGGAGACAGAGCTGGGAGAGGGAGGGAAGGGGCTGAGCGGACTCTTCTTCTCTATTTGCAGGCCTTCCTTTCCCACCAAGAGTAACGGACTCCTGAAACACTCTTTCGCACATCTTCTCTCTCAAAGTTATTCAAAATTGCGGCTAAAGCTGAAGTCAACAAAAGACATGCTGGGGTAGGGTACTTTATATGGGCTCTAATGAAGCAGGCATTTGCACTGCAAGAAGCAATGTCTCTTTGTTTAAAAACAAAAACAAGGGGTGCCTGGGTGGCTCAGTGGGTTAAGCCTCTGCCTTTGGCTCAGGTTGTGATCTCGGCTTCCTGGGATCGAGCCCCGCATCGGGCTCTCTGCTCAGTGGGGAGCCTGCTTTCCTCTCTCTCTGCCTGCCTCTCTGCCTACTTGGATCTCTCTGTCAAATAAATAAATAAAATCTTCATATTAAAAAAAAACAAAAAACAAAACAAAACAAAACAAAACCTCTGATTCCTTCTGTTACCAACATGCTAAGAACAGATAACCTAGGTGTTTGGGTTTTGGCTAACTTTAACTGACTGTACATTTTTTTCTGAAAGCTTTTGGGGTCTTAAAGATTTTTTACACCTGCCTAAGTTAGAATGCACTAACAGTCTAAGGTTGGAGATCTGACAAGCAGCAGTTGGAGGACTGACTTCCCTGGAAAATTGCCCAAGGACCCTAAGTCTCAACAACCCTTGCACAGGTACTTAATCAGCTCTCCTGAGATTTTTCTCCCCTCATCTCAGAAGATCCTATTGCATTTGGCATTCCAAGAATCTTAAAAAGAATAGGGGCTTTGCTGAGGCAATGATGTAAAAAATATATATTTTGCATACAAGGAAAGCTGCTCCCTTGAAATCCACTCTTGCAGGCCACCTATGGTGTCACAAAAAGATTTTTTCTGACTGGTGGCCCTTAAATATAGTTCCCACACACTTGTGTAGAAACAGAGGCTATTTTATCTTTAAACAGAAACCGATGCTTTTATACCTGGAACATTACCCTGGGAGAATAAGAACTCTTGCCCAAAACCTACTTTAAGAAAAACCAAGTGGAATTTGCAGCTTCTCTGCTCTTCAATGCTGATTCTGTTCTCTTCTTGGAGGATGAGTTTCTGTCTGGCTCTTTGTTCCTTTCTCAGGCTGGGGAGGAGGGAGGGAGCATAAGCAGCTGAGCAAGCTCCACCCCACCCCCCCACGCCCCCCCCTCCCGCCCAGCCTATCCCCCTATCCTCCTATCTCAGAAATGGCTTCCTGCTGCCCATCACCCCCTTATTCTCCCAGCCTTGGGCTCTGCTTCTTGTTCTTCCAGCCCTTCTTTGGAAAACTCTAGAAAGCTGCAAGGGAGCTGACCTGGTAGGTCCTGCCAGCAGATGTGCATTGCCTCTGTAGGCCTGAATTTCAAAAATCTCTGAAGGCAAATCTTCTTATTAAGCATTTTGTTTTCTTTAAAAGCACTGATGCATTTTGTACAATTCCCCTTCTGAAAAAGGTTATTTCACCATTAGTGGACTTTTGAAGCCGATATGTCATTCAGCTAAATAAATAAGTGGTGACAGAAAGCAGGCTTAAAACACATGACTAGTAGAATCAAATTAGTAATTTGAAAATTGGCTTTTAGGGGGTTGGTCTCTGCATTTCTATGGCCTACCAAGCTGAGACCACAACTCATTAATAATTGCTGATGACATTGTTTCACCTGAAGATGTATTTTTTTCTAGGCTTGGGTCTATTCTTTCTTTTGCAGGTAGTTAAAAGTTTTTATTTAATATAAGCATTATGCTCGGAGGGTCGGTATCCTTAGATCTTAGAAACTTTCTGCTGACCTTTGTGGAGGCAGGTGACCTTTCGCTCTGATGAGGTGGAATAGGAATCCCACCTTCAGTAAAAAGAATGACCTTGAAATCTTGCCAGCTTACAGTTTCTGAGCATAACAGTGTCCTTACTTCTAAAGTGAGGAAAGTGATATTTACAGCAGGTGTCTCAAGAGTTAAATGGTATCATACGTGGAAAAGCAGTCAGTTTGCTGCATAATCAAATCCAGTAACTCTCAATTCCAACAGTGAACTGGGAATCAGATTTCCTGCTCTAGTTGTCTTTTCCACTTCCTCACAGGGTAACCTTGACATAGCTACTTAAACATTTGAAGCCTCAGTTTCCTCACCTTAAAAAAGGGAACCTAAAAATGAGACATTGGTATGTAGAAATGGCTAGTGCTCTGTTAGGCTTGTGGTAGTTTTCTTTTTTTAACAGCTTTATGGGGATATAATTCACAATGCATACAATTCTCTCATTAAAGCATATAAGTCAGTGCTTTTCATGTATTCACAGATACAGGCAACCATTAACATGTCCATTTTAGAACATTTTCAGCACCTGAGAAAGAAAATCCTGGCGCTTTTCTTATCAACTCTTTATTCTCTTACCCTTAATCCCCCAGTCCTAAAAAATCCCTAATCTCCTTCCTGTACCTACAGATTTTCCTGCTCTGGACATTTTTTATGAATGGAATCATGATATGTGGTCTTTTTGTGACTGTGTGTTCTTTCACTTAACATAATTTAATCAAATTCATCTAAGTTACAGCATGTATCAGTACCCTAATCTTTTTCCAGGCCAAAGAGGATTTCATTGTATGGATATACCACATTTCAATTAGCCATGCTCCACATATCCATTCAAACGTTGGGTTGTTTCACCTCTTAGCTACCACAAGGAACACTACTATAAGCAACTGTGTAAAAACTTTATGCAGACCTACGTTTCCATTTCTCTTGAATAGATACATCTGAGGAGAGGGATTGCTAGGTTGTATGCTAACTCTACATTTAATGGTTGAAAAAAAAAAAAACTGCCTAACTCTTTTCAAAAAAAGGTTGCACCATTTCATACGCTCATGGGCAATGTACAAAGGTTCTTTTTTTTAAAAGAACTTATTTATTTATTTGACACAAAAAGAGAGAGAAATCACAAGTAGGCAGAGAGGCAGGCAGGGAGAGAGGAGGAAGCAGGCTCCCTGCTGAGCAGAGAGACAGATGCAGGGCTCCATCCCAGGACCCTGAGATCATGACCTGAGTTGAAGGCAGAGGCTTAACCCACTGAGCCACCCAGGTGCCCCAATGTACAAAGGTTCTTAAGGGGTTTTGGAACAAGTCTCCCAGAATGTGGCACTTCGGCATATGGATTATTTTGAGCAGAAGACAACCAAGGCCCAAAAAGCTCAGGAAGAATGTTTAACCTCCCCTTTAACTGCTTAAGAAAATTTAGATAGAGGGCTTGGTTCAGGAGGAGAGTTACCACCAGAGATAGCTGCAAAGAGTACAGGCTAGGTATGAAAGCTGGAGGGAGCTCCATAGGGCCTGTTTGTTCAAATTCTTTTCTGTGTTCCATTGTCTCTGCACCACATATCAAACATTTGCTCACCAAAACATTCACTCTTTCCATCTTCCTGTGAATTGTCTTCCTTCCTTTTGAAGCTCCGGTCTTCTTTCCTCTTCTCCTTAGCTCAGGATGGCCTGTAAACCTTAATTGCCTGACTGTCTGAGAACCTCTCCTATCTCTGTGAGGCTTCCATACTTATGAAATTAAATTTGTTTTCCTCCTCTTAATCTGTTCTATGTTGATTTAATTAATAAGCCAGCCAAAAGAACCTAGAGCTTCCTCTCCTACAGCTCCAGTTTCTTCACATCCTTGTAACTACTCATTATATGACTTTTGATTCCAGTCATCTCAGTGGGTTCAAGGTGAATTATTTCTCATTGCACGTACACTTGATTTGCATTTCCCTGATGATTATGATATCAAATATCTTTCTATGTGCTATTTGGTCATTCTTCCTTGAAGAAATGTCTGTTCAGATAGATATGTCACCCATTTTTAAATTTGGTTATTTGTCTTTTTTGTTATTAAACTATAAGGATTCTTTATATATTCTAGATGTAAGTCCTTTATCAGATATATAGTTTGTAATATTTTCTTCCATTCTGTGGCTTTATTTTCACTTTCTTGATAATAGTCTTTGAAGCACAAAACTTTTACATTTGATGAAGCCCTCCAATTGATTTATTTTCTCTTTTGTTACTCACGCTTTTGAATCATATCTAAGAATCACCTACCAAATCCAAAGTCATTAAGATTTGTCCCTATGTTTTCTTGTTAGAGTTTTCTAGACCTTACATTTAGGCCTTTGATCCATTTTGAATTAATTCTTGTATATGGTGTGATGTAAAGGTCCAATTTCATTCTTTTCCATGTGAGTACCCAGTTTCCCCAGGGCCATTGGTTAAAAAGACAGTTTTTAGCTCCACTGGTTGATCTTAGCACCCTTCTTAAAAATTGGTTGACAATAGATGTATGGGTTTATTTCTAGATTCTCATTTTTACTCCATTAATCTCTATGTCTACTGTTGTATTAGTTCTACACCAGCTTGATTAATGTTACCTTGTAGTAACATTTTGAACTGGGAAGTGTGAGTCTACTTTGTTTTTCTTTTTTCAAGATAGTTTTTGCTATTCTAGGTTCCTTGCAATTCCATATCAATTTTAAAATCGGCTTGTCAATTTCTACTAAGAAGGCAGCTGGGATTCTGATTTAATTTGCATCGAATCTATAGATCAGTTTGAGGAGTATTGCCATCTGAACAATACTGTCTTCCAAGTCATGAATACAGGATATTTTCTAAGTATTTACATCTTTCATTTCTTTAAACAACATTTTATAGTTTTTGGAGTATAACTTTCATTCCTCTTCTGTTAAATTTATTCTAAATATTCTAATTTTTATAATGCTGTTATAATTGGAATTGTTTTCCACATTTCATTTCAGATTGTTCAAGTGTATAGAAATACAACTGATGTTTGTACATTGATCTTGAATCCTAAACCTTATAGAAGTAGTTCACTGGGTTGTTTTGTTTTAGTGTATGCCTTAGGATATTTTTGTATACAAGATTATGTCAACTGCAAATAAAGATAGTGTACATCTTCCTTTCTGATCTAGATGCCTTTTTTTCTTTCTCTTGCCCAACTGCCCCTGTGAGAACTTCAAGAACAATGTTGAATAGAAGAGATAAGAGCAGACATTTGTTCCTGATAGCAGAGAAAATATCCAGTCTCTTTACCATTTACCATACTTAATTTACCATTAAGTACGATGTTATCTGTGGGTTTTTCATATGTGGTCTTTATCGTGTTGAGAAAGTTCCCTTCTATTCCTAGTTTATCAAGTGTTTTTATTATGAAATGTTGATGAATTTTTGTCAAATGTTTTTGGCAATTATTGAGATAATTATGTGATTTTAAAAAATTCTATTGATATGATGTATCATGTTAATTGATTTTCAGATGTTGAACCAATCTCACATCCTTGGTTTAAATCCCAATTAGTCATGGTGTATAATTCTTCTTCCTATATGCTACTGTATTCATTTTGCTAGTATTTTGTTGATGATTTTTGCATCCATATTCATAAGAGATATTGGTCTTTTGTTTTCCTGTGTTTGCTTAGTTTGGTTTTGGTATCAAGGTAATACTGGCCTCATAAAATGAATTGAGATGTATTCCCTTTTCTTCCATTTTTTGGAAGAATTTGTGTGAAATTGGTATTAATTCTTGAAGTGTTTGGTAGAATTCAGCAGTGAGGCTGCTGCTAGGTGTGAGCTTTTCTTTGTGGATAGTTTTTGAATTATCAGTTCAATCCCTTTACTTGTTATAGTTTATTCAGATAGTGTATTTTTTATAGTCAGTTTTAGTTATTTTTTATCTTTCAAAGAATTTGCCAATCTACTTAATTTGTCTAATTTGTTGCTGTAAAATTGTCCATATTATTACTTTATGAGCCATTAAAACAATTCTGTAAGATCAATAATAATGTCCTCTCTTTTATTTCTGATTCTAATAATTTGACTGCTTCCTTTTTGTTTTCTAGGTTAATCTACTTAAAGGTATGTTAACTTTTTTAATCTTTTCAAAGAACCAGCTTTTTGCTTTTATTGATTTTCCCTGTTATTTTTCTATCCTCCATTTTGTTGATTTCTATTTTAATCTCTATTATTTCCTGTTTGCTTTATGATTTGTTTGCTTTTTTTCCCCCTGTGTCTTAAGCTGTAAGGATAAAGTTACTGATTTGAAATCTTTTTTCTTTCTTACAATATGTATTTGCAACTACAGAGTTCCCTCTAAGTTGTGCTATAGCTGCATTCCATCAGTTTCATTTACATTAATCTCAAAGTGTTTTCTGATTTTCCTTGTGATTTCTTCTTTGAGCCCCTTGTTATTTAGAAATGTGTTGTTTAATTTCCAAATATTTGTAAGTTTCCTAAATATTTTCCTGCTATTATTATTTTTTAAAGATTTATTTATTTATTTGACAGACAGAAATCACAAGGAGGCAGAGAGGCAGGCAGAGAGAGAGGAGGAAGCAGGCTCCCGGCTGAACAGAGAGCCTGATGCAGGGCTTGATCCCAGGATACTGGGATCATGACCTGAGCTGAAGACAGAGGCTTTAACCCACTGAGCCACCCGGGCGTCCCTCCTGCTATTACTTTCTAACGCCATTTCACTGTGGTTGGAGAGCATACTTTGTATTTTATTATGTTTACATACTATGTATTATTTGCCCTTTAATTTGCCTTATTTTTCTTCAGAATATTATGAAGACTACCTGAGACTGTGGACTATTGAATCTTCTTTCCCAAAAGGTTACAATGTCTTTTTTATGGACTAGCATATAGTTTATCCTGGAGAATGTCTCATGCTCCACTTGAGAAGAATGTGCTGTTATTGGGTGGGATTTTCTATAGAAGTCTATTAGGTCTAGTTAGTTTATAGTTGTTCAGGCCTTCTATTTCCTTGTTGATCTTGTGCCTAATTTCCTATCTGTCATTGAAAGTGAGATATTAAAGCCTCCAGCTATTGTTGAATTATCTGTTTCTTCTTTTAGTTATGTCACTTATTGGTTCATGTATTTTGAGTTTCTGTTTTAGGTGCCTGTATGCATGCAATTTATATATCTTGTCAATTCATATATATCATTATAAAATGTCCATGTTTATCTCTAGCAACATATTTTTATTTTAAAGCAAATTTTGTTTGCATTCAGTATAGTGACCCATCTTTCTTACGATTGCTGTTCACATGATATATCTTTTTCTATCCCTTCACTTCAATCTATTTGTATCTTGAAGTCTAATGTGTATGTCTTACAGATAGCCTGTAGTTTGATATTACTTTTTAAAATTGAGTCTGACAATTTCTGCCTTTTGATTGAATTCTTTAAGCCAGTCACATTTAACATTATTGTTGATATAATTGGATTGATGTCTGCCATTTTTCTTTTTGATATTTATGCCTTATGTATTTTTCTTCCTCTAGCCCTCTTCTGCTGCTTCCTTTTATAATAAATCAATATTTTGTAGTGCAGCACTTTAATTTGTCACTCTATTTCTTGACTTGTTTTGGTAGTTGCACTAGGGTTTACCATATACATCTTAATTTATAAAATGATGCTGGAATGGCAGTGACATTGATAAGGCCTTATTTCCCTATTTCTCTGATCACACTCAGTTGTTAAACTCTAGTAATTATTGATGGTTTACCTCTGTAGTGCTTTCACAATGTCCCAGTGCATGAATCTCTTTTCAATTGCCTTTCATCACAACCTCCATTGTTCTTGAGATCATGTTAGGTTTAAATATATCCATCTGTGTTGCAAATGAAATCGATATATTTAGGAAGAGACTAAGAGCTGGGGTTTTAGAGCCTCTTTTTCCCCTATGCAAAAATCTCTAAAACAGGAGTCTGGCACTTGAAGTGGGGATAATGGCAACCTTCTCTCTGATTCTGCTGCTCCAATAGCTGAGTGTTAGGTGGCGGGAGAGTTGTGTGGAGAGGCAGCAGCCTGCGCTTCTCTTGGCTTGTTTCTCCTCTCATGGAACCACAGGGGAGGCAAGAGCTCCCAGGGCTCCAGAATGCTCCACGAGCTATGCCCAAGGTAGAGCCTCCATCTCATGAGTCAAAGCTCTTCAGAGGATGGGAGTCCACACCTCTCAATCACACTTGCCTAGGGCTTAGCCTCAGTGCAGCAGACAGTGTGTGTGTGTCTGTGTGTGCACGTGCACGTGTAATACTGTGTCTGTCCTCTTGGGAAGAAAGCCCTCTTACAGGGATCCATGGGGAGACAGAGGCCTGCCCTCTTGGCTGCAGCAGGGACAGGAAGGGGGAACTGTCTTGGCTCAAATACCACAGACTTTCATCTTTCTCAGCAAAACTTCATAGATTTTCTTGAATCAATGCTTTCTTTATTTGCTCTTTGCCCTTAGGACCATTTGCAGAGGTTTTAATAGTTGTCTTTTCATGGTAAGAATTTAATAAATGATAGTTATCCTTCCCTTTACCCCTGTTTCCTCACAAAAGATGGAAAGGATCTTGGAAGCCTCCTCTACCCAACTCTTATTTGAGGGTTTCATAATTACTAACTGCCTTAGAAAGACTTCTTTGATCATACCCTATTTTCTTGTGATATAATTAGGGTTCAGCTTCCTTCTTTATACCAGGTAGAATCAAGAACACTTTAACAGATGATGAGGAGAGATCATTTAATGCCATCTTTTTTTTTCCTGTCGTCCAGAACCTTCACTAGCCCTAAGCCTTTATATTTTACCCAGCTCCTGGGGGTATTTCTAAATAAATAATGACTCAATGTTGCCCTGGGGTCCTATGAAAAGCAAGCTGGTTGGATATTTATTCATAATGGCAAATTCTCAAGAATCTTAGTGAATCATAATAACATTTCATAAGCACCTTTCGCTCATCCTACTACTATCAGATTTCTTCCACAATACTCCTTCATTCCCATCAACATCTGAAGTTTATACTTTGTGGGGCATCTGAGTGGCTCTGTCGTTAAACATCTGCCTTTGACTCAGATCATGATACTACGGTTCTGGGATTGAGCCCTGCATCGGGCTCCCTGCTCAGCGGGAAGCCTGCTTCTCCCTCTCTCACTCCTCCTGCTTGTGTTCCCTCTCTTGCTATCTCTCTCTCTCTCGGTCAAATAAATAAATAAAATCTTAAAAATAAATAAATAAAATTTATATTTTGGTATATTCAAGCTGCTGATACAATTTTCCTGCACTCTGGCTTAGTGGTTTCAAGTCTTGGTCATGCAGGTCATGCTCTAGTCCTCCTACTTTCTGCATAAATGTGGGGTCCCTTTATTACACGATCAAGTCAGAGCTCTGAATTAGTGGTGTTCTGTTTTGAGGGTTTCTTTGGACTCCTACCAAACACATCGAAGTCTACAAGAGCTCAAACAGGACTGTTTTGAGTATTCCTTTTCTCACTTCCAGATTTGATTATTTGCCATGTTTTTACTTCAGAATATCATGAAGACTTCTTGAGAGTATGGACTGTTGAATCTTATTCAGGGTTACAATTCAAGGGTCCATTATAATTGAGAATGGGGAAAAACATAGAAAATAGATTTATGTACAGTTGGAAGAGATATAGACTCAGAAAACAAGTGAGATTCAGAGAATAAAAAAGAAGAAGAAAACTCATGAGAGAAGAGAAAAAATATTCCATCAGCTGAAAGCTAAAATTAAAAACAAAAAAAATCGTCTGAAATTTTACAATATTTTCTAAAATACAATCTTTTGTAATATATACTGCATGATTGCTAATCTCTGTTTATGACATTTATCTTTATGAATTCATCGAGTTCATAAGGGAGAAAGGCTAAAATAGTATTGGCATTATCTTGCTGCTCTTCATGAAGAGAAATGTCAGTGTCATAATAAAAATGAGATATTTTTACTGATACTCCTTTTATATTATGTAATAAAATTACAATTAAAAAATAAGCCAAGTTTTTATTTATTTTTATTTTTATTTTTTTTTAAAGATTTTATTTATTTATTTGACAGAGAGAAATCACAAGTAGATGGAGAGGCAGGCAGAGAGAGAGAGAGAGGGAAGCAGGCTCCCTGCTGAGCAGAGAGCCCGATGTGGGACTCGATCCCAGGACCCTGAGATCATGACCTGAGCTGAAAGCAGCAGCTTAACCCACTGAGCCACCCAGGCACCCGTCAGCCAAGTTTTTAAATGTTCTGATTAATAAATGCATAAGAAAAAATATCTTCATTTTTATTGAAAGGCAATGGCATGGATATTAAAGATTATTTTATTTGGTTTTGGAAAATAAATTTTGGACTATAATATGAAAGTGGATATACTTGCTATTCAGGGAATTCCTATCAAATGACATACCAAGGCCATGTTGTGAAGATCTACTTGGGGGGAAGTGATAAATTCTCCACGTTATACTTCCGGTTCTCTGATACGTTGCCTCCACATTTCTGTATTTGCAAAAGTTGCCAACACCTTTCCCTCTTAGGCAAAGCACATTTGCCTTTCTAAGCTTGCTTGTCTGTCAGCCTCTGAACTTTCCTTGGGATTAGAAGAGATAAATAAGTGTTTTTTTGTTTCAAAAAGACATTTTTTATAGTTGGAAGTAAGAACCCGAAATATCTTTCCTTCTAAGATCTGCAGGCTGCATATGTAATTGGGGACAGTGACAAGTCGATAAAAGAGTCCAAAGGATGGGACGCCTGGGTGACTCAGTAGGTTAAGCCTCTGCCTTGGGTTCAGGTCATGATCTCAGGGTCCTGGGATCAAGCCCCACATTGGGCTCTGCTCAGCAGTGAGCCTGCTTCCCCCACCCTGCCTGCTTCTCTGTGTACTTGTGATCTCTGCTTGTCAAATAAATAAATAAAAATCTTAAAAAAAAAAAAAAAAAAGAGTTCAAAGGAAAACAGGGCCAGTGGGAGAGAGTGTAAGGCTTCTCCAGAAATGAAGAGTGGATCGTTGCTCTCCAAACCAGTCTGTAACTCTTGTTAAGCTGCTACTATACATATACTCGCATTTTTGGTTATGTTCATTTCACCATTTTGGATAGTTTACACCTTCTATAGCTCTGGATATTCCTCATAGCAATCACAGAAACAAACAGATGGATATGGACACAGTGACCTGCCCAGCATGGCAGAAGCCTTCACAAAGGGGCCGACTTCTAGGGGTCATCCTGCTGAAGAGCTGTTCTGACTTCAGCTCGCTGAATCTCTCACTGCTCGCTAATGACCACAATCAAAGATATTTCCCATTTGTGCGAGACACACTCAAAACTAATACGAAACTCCAGAGTCATCGCATCAAGGACAAATTCTAGTATTCTGTGGACAGCTGAGTATTGTTATGATATCAACAGAATGAGAATATCATTATTATGTTTGATTTTCCTCCTGATGGGTATCTTACCATATTTTTCCAGGCTATTTTCCCGCAAGCATATGCTTTTCATTTGCATCAGAAGTTCCCTCATTAAGATGATCGTGTCCAGGGTTCGCTCCAGCTGGTGTTGAGCAACAGACCCACCGACTCACCGCATGAATAAGGCTTCGCTCAGGCAGAAAGATGAGCTCCTTTTTCTTTTTTCCTCACTTTTGTGACTAAAGGAGGAAAACAGTGATAGGCAGCTTATGTTCCTGGTGATTTGAAATTGAAGCACATAACGCAGGCAGAAGCTGAGTCTGAGAGCAGAGACAAAGGGTCTATAAAGCATGAAAGGATCAAAGGAGAATGTCAGCGTGAAGTAGATTGAGAATAAAGAAGAAAAGGGAGAAGTGGGAAGAAGAAGAGGCTGCTAAGGAGAAAGGAAGCAACCTGCCTGCAGCTGGGGAGAGCAAAACAGTGGGGACAGCGGGTGGTCCTGGTGGGAGGGATGCACAGACTCGGAGCAATCAGACAGAGACTCAGGGTAACAGACTGTTCCTCCATGTTAATACCCCATTGAGCAAATAGTTCATTGAATTAGACTTGCAAAATGAACACCATATATCCCATTATAATAAGGAAGAAAATGACTGTATTAAAACTAAGACCGGATCTATGAGACGGAGTGGGAAATACTTAAGACTAGAAAGATCTAGATTAGCTCCGAGAGACGGAGCATGAATCAGTGTTTTCTGACTTTGTCACTTTCAGAACTTGTCCACATGAAGTCGAGATGGGAAACGTTTTATCTCATAACAAATGTGGGGAAGTGATTTACTGTCTTCGGTTCCTGAGAACAGATGGTTATAGATCATACCCAGTAGGCATTAGGAGGAGATAAAGTGAGACGTACCTGCACAGCTCAGTTTGGGGAAACTAAGGGGCACCCTATTTCAAAATACCAACTTACTTGAAGACTTTCTGTTCTTAAAACTTCACTACTCTGGTTCTGTTTTCCTTTGCTGTTAGCGGGAATTGATGGGCTATCTATGCAAATAAAACACCAGGTAGTGGGTTGAGGTGCCTGGGTGGCTCAGTGGGTGAAAGTCACTGCCTTCGGCTCAGGTCATGATTCTGGGGTCCTGGGATGGAGCCCCACATTGGGCTCTCTGCTCAGCAGGGAGCCTGCTTCCCCCTTTCTCTCTGTCTGCCTGTCTGCCTACTTGTGATCTCTCTCTCTGTGTCAAATAAACAAAAATCTTAAAAAAAACAAAAAACAAACCAAAAAGCACCAGGTAGTGGGGAAGGAGGAGGTAGAGGGCAAATGGGGAGAAAGTCACTTAGAAAAGTTTAGGAGGTTTCCTGGGACTTAGGAAGGGTTCCAAATGTTAAACACTTTCCTTCTATCCTTGGCCTGAATTAGATCATTGCCACTATCCTTTTTGTGATAAATATTTTACAGGAAAACCTGGAAAGTGAATGTTCAAGGGTCTCAACCGGGGTTATGCCCTCTTTCCCCCTCCAGCCGCAGGGGGCGATGTCTGAAAACATTTCTGGTCCTCCCGCTGGGAAGGCGGCACTACTGGCATCGGATGGGTAGAGACCAGAGAAGCTGCTAAAACGTCCAACAACTTCCAGGACAGCCCCCACCACAGGGAATTATCTGACTTAAAATGTCAAAAGTGCTAAGGTTGAAAAACGCTGAGGGACTGCCCCCGTCATATAAATGAAAGACAAATAGTTTCGGACAAATTCATTGGTTCATCCATTCATTCGTCAGCAAACATTCAGGAAGTATGTCCGAGGCAGAGTTCTGGGAGTTGGGGTATAACGGCAGGTGCACACAATCCTTGCCTTTAGGGATTTGCCACTTTCAACACGCACATCTTCTAAAGATTTAGAGCAAAGAGAGAGTCATCCCAGGCGTGCTGACAGAGAGAGCTTCAGGCCCAAGTGGTGTTTAAACGGTGGGGTGGTGGACACTCAGAGGAGGGGGACCCACTCTCTGAAGGCAGCAAAGGAGGAAACATAGTGCAGAACAGGAAGCAAACCCACGGGACAAGATCTGAGCAGACTGGAGCAGAAAGAGGGAAAGATGGTGTTGGAAGGCAGGCAGCCGCTGTATCAAGTCTTGAAAGTCAGGCTGAGGTTTTGTTGCTGTTTGTTCATTTGTCTGTTTGTTTTTACTGCACCTTGTAGAAAAGGGAATCTATTGAATGGTTTTTTGTTTGTTTGTTTGTTTTAGGATGTGTGTGTGTGTTTTGTTTTTTTATTTGTTTGTTTGTTTGTTTGTTTTAGAGAGAGAGAAAGAGAGCATCTAAGAAAACAGTCTTCACATCTCTCGTGGAGCCCAATGAGGGGCTTAGTCTCACAATCCTGAGATTATGACCCCCGCTGGACCCAAGAGGTGGGGATTAATGTACTGAGCCACCCAGGCACCCCACATGGGTTTTGTGCAGGGGTGTGCCATGATCAGAGAGCTGGACTTGAAGCACTTACTGAGCAAAAGTGCATGAGTGGTAGCCTTTGGAAAGTTCCTTGAATGTCCTCACTGCTCCCTGCATCAGCGGCCTTGTGAAAGTGCTGCTCAGCAAACATCCCGTTCTCAGCACTGGGGCCAGCAGGCCTCCCCAGCCTTTTCTAGATGCTGATCTTCTCACTTATCTCCCATTTCCTTCCTTTCTTCACTGTTAGGATCTCATCTTTATTACTGTTTTGTGAGTCATGGCTCTAGGTCCTTCTAGTGACAGAATTTGTTTCACATCCCCTGTGGTTCTCACACATCAGCCTCAGAACCACCTGGGGACAATATGGGTGGGGGCAGAGGGGAGGGATTACCAAAGGGTTATTAAGATGTTCATTATTAACCGTGGTGATGGTTTTATGGTGCATGCGTATGTCAAAACTAACCAAATTGCGTATTTTAAACAGGTGTTATTTACTGTATGTCAGTTACACTTCAACAAAACTATGGAAAAAAAAGAATCCCCTGGAGGGAGTGAGACTTTTCATTTCTAACAGTCTTCAAGAGGCACCGATCTTGGATAAACCAATTCCCTTCCTCTTTCTGCATGATTTCCAGATCTTCGGTCACTATCCCTCTTGAGGGGTGGTTCAGCACAGGCTGACTTTACTTCATCAATTGCCATTTATCTCTGGTCATCTTAGTCTGGCTTCTGCCTTCAACTACTCTTAACAAAATCGTCCCTTCAAGGGATCCTAGGCGATAATCCTCATACACATAGTTCTCACGTGCTAGTTTTGTTCTAAATACTTTACACATACTTTACACATTAGCTCCTCAATCTTCATAACCAGCCAATGAGAACGATACTATTATAGTTTCTATTCTAAGGTGGCAAAACAAAAGTACAAGGAGGTTTGTCAATGGGCCCAAGTCACAGGGTGAAGTCTAGACTTACATCCGGGTAGTCTGGTTCCTGAACCATGTTCTTATCCTCTACTTGTCTTCCCCTGACTTTCTGAAGCTGACTGGTCACTCGTGGCTGAGTCATGTTATTCTCCTATAAGACATAAACAGCCTCCCAGAACAGTAACCTCAGACAAGGCTACCCTTAGACCATGGTAAAATGAGCCAAAACAAGGCCACTTCATAATTTTGTTTTAAAAACAGATAATAGCAAGGTCGCTGTGCCACCACAAACTATGAAACACCCTCTCTCTCAGCCCAAACAAGTGACTGCTTCTTCTTGACCATTTACAACTTTGTCCTCCTTCTAGCTCTCCTGCCCTGTAGATAAGATTTACTGAGATAGCCAATCACAGAACCATCCCTGCTCTCCGACAGAATCCAGTTCACAGTGAGCCTGAGCCCCTGCTTCCTTACACTCTCCCCAGTCAGTCATTTAAAGCCCAGTTCCCGTCTTATCTTCTAACACCATTTTACCATTTTACCATGGTTCCCATGATGCGTGCCTTCCCTCCTACAACAAGTAATACACCCAACTAGTTCAACTACATGGCGACTTTTGGCGGGAGGGCACTGACACCTCCATGCTATGACTTGTCACTCTTTGAAATCCTCTTCTTCCTTGGATTCTAGATTATATTGTCTCTCGATCCCCTCCTATTTTTGATGAGTTCTAGTGATTTCTACTTCTTGGTAGTCATGTCCTGTATAATCTCTTCCCTTTGCGGAGGGGCTGGACCTAATGACTCCCTACTAACGAACAGAACATAATACGACGTCCCTTCTGAGATTAGTTGATAAAAAGGCTTTATCTGCTCTCTCAGTTGTTCATGCTGATGGAGCCAGTTGCCAGATGATGAGCTGCTCCATGGAGAAGCCAGCAGAACGTAGGCATCCCACAGAAAAAAACCCAGATAGAAGTGTCAAGGAACCAAGTTTGACCTCCAAGCAATAGCCAATGAAGAAATGAGTCCTGAGCCCAGAACCACTTGAGTTACTTTGGAATTGGATCCTCCCCTAGTTGAGTCCCCAGAAGACCGCCATTTCCTTCCTTTCCTCACTATGGACTGACACCTGGACTGCAGCCTTGGGACAGACTTTGAAGAGAGACATTCAGGTAAGTCACGCTGGATTCCTCACCCACAGAAATGATAAGATAATAAATCTTTATTATATGAAGTCTAAATTTTGGAATGAGTTGTTACACGACCATAGATAACTATTACAGACCTCTGTAATACAAAGATGATTCTACACCATCAACCTAATTATGTCAATGGTAAGGAATCTTCCATGGCTGCCCACTGCCTCTAGGATAAAGGTTCACAGTCTGACCCAAGGTTGGATGTATCCTTTGTTTAGCCACAATAAACTGCTCCTCGGACTTGGAACATACCAAGTGACTTAGATTATCCTGTTTCCTTTCCTTAGATCATCCTGTTTCCTTTCCCTAGAAAATTGCCCACTCTGCCAGGTCTTCCCACGAGCTTTCATATTAAAATGAATTCCTCCTCCCCCCGCTTTCCAAAGCCCAGAGGAACACGTAGAAATGGGCAGGAAAGATAGAGAAAGCACACAGACAGGAAGAAAAATAAATATAACACGTGAGACAACAGCTCTAAGAATGATAACAGAAACTCATTGGCTCCGGAGAGAACAGACTGCACACCTGCTACAAAATTCAGACTTGCCCATCAAGGGGATGGAAGACGTTCTCTGTAAGGGAATGACTTTGATCCTTAGGCTGGGAGTTTACATTTGTAGCTGGGGGGAATGAGGGTCGAAGCCTAGGTGAAAACTTGCTGTTGCTATTTTTGGCCAATCAACACAAGCAGCCTGAGGCACAGGCAGACGCCTAGGGCACTGTTCCTATGGGTGCCCATCATTTGATAGCCTCTGGGTACATTTATAAATACAATTTTCAGATGTCATTTTTGGCTCTCAGAACTTCTGGCTCTCGGAGTGACTTCACTCTCCAGCCTCAAATTATGTTTCTTCCCTGCAGAAAATCTATGACGAAACCAGATCAACTCTGCTGAAAATGGCTCTCAAATCTCTTCAGAATCTTGTTTTTTATTTTTCCTGTTGGAGTGGCCATTTGCTCTGAGCAAGTTTATATGGGAGAGACCATTGCTAAAGACAGCAGAGCTGAGATATATTTAATAGGAGGCGAATCCAGCAGGCAGCTCCCAGATGACAAGGGAAGGGAGGGGGCTCTTCTACTCCTTTGAAAAGGCAATGTATTAAAATGCAGTCATTAACGGGTGGAGTGTTCTAGAATTGATGCTTACCTACTGGGAATTTGGGTTAAGTTTCTCTGGGGGTGTAACAAAACTGTGTATCCTCCTGGGAAGCTGGAGAAGAGGACTGGAAGCAGCAGAGTGTGGATCTTTTTAGCACCGTGGGGCTGAGACAGCAGAAGTGATGCCTTCCCCTTCATTATCCTGATGGTGGGCGGGAAAGGTTGCCTGTGGCTGAGACAGGTAGAAGTTGTAGTTAACAGCAGGAGAGTGGCTCTGCTAGGGCTAGCCTGTGGCCATGTGTTACTCACTTATCTTGCAAGAGTTTTGACACTGTTAAGAGTCTGGGTAAATTTTAAAGGAGTGCCCTCATCACCGTTTAGGGTACAGGTAGTTGATTAGAAGGAGAATGCATTAAAGGAGAATAAGATACCGAATGTATTTAACTGTCACCGCGCCATGGATTTTTAGGTCCTGGAAGAGGCCTGAGCCCTGATGGTCATAAGATTTCTCACTTTGTCTAAGGTCATAATGAGACTTTTTAATATGAAAAGCTTGCTAACATTTTATTTGGTTTATGAATTTCTAGAACTTCTATACGTAACCCAGAGTTGTCATTTTAACTTTTATTTACATGGGTTCTTGGTTTGTCTGTCTGCCTTGCTCCCCCTCTCTCCCTCCTTCTGCCCCTTCCTCTGTATTCCAGGAACACATTCAGGATTTAGGCAGTCCCTGTCCTCTGCAAGTTTACTCCAGAACAGATGCAAGCCAGCCCAGACCCCAGAGATGTTCACTGCTGCATGTTCTCGTGCACTGGTCAAGGACAAGTCAGATTTCCAAGGTCTTCAGTTGCTGTAGGCTCTTGTAGGTGCTGTAGCACCTCCTTGCATAAGGAGCTCCCCCAGCCGGGTGTGACCTAAGGGTCCAGCTCATCATGCCTCTCCCCTCCCTGGCTGCCTTAGTCACCATTAGAAGTCCAAGCCTCACGCTCACCATCGTTGGCCAGGTTGCCCTTGGGTGCCCTCATTTTTCGTCCTTTTCTCTCCTACCAAATCATTCCAAAAGTTCCCTTCAAAATTCATAGTCCATCACCCACAAAGTCCCGGTGTATTCAACCTCTTGCCCTAACATTCTACTCCCCTTCTTGCTCTAACTCAGGTCCTTAAACATTTCCTGTGTTGAACCACATAGTAGCTATTTTAGGCTTGGGGGCCAAATAGTCTCTGTTGCAGCTACTTAACTTTGCCATTAGAGTGCAAAAGCAGCCATAGAAAATACGGAAACAAAGTGTTCCAATAAAACTTTATTTACAAAATCCAGGGCCGTCCAGACTTGGCTCGAGGGTGATAGCTCTGTAATTCCCATCTAACAAAAACCTGGCCACCACCACAGGACTCCTGTTTTCCTCAGCTTTCAGGTGAAGGTGATTTTTCCCCTCTAATAACTATCCTAGATCACAGCTGTGAATTGCCGTGTCTCTGGTATGTTCCTCTCTTCTTCAGTGACTTGAATACTTGAGTCACTCCACTTGCCACCCTACCACCATTCTTGGAGACCTCAGAATTTAATCAGTGGTCCATCCAACACTCTGGTCTCTCAGTTTCTCAATCTTTTGCAACCACTAATCTTATCCCATTTCATCTCAGCCACCCACTCAGAAAGCCACACCCCAGATGGTACACATTCCTGGCATCTCAATTTCAAAGATTTCCTCTCCAAATATCACTTCCAAGTTTCTTGAATATCTAGTAAGCCCAGGCCAGGAGTTCCCGGATTTTAATGAGACCTCAAATCACACACCACTTCCTGAAGGTCCCCACTTCTCTCCTAGACTTGATCTCATGGTGTAACCATTCCCCAGAAAACACACAGCCCTCCTGCCCCTCTGACCCCTCATCCTGGCTAAACCCAGGATATGTTCTCAATGTGTACCTGCTGCAGAGTGATTCAGTGTGGCAGGCAGACTGGATTTGCTCCTGAATAAATAGAGCAAATCTGGGGCACCTGGGTGGCTCAGTGGCTTAAGCCTCTGCCTTAGACTCAGGTCATGATCTCAGGATCCTGGGATCGAGCCTCGAATAGGGCTCTCTGCTCAGTGGGGAGCCTGCTTCCCTTCCTCTCTCTCTGCTTGCCTCTCTGTCTACTTGTTATCTCTGTCTGTCAAATAAATAAATAGAATATTTTTTATAAATAAGTAAATAGAGCAAATCCACACAAATCCCATTCTTCACGGAGCTATCATTCTAGTGAGAGAGAAAAGACAGTAAGTAGGATAGATAATTAAAATATGTTGTAAGTTATAGGATGATAAATTCCAGGGAGAAAAAAAAAGGCAGAGAAGGAGGTTATAAAACGAGGGAAAACCATGAATTTTTAGATAAGCTGGCTAGAGAAGGCCTACTGAGAAGATGCTTTTTATGTGAAAACAAGAAGTAAGTGAGGGCAAAAAGCCATGCGTATATCCTCGGAAAGAACATCTCAAGCTGAGGGACACAGCAAATGCAAAGGCCTTCTGATGGGCATGTGCCTGGCTCATCTCAGACACAACAAGGAGGCCCATGTAGCTCAAGCAGAGTGGATGATAAGGACAGTAGGAGGAGATGTGTTCAGAAAAGAAATGGGACTACATTTGTCATGTATCGCTGCTAACAGATTACCACAAACTGTCAAGCTTTAAACAACACCCATTTGTTAGTTCAGTTTCCTTGGGTCAGGAATCCATGCTCAGCCTAACTGGGTCCTCCTCTGCTTAGGTCTCACAAGGGTGCAGGCCAGGTTGTCCGCTGGGCTGTGTTCTCATCTGGAGGCTCAACTAGGGAGGGATCCACATTCAAGCTCGCTCAGGTCATTGGAATTCTTCCGTTGCAGCTGTTGGACTGAGAGATGTCAGGGTTTCTTCTGGGGTCTCAGTGAAGCCCGCCCTCAAGCTTTGGGCCTACCAGATGGCCTACTCTATAGGAAGTTCACAACATGGCAGCTTGGTTATTGAAGGTCAGCAGGAAAGTGAGAGAGAGTCTGCAAGCAGGGGGAATGTAATTACAGGAGTGACATCTGGCATCTTTTCTGTATTCTGTTGGTTGGAAGCCAGTCACAGCTCCCACCAACACTCAGAGGGAAGGGATTACACAGAATCATGGACTCCAGGAGGGAGGATCACAGGGTCTCCTGGGAGTCTGTCTGCCACAAGGACTCAGATAACATAGGGATATATGGGTCCTTGTAAGGACTTTGATTTTTTTTTTCTCTTATCGACATGGGGAGCCATTAGAAAGTTTTGAACTGAGGAATGGCAATGATTTGTGTTTTAACAGGATTGGTCCAAATGACTGATTGAGAATAGGCTTCAACAGGCCAGAGACAGAAGTAGGGAGATCAGTTAAAGGCTCTTCCAATAATCCAGATAAAAGTTGATAGAGGTAACTTTGGGGTAACAACGAGTTAGGAGAAACTTTATTGTGGATACATTTTGAAGGCAGACCCAACATGATTTGCTAGTTCATCAGAAAAAGAGAGGAGTCCAGGCTTATCCCAAAGTTTTCAGCTTTAGAAGAATAAATTATGATGAGGAAGATGGAAGGAAAACAAATTTGAGGGAGAATATCAGGAGCTCTATTTTTGATGTGTTTGAACTGCCAGCCACTTGAACACCGGTAAATTACACTGGACACAGTCAACTCTGGAAGAAGAAATACATCTTTATGAAACTGATGATGGTCTTAGATTTGGGTTTTCATTCCACACCCGCAGCACATCTGTAAGCACAGTGGTCTGTGTGCTTCATTTATAGGCACAGGATGCCAGATAACATTGTCTTGAACCAAAGGGCCCCTTTTTATGGCAAAGGAAGTATGACAATGGGCACATGACCAATCCACCATACAGTGGATTCTTCCACATACCTCATTACCTGGAAGCAGTAAGAACATTGGGATGGCTTATTCAAGGTTTTGAAAAGGCAGAATCCTGGGCATTCTGTCCTTCAGGATGGGATATCTGCAGTGAACTATTGGCTGGTACAGAGTGCTACATTTATGATAGCTAGACTTCGGGGTCTAGGAACTAAGGGAAAAAAGTAGGATTGAACTTCTTACCGTCACTCTCAGCACCCATCCATCCAGTGAATCTTTCTAATGGATTGAAAATTCTGGTTCCAGGAGATTGCTTTGGCCTAGACACAGTAAGTATTCTGTAAAAGTGAAACTATAGCGAGTCTGCAGCCTGGGCAATTTGGGTCTCAAGACTGGAGACTACCAGGAAAGAAAGGAGTTCCTCTACTGGCAGGAGAAATCAATTCTGATTATCATGAAGAGCTAATGTTGTTACTAGAATGTGACAGGGAGATGCATATCTGGAATTCAGAGAATTCACTGGGGCATCGTGTAAGTGCTCCAGGACGGGTGAATCCAACCGAGTGCATTCAAAGTGGACGTGAGTAGATCTGACACCTGCAAGAGGTTAACCAGCAGACACACATGGTGTCCATAGCATGCCCCACCTCCCACCTCTGGTTTTAGCTGCAGGAGCTGTGAATGCTACAGTGCCCTGTCTCAAGCACCTTTTGGATCTCTGTTTCTGACCTCCAACCTTCCTCTGAAGCTTCACGTGCTCATTCAGGTGGGGATGTTGTAGCTGGAAAGCTCAAGGGATTTAATGCCTTCAGGAACAACCCTGGAGCAACAGAAGATGGGAACACATTGATATGTCCAGCCTCTTGTCTTTTCTTTTTCTCTTTTATTGGGATATAATTGACATTTAACATTGTATTCATTTTAGATTTACAACATAATGATTTTATATATAGTGAAATAGTTATAATAAATTTTACATCCATCACCAAGTGTTCACATTTTTTCTTGTAATAAGAATCTATTCTCTTAGCAATTTTCAGATACCTAATACAGTATTGTTAGCTATAATCACCAGGCTATACATTACACCCCCAGGACTCATTTATCTTATAATGGAAGTTTGTACCTTTTGACCATTTTCATCAATTTCCTTCACATCCCCCCCCCCCCGCAACTCTACCTGTCTCAGACAACCAGCAACCTGTTTCTATGAGTTTGATTTTGAAGATTCCATACACTTGTGAGATCATGCACTATTGTCTTTCTCTAACATTTCATTTAGCATAATGCTTTCAAGGTCCATCCAGTTTGTTGCAAATGGCAGAATTTCCACCTTTTTTATAGCTGCATAATATTCCTGTGTGTTTGTGTATGTGTGTGTGTGTGTGTGTGTGTGTGAGAGAGAGAGAGAGAGAGAGAGAGAGATCTCCATTATCTATTCATCCTCTGATAGATATTTAGGTTATTTCTATGTCTTGGGTGTCATCAGTAATGCCGCAATGAACATGGAAGGGCAAATATTTCTTTGAGGTTCTATTTTCATTTCCTTCAGGTATATACCCAGAAGGGGACTCATGGAACATATGATAGTTCAATTTTTAATTTTTTTGAGGAAGCTTCATACTATTTTCCTTAGTGGCTGCATCCATTTATGCTCCCACCAACAGGGCCCCAGGGCCTCCTTCTCTCCACATCCTCACCAGCTTCCTGTGTTTCGGTGGTAGCCATTCTAACACATAAGGAGTGATATTGTGGTTTTGATTTACATTTCTCTGATGATTCGTGGTGTTAAGCATCTTTTCTTGTGTGTTGGCCATCTGTATGTCTTCTTTGGAAGATGTCTATTCATGTCCTCAAACTTTTTTTGGCTATCGAATTGTATGAGTTTTTTATTTATTTTGACTATTAACCCCTTGTCAGATACATGATTTGCAGCTATTTTTCCCATTCAGTAGGTTGCCTTTTATTTTGTTGATAATTTCCTTTGCTGTGCAGAAGCTTTTCATTTTGATGTATTCTTTTCTTTTTTCACTTTTGTTGTTTTGGCTTCTGGTATCAAATTCATAAAATCATCCCCAAGATAGATGCCAAGGAGCTTACTCCCTATGTTTTCTTCTGGGAGTTTTATGGTTTCAGGTCTTACGTTCAAGTACATAATTCATTCTGAATTGATTTTTGTGTATGGTGTAAGATGGTCCAGTCTTATTTTTTTGCATGTGCTATTCAGCGTTCCCAGCACTGTTTATTGAAGAGACTGTCCTTTCCCCATTGTGTGTTCTTGGCATCTTCCTCATAAATGAGCCTCCCATCTTTGGGTGGGACAATTTAGAGCTACTTTCTGCATGGGGCCTCAGGGGCTTTCCTACAATAAGCCTGAGTCTCAAGTATCCAGAGAAACAATGAAGCCAATAGCACACATTATAGTGGTCTGTACTCCTCTTGTCTCTCCCACTTCGCTTTCCTCACTTTTTCTTCTGGGGCTCGCCTCCAGAGTGTTCCCAAATGCAGCCTAAGACACTAGGTTCTCTGGTCTCCAGCCTCTGGCTTTCACAGGCCAGGCGAGCTCCACAGGGGCAAGTGTATGTCCTCTCTGGACAATCCAAAGAACAGGGCTCTGTCTCTTCCTTGTTTCTAAGAAGAAACAATAAGGACCCTTTTCTCGGGTCATTGTTTCAAATTACATTTTTCTGCTTAAGGTACACAGTTATGGAAAATCCTATGTTGGTTAGAAAGAGTTGAAAATTTCTCCCTCTTGACTAGAATTAGAACTGTACCCCCAGCCTCCCTAGTCTTACCTCAGATAGACTGCTATTCCTAATCCCTAGCCTTAAATCATTTTTGACTTGAATTTGATGTAAATAAGGCACTGCATATTCATGAATTAGTTTATTGCTCTTGTGCTATACTTCCTGTTTCATTTACATGATTTCCATTCAGAAAGGGCAGCTCTTGAAAGACAAGAAATAAGATGTGTAACTCTCTTGGATATGCAGTTAGGTCCTTACATATATATCTTTTTTGCTAATGAAGAAAATATTTCTTTCCTCACTTGATAATTTACACGTTTTCTTCTTCTCATTCAGTTATGTGACTATGGATAAATATATCATGCATGATAAAGAAACCTTTTAAAATTATATGCATTCTTTCTTATCTAAATCAGTTCAGAACCATCATTTTGATAAATGTCTTAAAGTATTAACTGACCTAATTTTCCAGAAGTCACAATGCGGCGAAAAGAGGAATGAGCTGGAGGACATTGGGTTAATGGCCTCACAGGCTTGAGTGGGAAAATGGAGGGCCTTGTATGCAGCAATGACACAGAGGTGCCCATCTTCCCACACTTCATCCCAGCTCAGATATTATAAAAAATGCCAACTGTTATTAGATCTCTAATGGATTGTCCATGGTTCAAGCAAGGGAGTATCCCTTCTCATGGTCTTTCTTTCAAACAATATATTTCTTTTCTTTCTAACTAATTGCCCTACCTCATACGAATGAGGTCAGTGGTTCATAGAGCAGTGTATCTCCTGACTGAATTAAATCAATAAAGGATCAGAAGATTTCCCTAGGGCATTCCAGTAGCCTTTCCAACTAAAACAACTTTTTCTAACGACTGACAATGGTAGTACAATTTATGAGCAGAATCCTCTCTTCTATCTCAGCACTTTTTCTCATGTCTTTAACATGTCATGCTGGGTTGCTAGATGTGAGAAGTGAGAACAGCACCAGACATCCTATCCAGAGAGCCCTTTTGTTCACTTGTGTGCACTGATTCTCAGAACTAAGAAACCTATCCAACTAACAGAGACTTTTTTTTTTTTTTAATTATGCCACACCCTGGTTAGGCTACAAGACAACTGAAAAAGGTACTATTTTGGGGGTGTCTGGGTGACTCAATCTGTTGGGCATCCAACTCCTGATTTTGGCTCAGGTCCTGATCTTTTTTTTTTTTTTAAAGATTATTTATTTATTTATTTATTTGACAGAGAGAGACCACGAGTAGGCAGAGAGGCAGGCAGAGAGAGAGAGAGAGGAGGAAGCAGGCTCCTGCTGAGCAGAGAGCCCGATGCGGGACTCGATCCCAGGACCCCGAGATCATGACCTGAGCCGAAGGCAGCGGCTTAACCCACTGAGCCACCCAGGCGCCCCGAAGGTCCTGATCTTGATCAGGGTCATGAGGTCAAGCCTTGTCTTGGGTTCCATGCTCAGCAATGAGTCTGCTTGTCCCTCTCCCTCTGCTCTCTCTCTTTCTCCCTCTATCTCTAGAATAAATAAAGAAAGAAAATCTTTTAGAAAAATAAAAATAAAATAAAAGTACTATTTCTGGGGGCACCCAGTTGGCTTAGTCAGTAGAGCATGTGACTCTTGATCTTGGGGTTGTAAGTTCAAACCCTAAGCTGGGTATAGAGATTACTTAAAAATAAAATCTTTTAAAAAGTATTATTTCTTGTTTTCTTTTTTTAATTTAATGATACAGATTTATTACTTAACAGGCATACATGTAAAATAAATATTAGGTTTATTTATTAATCAGTATAAGGATGTGCTATTGGGCTTTTCCTAGCTTTGGCTGCTACTTTCATTTAAAAATAATAAAGATTAAGTCAATGAAAGAAGCACTGTTTTTTGTTTTGTTTGTTTTTTAATACTTTATTTATTTATTTGAGAGAAAGAAAGAGAGCCTGAGAAGGGGGATGGGAAGAGGGAGAAACAGATTCCCTGCTGAGCATGGTGCCTGATGTGGGGCTCAATCTCAAGACTCTGAGATCATGACCTGAGCCAAAGGCAGATGCTTAACTGACTGAACAACCCAGGTGCCTCAATGCATTGTTTGTTTTTTTGTTTGTTTGTTTTTAAATAGCTGGTGTCAAGGCAAACTGATGAATTCTTCTGACTGCCCAACTGAGTAAAGCCTGTTAGACATGGAGGCTCTGTAACCTTGTGGAGATTAGGTCAGATTTGCACTGGAGAGAAACTCTGATGTGGAGCCCAGGACTGAGAAAATAATAGAAACTCAACAGTAGCTGTTTGAATGGACAGATCAATGAGAGGAGAATGAACACATGAGACTGAGAAATGGAGTGGCAGGGTTTTATGGTGATTTAGCCTGTTCAGGGACTTCTCTTCTCAGCTGAGTTAACCTGGGAATGGTGGAGAGGGCTCTGTGCTCTGAGGCCACCAGCAGTTAGGAAGATACTATCCAGCAGATGGTTATTGTCGCTTATTGTATTAAAGGGACCTGCATTCAGCATGCTCTCAAAATGAAATCTTAGTAATTGTCAAAGGAAACAGATCAATTCCATTTCTTTTTTCAATTTGGAAAACTCAAGTAATATGCATAATAATTCTTCCTGCTGTATTCTTCATATTAACAAAAGATAAAATAAAATTCAAAAGAGCAGGAGTTTAGATGTCAAGGCTAGCGTTCTCCCAAGCCGTCATAACACACTTGGAGATGTTCAACAGATGGTCCTGTCACCCTGTTATACAGTTTTACTAAGGTTGGTTCATGAATTTGAAGTGTCTATTGTTTGAGAGTCACATTGATTTCAAAAGTTCACTTCTTTAAAGATTAGTTCTTGATCTCAAATTCCTAGGCTCTCTTTGCTTATCCTAGTAAGATAGACTTGGCTTAAATCACATAAGTCCTCTTAATTATATATCACATTATTTTAATTATTTTATTAAAGAATGAAGAAAAGATTTCCAACAAGTAAATGTGATCAAATGAAATATTTACATAGCAGTTACTAAAAAAAAGCCTCTGGATTTTCATTTTTAAAAGATGATGTGAGGTTTTTTTTTCTTTTTTTGTTAAAGTATAATGAATGTACAGTGTTATATTGGTTTTGGATGTGCAACAGAGTGATACAACAATTCTATACATTACTCTTAAACCCCTTCACCTATTTTACCCATTTCTCCCACTACTCCCCTCTGGAAACCACCAGTTTGTTTTCCGTATTTAAGAGTCTAGTTTTTTGCTTGTCTTTTGTTTTTTTCTTTGTTTGCGATTTAAGAAACAAAAAAATGAATAAAACATATGAGATACTTTTTTTTTTTTTTAAGATTTTTATTTATTTATTTGTCAGAGAGAGCGAGCACAGGCAGACAGAGTGGCAGGCAGAGTCAGAGGGAGAAGCAGGCTCCTGGTGGAGCAAGGAACCCGATGTGGGACTCCATCCCAGGATGCTGGGATCATGACCTGAGCCGAAGGCAGCTGCTTAACCAACTGAGCCACCCAGGCGTCCCTGAGATGCATTTTTTAATTAAACCTTGGTCTGATTCACATCTGGCTTTGGCTCCATTTCTCCAATATTACTAATTAAAACATCAGGAGTTTAAAGTTGCTAATAAACATTTTTGGGGGATCTTACATATTTTGAGTTTGAACTACCTGAGGAGAGACATATATTCTCTATGTAATGTGATGAAGTATTCACCATATTACTATGATTAAAACTTGTCTTGAAAAATAGCACTTTACTATATCACTGATGTTTCAGTCCAGTCTTACTTGGTCTTGGCCATCTATGTTTTGGGGCCAAATCTGACTCCTAGTCTCTTTTGCATGATATGTGGGCTAAGAGCAACATTTACATTTTTAAATGATTAAAGAGAATCTGAAGAATAACTTTCTGTGAGACATGAAAATTATATGAAATTCATATTTCAGTGTTCACAAAGTTTTATTGGAACACAGCCCCACTCATCCTTTTATATATTGTTCATGGCAGCTTTCACACTCATGGCCAAGTTTAATAATTGGCAACAGAGGCCGTATGGGCCATAGCTCCAAATATTTACTATATGGCCCTTTCTAGAAGAAGTTTGATAAACTTCTGCTCTACTCCATTAAGTTTTTTCATGTTTATAGCCCTGTCCATCTCCTCCTGTCTACCAGCGCCTAGCACTGGTTATCTTTGAGCATGAGTTTAGCTCCTAACAGTCTGTGAAGCTTTTGTTCCTCTAATAAGTCCACTCTGAGTTTTCCTTTCCTCAACACCAAAAAAGCCATTGCCAAACAGATGGTCTGAAACATGGGACCTCTGGCAGCCAGGTTTCAAGATGGTCCCAGCAATCCTGGCCTTTACACCTCTGTGTGTCCGCCTTTCAGCTGTACTGGGGGTTGGTGTTTGTGACCAGAAGAATATGGTAGAAGTGATCATATGCCATTTCTGAGATTACATTATAAAGACACTAGTGTTTCATTTTGTTCTCTTTCTTGCCCTCTCACTCTCAGATCACTTGGTTTGGGGAAATCACATTGCAAGAAATCCTATGGAGAAGTCCACGTGGAGAGGAAGATTTCTGCCAGTGTTATGTGAGTGAGCTTGGAAGTGGACCTTCTGGCCCCCGTCAAAAATTCAGGGACTATAGCCCTAATCAACAGCTTGATTGCAACTCATGAGAGACCCTGAGCCAGGCCATCCAACTAAGTCATTTATAGCTCTCTAACCCTCAGAAACCATTGAGAAAAAAACGCTGTTTCAAGCAGCTACTTTAAGGGTAATTTGTCACATAGCAATGGAGGACCGACACAGAACGGGAAAAACCTCATATTGTCCACCATGCCACCATCCTTTTTCTTACTGTGATACCCACTTTATTTCTGGTCATTTTGGAAGTGTGATTTCCTTTCACCTTCATGGCCTTGCCTCATCTGTGGAACTTGACTTTGAGCTTGTGCTCCTCTCCTAGAACTGGAATCCTATCTGTCCCCTTAGCTATTGTCCTCTCAGTGGCTTGACAGCTCAGTGCAGACTCCTTGGTTTACTTGGACCCCAGCATGGGAATCCTTTCTAGACTGTTGACCTCAAGTTCTCTTGATCAATATTTTTAACAGGAAAACAAAGTGAAGAATTCCTCAGGGAAAAATACCTGCTATATTTTTATAAATTATTCTTACTCATATCATTACCTTATGTTAAGCCTCTCATAAAGAAATTTTAGAGGCAGGGAGGAGCTTTAGAAATGGATTAATCTGACTACCTGATTTATTTATACATGATGAAATGAGGCCCCCGAGGTTAGGTGAGATTCCCAACATCACTCAGCTGATTAGTGGGTCCTATGATAGTGAGATATACTATTTAAATGCTATAGGTATGTAGACCATAATCCAAGCTAAATAGTTCTTTTGAGGGATGGGAGGCTAGGGTGGGGTTTTGCTGGGGATATCTATTGAGCTCTTCTGCCTGAGTGAGTCCTCGCTTATTAGCAGAGATTGGACACTGAAGACAATGGACCATTGATATGACTCAGGATGGTTGGGTCAAGTAGCCGCTACGAGATGTGAGCCCCGATTGGAAGATATAAAAATCTTTTATCTCCTGATTATGAACTGCATTTGGATTATATGGAACTGTATTTCTTCTACTGCTACAGAGACAGAGAAAATAAGCTCTCAGTGAGTCTTGGGAGAAAAAAGTCATATCAGGCTGACAAGGTGTGGGAACTGGGTGGATAGTGTAGACGATAAATGGCTTCTGAAATCAATGTGGAGAGATGTGAGAGGAGGTGTTAGTGTTCCAGTTGATATACTTTAAAATAATAATAATATACTTTAAAATATATTTTAAAATATTCTTTGGTAAGAAAGTATTTATGCATTTCTTGTGTACTTTTTATAAAGTTTTACAAATTTTTATCAAAAATTTTAGAAACTGGGCTTGAAAGTAGAATTGTGGTTATGTGTTATGTGCACATAACTCAACCATTGTTTCTGTCAAACAAATAAACTCAAGTGAATTATATACAAGGAAAAGCCAAAAACAGTCTGGAAACTCAGACAAATGCTCTGATAGAAGCGAAAGTCACAGGCAATAGATTCAAATACAACTGATCTCATGAGAAGAAATGGGGTGAAGTTATGGCTTAAGAGATTTAAATGAATTGTAATGAAAAGCTTCTTTATGGTAGAGCTATTCAGGGCAGGAAGGAAATGTGGGCAAAGTAGGAATGTTTTCCCTTGGATATTTTATAAATGGAATTAAAAATCACTTGTTTCTGACTCGTTGGGTATAGTTCAGCCTGTGGGTTGAATTAGTCACATCTTCTCTATTTGGTTAATAATAGAGGAAAAAACTAGTAGCAATGTTGATGGTCCCAGTCAACATGAAATCATTTTATTTATTCACTTATTTATTTTTAAATTAAATTAAATTTGTCTTTAAAATTTTTTTAAAGATTTTATTTATTTGAGAAAGACAGTGGGAGAGAGAGTGAGTGAGAGAAAGAGCCTGTGCACAGAGGGAGAGGGAGAAGCAGACTCCCTGTTGAGCAGGGAGCCCTCTACAGGGCTCTACCCCAGGACCCTGGGATCATGACCTGAGCTGAAGGCAGACATTTAACCAACTAAGCCACCCAGGTGCCCCAGCATGAAATCATTTAAAAATATTTGTTGTTGTTTTGTTTTTAAGATTTATTTATTTTAGAGAGAGAGTGGGGTTGGGGGACAGAGGGATAGAGGAGGGAAGAGAGAGTCTTAAGGTAGACTCCATGGCTCAGCATGGAGTCAAAGTCTGATGCAGGGTTTGATCTCACAATCCTGAGATCATGACCTGAGCTGAATCCAAGAGTTGGACACTTATCCAACTGAGCCACCCAGGTGCCCCGACAGGAAACCATTTTAAAATAAAATCAAGGTGTGTGATAAATCTTTGTGTTCTAAGTACCTAGCTAAGTCCTGGGAAATAAAATTAAATTTCATTTTAATATCTTTGGTAGATATCTCTACTTTATTTCTCACATATGGTTTGAATTCAGACCTCCAATTTTTTTTCAGACCTCCAGTTTTTTGTTTTTTGTTTTTTTTAAAGATTTTATTCATTTATTTAACAGACAGAGATCACAGGTAAGCAGAGAGGCAGGCAGAGAGAGAGACAGGAAGAAGCAGGCTCCCCGAGGAGCAGAGAGCCCAATGCGGGACTCGATCCCAGGACTCTGGGATCATGACCTGAGCCGAAGGCAGAGGCTTTAACCCACTGAGCCACCCAGGCACCCCAGACCTCCAGTTTTTTTTAAATGTCTTAAAACTTAGCTATACTGCTTATTTTTCTATAATGAACACGTATTATGAGTAATTTAAAAAGTATATAAAAACTACAAAAGAAAAAAGGCAAATTCTTGGGAAATTTGATACAGTTAAAATGTCACTATTTTGACTCATTTGGAAAATCACCCTCTATCCACACGTAACCACAGTTTTCAAATAGAACCTATATTACCCTGGTGGTTTTACTTCCTTGTCTTCCTTCTGTCTGTGAAGTGACAGTCTTAATCTCTGATTGTCTAAGGGAAGGAGACTGAGTCAAAGAAAGGAAGGAGGGGCAAGCATCATCATAACTTCAGGAGCTCAGCAAATCTAATGCCAAAGATTAAATGAGACCAGATTTCACACATGATAATTATTTAGCATAGCCCATTTACTTTAAAATTCATCTCTCAAGGAGTATATTTATCACTCCCAAATGCTTACAAGAAAGGACACTGAGTCAGAGAATCTTATGTTAGTCCAAATATCATATTAGGGGGTCCCTGGGCGCCTGGGTGGCTCAGTGGGTTAAATCCTCTGCCTTCTGCTCAGGTCATGATCCCAGGGTCCTGGGATCAAGCCCCACATCAGGCTTTCTGCTCAGCAGGGATCCTGCTTCCCTTCCTCTCTCTCTGCCTGCTTCTGTGCCTACTTGTGATCTCTGTCTGTCAAATAAATAAATAAAAGAAAAAAATCGTATTGGAATCTTGCTTATTAAGAAATATTAAAATCACTTAAAATAATGGCTATTTTCATTTGAGACATTCTCACCTCCCTTTTTCTTTGTATTGTGATTTTTAGATGTGATATTAAATTTTCTGTTTTGTTTGCTTTCCTGTATTTTAAATTATTAGCTCAAGAACCATATTACTCTTTAAGGATTAAACAATTCAACAAATGGTGGAATTTACAACTATTTCAACATTTATTTTTATCTTTCATATCTTGAAATATGTTCTGCCAAGTTTTCACCCTTAATGTGGAGTATCTATTACTATCACAATAAGAAGGAAACTCCACATTAAGGATTAATAAAAGACAAATTGATTCAGACCTTTCATGGGAAAAGAGTGACACCCTGAAATCCTATCTGAGGAGAGATGTGGAGGAAATTTATGTCCAGCGATCTCCCCCCAATCATGAAGTAGCCAGATGATCTGGGAGGGCCCCACGCTAGAGTGCGTCCTTTTTAGGCTCTGCCTGGGAAAGCCAGATCTCACTTGCATTTCTCAAAGATTCATGAGAAGGAAAAGGAAAGACCTGATGGATTCCCCCAAGACCCCAGTAGATTCCTGAAATCGCAGAGAGTACACATACAGTTGACCCTTGAACACCATGGGGGTCAGGGGCACCGACCCCTGCATAGTTGAACCACTGTGTACAACTTCTCACTTACCAGAAACTTAACTACAAACTGCCTGTTACCTGGAAGACCTACTGATGTCATAAACCGTCTGTTAACACCTAACGTGTATGTTGCATGAATTACCTACTGTATTCTAACAACAAAGTCAGCTAAAGAAAAGAAAATGCTGTTAAAGTGCCTGGGTGGTACAGTCAGTTAAGCATCTGCCTTTGACTCAGGTCATGATCCCAGGGTCCTGAGATAAGAGTCCTGCATTGGGCTCCTTGCTCAGCGAGAGACTGCCTCTCCCTCTCCCCCTGCCTGCTGCTCCTCCTGCTTGTGCTCTTTCTCACTCTCTCTCTGACAAATAAATATATAAAATCTTTAAAAAATGTTATTAAGAAAATCATAAGGAAGAGGAAACACATTTACAGTACTGTACTGTTTATTGAAGAAAAAGTGTGTAAGTCGACCTGCACAGCTCAAACTGGCACAGTTTGAGGTTTAACTGCACACATCTATGATGAAGTTTAATTTCTAAAATAGGCACAGTGAGAGGTTAACAACAATAATAAAATAAAACAGTTATAACAATGTATTGTAGTAAAAGTTACGTGAATGTGGTCTCTTGGAATAACTTACTATACTTATGTGCATCCTTCCAGTGATGCTATGAGATGAGAAATTGCCTATGTGATGGGATGACGGGAGGGCAATGACATGGGCATGTGATGAGTCTTAGGCTGCTATTGACCTGAGCATACCTCAGAAGGCCGATCCTCTGCTTCTGGACCATGGTTGATCGTGGGTAACTGGAACCTCCATGAAGAAGTGAGTTTAATCAAAAAAATTTTCATTAGACACGGCGAAGGAAATCATCAATAAAACAATTTCTCCCTACTATGTGGGAGAAGACACTTGCAAATCATACATCCAAAAAGGATTAATGTCCAAAATATATAAGGAATTTATACAACTTACTATCAAAACATAAACGACCAGATTAAAAATGTGCAGAGGACTTGAACAGACACTTTTCCAAAGAAGACATCCAGATGGCTAACAGACACATGAAAAGATGCTCAACATCACTCATCAGCAGGGAAATGCAAATCAAAACTGCAATGAGACATCACCCTACACCCGTCAGAATGGCTAGAAAGAAAAGGATAGGAAATGAGATTCTTAAGTAGAGAGAACAATCTGAGGGTTGCTGGAGGGGGTTGGGGGATAGGCATTAAGGAGGGCTCTTGTGATGAGCTGGGTGTTACATGTAAGTGATGAATCACTAAATTCCACTCCTTTTTTTTAAAAAAAAAAAAAAGATTTTTTAATTTATTTATTTGACAGACAGAGATCACAAGTAGGCAGAGAGGCAGGCAGAGAGAGAGGGGGAAGCAGGCTCCCCGCTGAGCAGAGAGACTGATGAGGGGCTCAATCCCAGGACCCCGGGATCATGACCTGAGTTGAAAGCAGAGGCTTTAACCCACTGAGCCACCCAGGTGCCCCTAAGTTCCACTCCTGAAACCAAAATTACCTATATGTTAACTAACCAGAATTTAAATAAAAACAAAAAATAAATAAATAAAATAAATAACAAGTGTTAGCAAGAATGTAGAGGAAAAAAAGAACACTTGTGCACTGCTGGTGGGAGTGCAAACTGGTGAAGGCACTTTGGAAAACCTTATGGAGGTTCCTCAAAAAGTTAAAAATAGAAATACCATGTGATTGAGCAATTCCACTTCAGGGTATTTACCTAAAGACAAAAACACCAATTTAAAGAAATATAAGTTTATCTATGTTTATGCAGCATTACTTATAAGAGCAGAGAGGTGGCATACATACATGGAATATTGCTCAGCCCTCAAAAAGGAGAATGCCTTTTGCAACAACACGGCTGGATTTAGAGGTATTAGGCTAAGTGAAAAAAAAAAGTCAGACAGAGAAAGACAAATACTATATGATTTCACTTCCATATGGAATCAAAAAACAAAACAAACAAATCAAAACAGAAACAGACTCATAGATACAGAGAACAACTGATGGTTACCACAGAGGAGAGGGGTTGTGGAGGTGGGCAAAATAGGTGAAGGGGCTTAAGAGGTACAAATTTTCAGTTATAAAGTAAGTAAGTTGTGGGATGTAATTCACAACATGGGGAATATAGTCAATAATATTATAGTAACTTCGTGACAGATGATGACAGGTGGTGATTAGACTTATGGCGAGGACCATTTTGTAATACAGAAAAATATCTAATCTCTATGACATACACCTGAAACTAATAGGATATTGTAGGTCAGTTATACTTCAGTTTAAAAAATCCATTAGGAAAGCATTGTAACAAAAAAAAAAAAAAGCATATATGTGCATTCACTCATCTATTAATTCATAGTGGTTGTCTCCAGGGAGGGGAACTGGGTAGTATCTGGAGATGGAGGAAGATTTACCTTCCAGTGTAGGCAGACCATTTTGTACCTTTGATCTTTCAACCATATACCTGTAATACCTAGTCTACAGGTAATTTCCTGAAGAAAGTGTGACGGAAAAAAATCCTTTGTATTTTTAAAATTTTCCTGAATAACAACATAAGAGGACTAAGGTAAGAGCACAAGAAAACACTGGTACCATACTGAGATGTAATTATTTGTAGGCAAAGATTGAGATTATTTTTCTTTTTTTCTCTTTTTGCTTTGTTGAAATTTACCTCTTTTCTAAAGGGAAACTATTTTGCTTGTATATTAAAATAAAAAGGAAGTAGAGAAAGTGCAACAATTGTAAACACAGAAAACTATTGTGAACACTTCCCCTGCATAGGGAGACTTATTTAATTTTATGAGGTAGGTATTGTTTGTAGTATCTGTCTATGGCAAATGGGAAGTAAGAGAAACTAAGTACCAACCCCATGTCAGAGCAAGTCCAGTCATGCCCCAGAGTCTGTGCTCTCTCTTTTTTTTTAATCTTAAAGATTGTATTTATTTTCTTGTCAGAGAGAGAGCACAAGAGAGGGGAGGGTCAGGAAGAGGGAGAAGCTGACTCTGAGCAAAGCAAGGAGCTGGAAATGGGACTTGATCCTAGGACCCCAGGATCATGACCTGATCGGAAGGCAGATGCCCAACCAACTGAGCCACCCAGGCATCCCCAGAGTCTATACTCTTATCCACTATACTCCACTGTCTCTCAGCAATGTACTGCAGCAACTGATGATTATAAGTTACATGAGAAACAAACAAAAAAAGGAAACATAATATGACTTTACAAAATGATTATAGGGGTCTTTATAAAATAGACCAAATATATAAATATATATATGTATATATATATTTGAAATGGGAGAGAAAATCCACAGTGTACTTCTTAGCTCAAAGAGAGAAGGAAGTTTTTCTTTAACTGATCAAACTGATTGTCTACAAGTGACACATGATCATTATAAACAACTCAAGTAATGTGGAAAAAGTATGAAGGTGAAATGTAAAACACTACTTTAAGTCCAAAAATACTGCTAAGTGTCATTCAGTGAACCTCGTTGCAGACATCTGTCCATGCCTATGCTGGGGAGACAGAAAAATGGAGAATAGATAGAATATTTTTGTTTTCAATAAAAATAGTACTCTTAATTTTACCTGAATTTAATTAAAAAAGAATGGAACTGAAGGAAAGCCAAAAAGAATTGTTGGCTTTTCTATAAATAGGTCCATCTCTCAACATATATTATGTTTTATGACATTTTTCTCTGGAATTAAGAAAAGTAATTATGACAGCCATTTTGGCATTATTCTGCTATTAAAACCCAATGTGTTTCAGATGTAGAAAGGATCAGTAGATTGTCCCCGACTTCTCAGCAGGATGGAGATGAGCCTCGCCCCATCTCCTCCTGTGTCTGCTCCCCATTTCCCCTCTTCTTCCCAGCAGGTGTTTCTGTAGCTCTTTAGTCAGACAAAGAAAAAGATTTATGATACTGTTTGCTTCTCTCCAGATCTGGAGACATTTGTGAGACTTTTCAGGAATAAACTAACTTTTCAGTGTGGCATCTGGTATATTGGGCAGCATTAGAAGCCTGGTTCCACCTCTCTCCCTTCCTCCTGCGGTCAATAGATTTGGAAAGTTTTGCATTAATGTGTGATTACGCATGCATGTATATGCACACAGTTGTGTGTGTGTGTGTGTGTGTGTGTGTGTGTGTGTGTGTGGTAAGTGGCTAACATTGAACTATTTCTCCATTGATTCTTATAAAATCGTCTACTTGATGATTATTGTACCACAAATTTATAAAAGTCTTTGCCTTCCTTTTCAATATTTATATATTCAATTGATTTAAATTATTTTATGATGCTGGCTAGAGCCTCCAAAACCCCCAGAGATGGTTATATAACAATTATTGCTTTCCAGTCTATAAAAAAATCTTTTAGTAGTAATGTAAAAAATTCAAAGGCTGCAGTGAAAAACTATGGTTCCCTTAACCACCTACCTTAGATACACACTATCCTCCCAGACCTTCTTACTTAAATTTATTACATATATGCGTGCACAGATAAACATGATTCTAGTTATTTATTTACAAAAATTAAAACACAATATATAGTTCCATGATTTGCTTGTCTTACTCAATATTTCATGGATATCTATAGCATTCTACAAAAATCATTCTTTTAAACAGTAACACAATATTTTACAATATAGATGTTCTATAAATTGTCTGTTTCTATATAGATGGACATTTCAGTTGTGTTTAATACCTACTACTGAAGGCAATGATGTCATGTTCAATTCCATACGATAATCTTTGTGTTTGCCCATCAATATTTGTGTAGGGCAGTGTCCTAGAAGCGGAAATTCTGTGTTACAAAATATACACATTTGAAGCTTATACACACATATGATTTTGGTATTGCCAAGTAGTCCTTGAAACTGGTTGTATCGGTTTACTTCTTCTCTGAGTTTGCATGAGTTTGCCCATTTCCTCATTTCTTGCCAATGATTTCTTATTTTAACCACTGAATAAATAAAAATTAACCAAGTGCTATTAGACATTAGCCTTCTCAACAGAAAGAAAAAAAAAAGAGTTGTTTATAGGTAGTTAAATTAACTTACTCATGATTTCCTTGCAGATTCCCTACTGACAATCCAATAATGACATTAATAGTTAATGGAATCATCAGCGACAAGTTACTCAAATAGATGGAGAAGGATAAGAGACAAAGAGTGGGCAGTAGGCCACTAACTCCATTCATAGGAGAGCACATCAGAGAACAGTGGGACTGTCACTAACCACTTACATGCTGTCACAGCATATGTCTCTTCCTTTTATAGCTCTCCCCGAAATATTTTGTTTGTGAATGATTCCTGGATTTTTAAGTCTTAGAATCTAAATATCTGTGTAGGCTCCACGAGGGCAGAGACATTCTCATCTTGCTCATCCTTTTCCCTGGCATCCCTCACGGTGGCTGTTACAGGGAAGAAAAAGTTTAGACTTAATTCAGTGTGTCAATTCAAGCCCTCGTTGTTATCTTTCCCATAACAAACAGAGTTACATGTCACATAGTTTGAGAAGAGAAGCCTGACATACTGAGACCTTTGAGTTTTACTCTCTTTTTAAAAATTATGTTCACTAACATATAATATATTATTTGCCCCAGGGGTACAGGTCTGTGAATCATCAGGCTTATGCAGTTCATAGCACTCACCATAGCACATACCCCCACCAGTGTCCATAACCCAGCCACCCTATCCCTATCACCCCACCCCCCAGCAACCCTCAGTTTGTTTTGTGAGATTAAGAGTCTATTATGGTAGGGAAGGAAAAAATGAACAAGATGGGATCAGGCAGGAGACAAACCATAAGAGTTTTACTCTTCTTCGACAAGATTATGATCCTTTTGATGTGTTTGTCAGCACTGCATGACAAGCTCTTCAAGTTGACTATCTTCTCATCAATGTCACATACCTTGCCATGTTATAATCCTTTGCCATGATGAACTATGACTAAAAATATCCATTGCCTTTCCCTACTACTCACCTCTTCCCATACTTGTGGATATAGACTCCCAACCTAGCAGCTGGTCAAGGAGATAGAGTGCAGTAGTCTCCTTGGTTCTTCCTGGAGAAGGCTTCCCCCTGCCCTCCAGCATTCAGCTTTTAGGAAATGGCAAAATCCTACTCCACATTTTGAGTCTGTGTCTTTTTTTTTTTTTCCTTCAAAACATAGGTAATAGAAAATCCAATTCACATTGGCTGAAACAATGAAGATTAATTCATATGACTGACTTAAATGTTGGCTTAATCCTTGTAAATCAAATATGTCATCATGGGTCTGGTTGCATTCCATCTTTCCTTTCTCTCATTGTGTCAGTTTAATCTTAAAACTGACTCCCCTCATGAACTCAAGATAACTTCCAAATGCTCCCAGTTGACTCCTTGTGGAGAGAGAGAAAATTATAAGTAGAATTAGTACTACCAAAACCACATGGTGTCTGCACGGTGGGGAAGAATTGGAAGGAATCCAAGGTATAACAAGGTCCTGTAAGTCAATTATAGATGGCCTAAAATCACCTTAGTGAGCACCTACCTTTGGTCAGGGAAATATTACTATCCCCATTTTACAAAAGAGGAAATTGGAACATGTCCAATTTTTATAACTCCACTAAGACTGGAGAAGGCATTAGATCAACTGAGGAGTCCAGGTATAGAGTTCACAATTAAAACAAACTCATTACATGCTGAGAGTGACAGAAAGATTTTTAAGGTGGTGTGGTATGTGTAAAGCAATGTTTTAGCTTCCTTGGAAGCACTCCGTTAGACTGCTAGATCAACCATCCAATCTCCTATGTCATCAGCCAAAGCATGTTCATAGCTCTGAGAAGTGTTCTTCCCTCTCTCCCTCTCTCACATCATCTCCCCACCACTGCTCTAAAACAGACATTCTAAAGTATTTAAAATATTGAATTTTCCCATCATAATTTAGCCAACAAGAAGCATTAGATACAAATTCAATTTAGGTAAAAATAGAAAGTATAGATAACATTTTGAGACTCCATTATTAGCTTGAAACAGGAAACAAGTAAAACCTATATAATCCCTCAAATTATAAGATAAAATTGTCTCCTTTCATATAGAGACTAGTGGATGTCTGGAACCTGTTGCCTCCTCTCTATTCAAGAAGTGTTCTCTGGTAATTATTTCTTTTTGCTTTTGTGTTGTCAAAATTCCTCCTCTACTAGACCGTTCCTGTCAGTATAAAAGAAGCTATCATTTCTCTCATTAGCATGTCCTATAAACCCCACATTCCCTACAAGGAATAAATAGTGCCTGACTTGTGGTGAGTACTTACTATGTATTTGATAATGAGTGAGTGAGTGAGTGAGTGAATGAATGAATGAATTACTTGATCCTCCTCCTTCGCCTTTGCTTTCTGCATCTGCTGAGTCACTAATATCTGTAGATTCTTCATGATGCCTTTCATGTCTTGCCTTGCCTTCTATTTTCATTACCACAACCCCAGGGAACCTTCTCCCAACCTCCAGCTTCCCCTCAGTCCATTCCTCAGATCAGCTCAGTTCACTAACGTTGGTTTAAGTTCCTAAAGTCACTTTCACTTACAGATAAAATAGGAAAGTATTTAGCCTCTCTCTCTTTCACTCTCTTTATTCAGCCTAATTTTTGAAAAGGCAAGTTCTTCTCTGTTGCCTTTAATATATGTATAAAATCCTTAGCTCAATTTTTGACGGACTTCATGTTATAATATTAAAATATTTTCTAAAGTTTATTCACATAATGTCATGTTATGATATTAAAATACTTTCCAAATTTTATTTCCAGTTATTCTCCTAATAGAACCTCTCTTTCCACTCTTTTTGCACCACCTCAAGTCCATCCTTAATTACAGATCCATACTCACATTCTGGCTACAGCCTCTCCAAATCTGGCCTAAATCACAAGGCTTAGCTTCAATCTCACTTTCTCTTATGAATCTTTCCTCCAGCAAGCAGCCCAAGGACCCCTTTTCTGAGCCCTTACTCACTCAAGGTTCACCTAGTCACATGATACGGGCTCAAGAAACTCCTCTGCTGTATTTTGAAAACATTGTTCCATAAATTTCCAATGATAGTTATCTTCTCAATTTTGTTTTGCTCCCTCCAGGATGTGCTGAATTAGGTTCTTCATTAATTAGGTCATTCAATTTGAATATTAGTCAGTATAGACTAGGTTATACTGCCATAACCAGGTAACCCTCAGATGTCAGTGGCTTAACAGAGCAGAGGTTCCTTTCTCATCTGCCCTCCTTCCCAGTGGAGAGCTTGCCCTTCATGGGCTCTCAGAGACCCAGGCTGCAAGAAAGTCCAACACTTAAGAGGTGAGGTCCATACTCCAGGTCTTAAGGCCCTTTAATTAGATGTGACATTTGTCACTCTCACTCACAGCATTTTGGCCAGAAAAACTTACACGGCTCCATCTAAGTACAGGGAACTGGGAAATTGGGACAGCATGTAGATATATTTTTTTAAACATTGTATTTATTTCTTTGGCAGAGAGAGAAAGCACACAAGCAGGGGGAGAGGCAGAGGGGAAAGCAGGCTGAGCAGGGAGCCTGACAAAGGGCTTGAATCCAGGACCCTTGAAATCATGACCTGAGACGAAGGCGGACGTTTAAAAGACCAAGCCACCCAGGTGCGCCTAGAACACAGATATTGAAGCAAACTATTTATATCATGAATAATGCAACAGATAGTTACATAAATTGTGACTTTATCTAGTATGGACCTCGCAGAAGATAAGTGGCAAGATAGTAGTTGTTTCATGCAGCTGAAAGATATCCTATAATTTATTGGCAGATTGAGAATAAGCACCTTGTTATGGTGATTGTAATTTAAGGTGAAAGCTCAATCCTGTGCCAAACCTTAACAAGCTTATTTTTGTACCTTGGCATTAAGTATCAACTGATGATGATTCCTGTGGCACACAAAAAACTAAATGGCACACAAAGCCCTTTATTTTTAAAACTTATGTGCAAAGTCTTAAAAGATTTTCATAGACTCCAAGATGCCTATGGAAAACATCTCCTTTTTTATACGTGATGGATGCCCGGTTAGAAAGAAATGTCAGGTTTTGTTTTTTAGCATCTCTTACTAGCAACCAAACAGGGAATTGATGTCTGGTATGTCACTCACTCTGTACAAAAGGATTTTCAGGTCAGAAGTGCACTTCTCAGTTCCCCCACGGAAGCGACAAGATCTATAATCAGTTAATGAAATGTTTTCATGAATCATGACTAGGGTATCTCACTCAAATGGAACTGAAATAGCACAACCTATTCTGACTTGAAAAGATAAAGCTATGTGCGAAGTTATTATGCAATAAAGAATAGTTTCGTGTTCATTACCTTCAAATCATGCTTGGTAGACTCACGTTTGGAGATGTCAAAGAGTAAAGTAAGAGTAATGGCTGGGTTACTTTTGAAGATGTAGATCTGTGGGCCGTTAGGTGGGCTTTTGGTAGGCACTGCTCAAGTCCAAAGGATTGATCCTGACTGCGTATCAAACAATGTTGCCATTGCCTTTCAAAGCAGGAATTTCTGATTGCAACTTTCCAAACTTTCCAGCTTTTTCTCATCAGGGGATATAAGGCTTCCGAAGGAATCGAAGGAATCTGGAGTATCCAACCCTCCCTTCCTTCTTACCTCTTTCTTCCTCTTCCTTCTCTCCTCTTTCCCTCCTCCTCCTCCTCCTTCTCCTCCTTCTCCCCTTCCTCCTCTTTCTTTTTCTTTTTTTCTTTCTTTTTTTTTGCCTTACATACCCAGGGTTGACGCAAGCATTCCTTAAGCATTAATGTTCATGGACTTCATTATCACCGGCCCTTATAAGTCTTTTGTCTCATTTGTTGGTGAGCAAGCGAGTTTGTTTATTTTTATGTTTGATGTCTTTTATCAGTAGACTTCACTACCCTTCTAGTCTCACTTTTATAGGCAACTATTTAAATTTAATCTGCATTTTCATATTTACATGCCTCCTTACAAAATGCATATTGCTTTTTATAGGTGACTCTAGTTTGCGTAAATAGTGTTTTCAATCGCATTCTAGTTATTACCTTGTTTCTTAAGTCCACATACTTTGGGGTGGTGACCTGCGTGGGTCAATCTGTTAAGCATCTGCCTTCTGCTCAAGTCATGATCCCAGGGTCCTGGGATCAAGCTCAGTGTCTGGCTTCCTGTTCAGTGGGGAGCCTGCTTCACCTCTGCCTGCTGCTCCCCCTGCTTGTGTGCGCGCTCTCTCTCTCTCTCTGACAAATAAATAAATAAAATCTTAAAAAAAAAAAAAATTCACGTACTTTGGTGTGTGAACTGCCTTTGGTTCTACTTGTTACCTGGTAGACCATGGTGTGTATCTGCTGCAGACTGCTTTCCCAGTAATGGGCACCGGCTCAGCTCCAACACAACTCCTGGCCACTGTAAACAATGTTTCAGTGAACACCCTAATGCGTGTCTCCCAATGGTATGCATCAGGCATTTGTGCTCCCGTAGAAGTGTACGACTTAGCCATGACATCTTGCTCCTTAAACAGGTGTGCGGCACTGTACTTTGAACCCCCGTGCTATCTTCATGAATGCTGAGGCCGCCATCACTGATCTCATCTCCTGATCTCAGTTGGTTTAATCAGGGGTCAACATGCTGGGTCAATGAGTTTCATCCCAGGGCATTTAAGCTCAGTTAAGGAGGGATTAATTGGAGGGAAGAAGGAATTTTGGTGCAAGTCAGAGCAGTAAGAAAAAAGCCCAGCGATAGGGACAGAACACTCTCATGGGAAATTAGAGGGAGGCACCCCCACCTGTGAGTAGGTGGGTGGGTGGTGCCTGGGCGCCATGGATTCCCAGCTTCCAAGCCTGCAGACAGGCCTCCCCCGCATTGAGCCCCTCTGTGCCCAGCAGTCGGTGTCAGACCCATGTGGTGAGCAATGATCCAGTCTCAGCAAAACATCATCATCTCTCGCATTAAATTAATGATGTTAATTTGAATGTTATTGCTTTTGTAGTTCTGCTTGTAATTAATTTGTAAATTTGTTTTGGTTTTATAACTGTAAATGAGCCACGATCATAAGGACTTTATACCTAATTTTATGTTTCTTTATATTTGAGTAGCAATGCGATTAAAAAAAAAAAAATTAACATCAACCCCTGAAGGGGTCCCTTTGTTTCTTGAAAGTGTGTATTTTCCAACTCAGGCCAGAGACCTATTGCTCGAGTCTGATCTCAGAGTTGGCTCCTGGGTCCGACTTGAGGGCACGCATATTTATTTCTGTTTGATATTCTCTTGTTAGGTTCCAGTCCTGGGGATCTTTTTGGTCCTAATTCTATCATCCAATAGACTGCTTTCCTTCCAGCTTCATGCCTTTGGCAGAGTTAAAAAGCATGCCACCGGTCACTGTTCTCAGTTGCAAGCCACAAAATCAACTCTGGCTGAGGCAAATAGAGAAACAATTGATTGCAAAGATGTGGGGTGGCTCACAGGTTCATTGGGAAGGCCCGAGAACCCGAAGTATGGCAGGGAAAGAGTAGTCTGAGCAGAAGGAAAGATGCCATCACCAACTAGGGGCCGAAACCTGAGTATGGAGGACGTCACTGCCCTTGTGCCTCCATGGCCCAGCCTGGCCGGCCAGTGGCCCTGGATTGTGGACGTAGGCCCTGTGGTGGGCCAGAGCTGCCCAGAAATCTAGAGCCGCACTGCAGCCCATTTCCCAACCCCCAGAAAGGATCTGCCTCTGTCATTCTCTGAGTTCCCATCCTCTGGCTCAGAACTAGGGGTGTGTTAGCCTGAGTGGCTGGGCCACGGTCACCTGCCTGCACCCTGGCTGGAAGTGAGCTGGGATTGCAAGTATCTGGTACTTTTAGGATCTACTATTGGAGGCGACCTCTGCCTTCCCACAGGGGCTTGTTATGCAATCAATTTCCCTACTACAGGAAGGAGGTTCAGATGCCAGGCAGGCAAAACAAGGAACTGACAGTCTCCATGCCCATTTTATCTTTATCCAAGTAATTGGCAACAATGGAACAGAGGACCAGGGTGAGTGAGGACAGCTAGAGTTGGCAAGAGGCCTTCTTCCTGCCTGCCTGCCGAGGGGTGGGGCCGGGCAGCATCTGATGTTCGCCCCTGCTCTGTGCCTCCTGAGCAAGTAGTTTGTTTTTTGGTTTTTTTTTTTTCCCTTAACTCACATTCCCGAAAGGAGGAGGAGGGAGGAGACAGGAGGAGAGCATGTTAGTTCTTGTTTTGTTTGAGTTCTTTCATCTGGCTAGATGCATTTCCAGTACCATGTAAATCAATGGCTTTTTTCATTACTGCAATAAAATTTGCCTTTGTACCTGACTCCCCAAGGAGCTGGAACACAAGCAAAGCTCTAAAATTCACACTTCACCACACTCGGGCGCGATGTCTTTGTTAAGATCCTGTTTGATCATTTTGCTTTTGATCTGCCTGTTTGCTTGGAAAGAACCATCCAAGTCTGCTGAGGGCCCTCCAATTGCAAACTCTCTGAGAGGGTCCTCTTAGGACCCAAACCAGTTCCCCTTGGAAGTATTCTTGTTTACGTTGGCTTCTCACTCAATCATGTCTTGCTCTGTGGCAGAATGGCCCGACTCTACAAAGCCAGAGGTCATGGGAAGTCAAGGGCATGTTTGTCAACACACTTGTCTTTGAGCAATTTGTCAACACACTTGTCTTTGAGCAGTCAAGTGGAGGGTGAGATGGGAGTCTGATGAGGGGTTGGGAAATTGTGTCAGTGATCCCAGGTGGCTGGTCACTGGTCAACGAGGGACAAGTTCTTTTCCTCTTTGGAGAACAAGAGAAAGAGGGGGAACATGATTTTCCTTTGTGGTCAGGAAGGAATGCTAAAGGAACAGGCATAACGGGAGCCCAGCAGATGTTAATCAAGTAAATGTATCTAAACTAGTTATCTATATACTTACGAACAATAATGGATCACCGAAATTTGTAACAACAAGTGTGATCTCAGACCAATATGCAGGCAATTGCTTTGCTCTCACACAGAATGAATGATAGAAACCAAAGTCTAAATACGGTGGGGAAAGATCCCAAGAGAGCTGGGTGGTATCATAAACATGCCTGAATTATAGCTCCTTGGGGGCTGCTTACCTACCCAGTGGTCCTGCAGGCCAGCAAGAACCTTTATATGGTAAGAGGCAAGCTTCCAGAACTCAGGACTTGGACAAGCCCTGGCTGGCACCCTTCCTTCCCAAACAGGTGATCCCATCCTTTGGGCTGCAGTGCACTCTGGGGTAGTCCCAAAGGGAAGCCTCCTTCCCGCTAAGATGCTCTAGCTCCCTAACACTGAAGTAACAGGGATCTGACCGATCCTCTTTCTTCCCCAACCACTTCTGCTCAACCTGAAAAGGAGCATGGGTCACCTCATGTTCATTTTATGGATAAGTAAGGCAGCTTCTAAGATGAAATGGACCACTGTCTGTAGAGAGGCTTCGCCAGTTTTTGGCATTTAATTATTTTTGAGTGGTAATATGTTGGCCCCAAATATGGTTTCTTAATTATGTTCTAGAAGCTGTTTTTGGATTATGCCTTTACATGTGGATAGAGTCTTCATTGGACTATGCCTAGCCTTTTAAACTGGATACATTTGTTTGTTGCACTCATAGTCAAATACTAAGGTACTTTGATAAGAAAGCCTTTTATCCATCCTTGTTTAATAGAACTAGAAGCAGAGATAGGAGAACTGAGCCTACTCGAGATTGCAACTAACAAAATACTTGGATAATCAGAATGCATATTAATAAAAACATGATAAACAAATTAATCATGTGTAAGTTTACACACTAATCATGTGTAAACCACATTTGTTCTCTCTTTAGGAAGGAGCAACATGAAAAAGTTAGACATTAGTTGGTAAGAAGGCCAGTACTGTTTCTCCTCGTTATTTGGGTAACCATCTGTCCTGGGTCTTTGTGTGAGTGCCTTTGTTTCAACCTCATTCATTCTGGGCAGTGGAAAAGGAGCTCAGAAGGGCTTTTTAGGGTATAGGGTTGATGAGAACGGGGCACCCCTCTGGGATTTTCTCAGCTTCATCATTATCTTGCAGGCATGTCATTCACACTCTGCTGAGGACTTACATCAAGTTATAGCTAAGCAGTCAGTCCCAGACCAGAGTCTCATCTCTTACTGAGAGGCTGTGGACCTACATTTCCTCTATACTATAATGAGAACAGAAGTGGTACCTACTCCATCGTTCAGTAACAAGAAAATCCATGTAGAATGCATGGCACATATTAAATTCTCAGTGAACATCACTTATTATTTTTAAATAATCCTCCTTGTTGTGCCAAGTAAAGCAATGGTTGAGAAGACACAGATACATTAACCATCATTCACTTCTGTTACAAATATGAAAGGAAGATACTCTCAGATGTATAATAAAAAGAATACTCAGTATTATTCTTTTATGCCTTAATTTAGGAATAAGTAGCATATTCTTAGATCATGCTTGGTGTGGGAATGGTAAGAACTCTGATTGCAACAGTTTTAGAAACATTTAAAAAAAACCTTTTTTAACCAGAACAATAAAGCCCTCTGTTTAAAAACAAAGTGATATATTTTCATTATTCAGTCTCCAGAACATTGAAGTTTATAAATTCAGGAACACGAATGTCTTTAGTCTTTTACTAGACTCCAGAAATAGGTACCTACCAACATTCCAAATATAAGGTCAAATCGGCTTACGGCACGTTGTTGTGAGGTTATCTTCCCAACGGATGGGTTCTGTTACCATGGACTTCAGGTCATGCATTTCATGATGCATTTGAGGGCTTGGAGGTTCTAAATATTTATTTCCCTCAATTAATAAAATAATTTCTTCCAATTCCTATTCATTCCCCAAAATATTTTGATGGCTTGCAAAAAGCTTTTATTAGAGATACAGTTAGGAAAGAGGAATGAATACCATAAATGCAATCTAACTGCTTCTAATGTTATTGCCCTGAGCTCCCTTGCAGTGAAACAAGAAGGGAAATGAAATTAGTTACAATATTCACATTGTTTTGATACCTAAATGCCCACTAGTGCTTAGGAGGAGCACATTTTGTCCTGGTCCTGAGACCCAAGAGGAATTTCCCCATTGGGTCTCATAAAGAGAAAATTATGTAATATGATTTTTAAAATATTCGAAAATATCCCTGAAATGAAGGCAGTACTGAATTTTTATATGATTGCCCTTACATAAGGGGCAGACATAATACAAAACCACAGTTCAGTAAAACCAAGTGGTTAAAGAGTCATCCAGAAATGAATGCTCTAGGACCCATGTACCATGTGAGGCTGCCCTCTCCTATCGTGGACTGAAATCTTGTTCCAGAAACCCTCATAAGTAGGGAGAGGATTTACCCCAATCCACTGCAGGTTGGTGACAGAGCCAGAACAAGATAAGTCTTTCTTCCATTGAGATCAACCTAGAGGCACTCCTCACCCAAAATCATCAGCTGCAGGACATATAATACTTTCTAGAACAGTTCAGTCCAAGAGGGCTTTCTGTGATGACTGAGCTCTTCTGTGACCTTCTTCGTGGAGACAGTTGATATGGTCCAATATGGCAGCCACCAGCCACGTATGACCATGGAGTATGTGCAATAGTAAGACTGAGGAACTGAGTTTTAACTTTTATTATTTTTATTTATATTTATACTTATTTATTTATATTTAAATACTTTTAATTTGAAAAACCACATTGGCTAGTGGCTGCTTTATCAGACAGGGCAGGTCTAGAGCACCATGAGGTGGCCACCAAGCTCAGCTTATCCCTGCTCTAACTCTGGGCTTCTCGTGTTGCAGGTCCGACAGAGAGGAAGATCAAAAGTTGCATTTGTCTGGGGGCGCCTGGGTGGCTCAGTGGGTTGGGCCCCTGCCTTCGGCTGGGGTCATGATCTCAGGGTCCTGGGATCGAGTCCTACATCGGGCTCTCTGCTCAGCAGGGAGCCTGCTTCCCTCTCTCTCTCTCTGCCTGCCTCTCTGCCTGCTTGTGATCTCTGTCTGTCAAATAAACAAATAAAATCTTAAAAAAAAAAAAGTTGCATTTGTCTGAACAGTGGTTCTGAGTGTGAGTTAAAATGGCTTCAGTCAGGGACGATGGGGAACAAGAAATTTTGGGGCACATGGATGAGATGCCTTAATTGGCCCAAATGCCTGACCTGGTCATGGGTCATGGAGCTCTCAGAGCCCTTCAAGTCCCAAGAAAGGCTGCTTCTGCTACACACATCCTGATTGCTATGCCTGGAGAGAGGATGGGAGCAATCTGGGATTGAGGGACCTGACAAGACCCCAGGTTGGGGTCCATAATGGTGGCTCTGATCTCCAGACTCAGCTTTGTCTTTATTGCCTTCTCAGGGCTGAGATGTGGAGTTCATCAGCTGAGGAACCATGGTATGGATGAGTGATAATATCTGAATTCATTTTAATTATACTGCTTATACTACAATTCATAAGCTTAATATATTTTTTAAAGATTTTATTTATTTATTTGACAGAGAGAGATCACAAGTAGGCAGAGAGGCAGGCAGAGAGAGAGAGAGAGGGAAGCAAGCTCCCTGCTGAGCAGAGAGCCCGATGCGGGACTCGATCCCAGGACCCCGAGATCATGACCTGAGCCGAAGGCAGCGGCTTAACCCACTGAGCCACCCAGGCGCCCCATAAGCTTAATTTTTTTTCAAAAATTTTTAAAAAATACTTAAAATAATAATTTCCAAAATTTCAAATTAAAAAGAAAATAATGGGAAGAGTTAATAAGAGGCAAACCTCATTTCATAATACAGGTCCAGTTAAGGAAAGTAAAAATAAACCAAATTCCATGATGTCTTACTCAACAACAAAATGCGTTTAAAGGGCAAAAACATGACAAGTTGCTCCAGCATGTTCCAGTAATTTCTGAAATTTTAACTCCCAAAAGGATACTCTCTGGTGATACAGAAAGAATGAGAGAAGATTTTAGAACAATGGCAGGTATTGCATGCATTATTTGAAAATATATAAACTTGAAATAAAAAGAACAAAGCTTGCAACATTTATTTTGTTTCAAAAATATGTTTTTGTTATGCAGAAAAATGACTTGCTCAGAAATGGACCAGGGTATTGCAGTTCAAGTAAAAACCTTTTTTCTACACTGGCTTCCACAAGGGATTTCCCTAACTATGATTATGTGATTTTTCATAATGATCGTAAATATTAAGGTAAATGAAAAACCATTACTCTCCCTTTGTACTAATATATTGTGTTAGCTAAAAGAAAGGGATGTCAGATTCAAGTCTAATTACTTCTCTTTCATTTCTGCTATATTTCTGTGTTCTTTATTGTTTTGTTGTCTGGGCTTCCAACCATTTCTTAAAAGATGCAATATTTCTTTATCAAGTAGCAACAGAAACGATGTAAATAAATAATTCCTTACAAATTAAACAAAGTCAGTCATAAGAGTAGAGGGAAACAAATTATTGCTCTCTTCTAACAGCAAGCCTGTGGGGGTGAGGAAAAAGATACATTAAATAAGAATAAGACTCAAATCCAGGCCTTTGTGATTACATGTCCTCGGGCTGAGGATTTCTTGCTCATCCAGGAAATGAGGAACTGAGGACACTAGTTTCTTCAACTTGTCCAAATGGCTTGAACCTCTGTGTATTTCTGACCACCCTCACTTTTTTGGGTAAGCGTTACACAGGTCTATCATAAACCATTAAAAGCTGTCCCTCTTATCTTTATTTTATATTGAAACAGAATTGACATAAAACATGGTGTAAGTTTACAGCATACGACATGTTGATTTGATGCATTTACATATTGTAGTAGGGTCACCAGCACAATGTTAGTCACCTCTCTCGGGTGGCAGAATTATTTGTTAGTTGTTGTTTTGGTTTGGTTTGGTTTTGGGCAGTAGGAATACTTAAAATCTAGTCTTGTAGGTACTTTGAAGTTTAAAAGATAGTGATTACTTAGCAAGAATTACATAGCAAGAATACTATGTCTTGGGGCGCCTGGGTGGTTCAGTAGGGTGGGGCCTCTGCCTTCAGCTCAGGTCATGATCCCAGAGTCCTGGGATCGAGCCCCACATTGGGCTCTCTCCTTTGGCGAGGAGCCTGCTTCCCCCTCTCTCTCTGCCTGCCTCTCTGCCTACTTGTGGTCCCTGTCTGCAAATAAATAAATAAAAATCTTAAAAAAAAAAAAAAAGAATACTATGTCTTATTTGTTCTCAAGTTTTCAAGTGCATCGACTTTATCCATGGCACTCACAACACTAAAAATTATACTCATGAAGTCCCACATGCATCTTTTCTATTCTAGATGGGAAGTCCCAACCCTTTCTGTATTATTTCTGGGAGGGGATTCTGCTTTCTGACATTTTCTTGAGCAGTTAGAGATCGAAGAAGTAGAGATTTGGGAATTATTTTTGCACGATGGTGGCCTCAGCTTTATTAGGAGGTCAGGAGGTAGAATTTCCCTGGAGTCTGATGTGTGCAAGGTTAATTTTTATAATGCTGTGTACCACCGAATCATTCTGCTACCGCCTACCCCGGGGAGTAACTTCACCTGGCTCTGTCACGGGCTTCTCGTGTATGAAATGGGGCTATCTTTCTCATCAGCTAGAGAGGGAGGTTTTCATTGGGTAGGTGGTGAAAAGCCCAGACCCATAGCAATCACTCACTCGGTAAATGGCAAGCCTGCAGTCCCTGGCTGAAATGACCCAAGCACTGTAGGGGAACAGAGACCGCACACAGCCAACAACGATGTCTCTCCTTCCTCCACACAGTTCTCAACACATTAGTTCAGACCCTGGTGGCTGATGGGCCCAAAATGGTGTCACTTAGACTGAGTTCTCAAGCCAGAGCTTGATCTACAATAACCTCATTGCAGTTTGGACCTTCCCCAGAAATGTGGTCTTAACTGACCCGTCAGGAATTTTTCAATCAATGCATGCGAGTCTGCCACTTGGGTCCCTTCCGTCCCTCCAAAGAAAGATGAGCTCATCTGCATGATAAGACCCCCTCGCTTGGGGCACCTGGGTGGCTCAGTGGGTTAAAGCCTCTGCCTTCAGCTCAAGTCATGATCCTAGCATCCTGGGATGGAGCCCCACATCAGGCTCTCTGCTCAGAGGGGAGCCTGCTTCCCTTCCTCTCTCTCTGCCTACCTGTGATCGGTCTTTCAAATAAATAAATCTTTAAAAAACAAACAACCAAACAAACAAACAAAAAACCCTTGCTTTTCCCTTTAGGGAAAGCAGCCTTGACGGACACAGTCCTTTCCTTTTGCTGATAACGCCCTTGTCCCACCCTCCTTGTATATAAACCTTCTGTTTCGTATAACTCCTTGGAGCACCAAGCACTCTACTTACTAGAGGGGATGTTGCCTGATTCATGAATCATCTAGTAAAGCTGATGAGACTTTTTTTTTTTAAAGAAAGAAAAGAAAATGGGCAGTTCCAGTCCCTTTGGGTTCTTGGGTGGTTGAGAGTGCACTGCCTGTATACACAAAGATAAGCTGGGTTCTTACACAATGCTGGTGCAAGCTCTGTCCTCTTCGCGACGTGACAGGCATTGACCATGGTGCTGGGGCTGATGGTGGAGGAAAAGCCGACGCTCCTCTCCCCTCCTTCTCCCCCATGAGGTGTTTTCTTCTTCTGCCTGGATCTCCACAGGACTCTCCTTGACACTGAAGTTCTGTAAATTTATGAAAAGCTGTCTCAGTGTTGACCATTCTGTATCTTTTTCCCCCCCCCAGGATGCAGGTTTGTTGAATGAATTCATTCATTCAGCAAGTATGTATTAAGTTCCTACCATATGCGGTGGGTAGGTCAGTGAACAAAGCAGACAAAAGCCTGGTCTTTACAGAGGTGATGTTCTCATGGAAAAAGGCAATCAGTAAGCATCATATAAAGAGTGAATTATACAATGATTTGAAGGGTGATCAGTGCCCTGGAAGAGGATTAGAGGGCCCACAGGATAGAATATGGATCACCATTTTAAACAGGTTGGTTCAGGTAGGCCTGACTGAAGAGTGGCTTTTGAGCAAGGAGCTGGAGGAGATGAAGGTGAGTGGCAGGTGGTTATTCTAGAGGACGGCGGGCCAAGAGGAAGGACAGGGAAAGTGGAGGAAAAGCATCAAGAAGGCCTGTGTCATGGCAGTGGCATAGGGGAGGGAAGGAGGGGGACGGGAGGTTGGAGAGTCCAGGGGGCTCCATCCCACAGGACCCTGTAGTCAGTAGGGCCATTTGGCTTTTTCTCTGAGTGACATGAAAGCCATTGCAGGATTCTGAGTGGAGGAAAAACCTGACTTATGCTGTAAAAAGAATATTCTGGCAGCTGTGTTGAGACTAGGCAAGGGTGCAAGAAGATTCAGCTCCTCCTTTTCTTCAGAAACCCTTAAAAATTCATTTTTGTTCAATTTATCTTGTATTTTCTTCTGAAATAAGAGTTATACTTATCTTGGGTCTCTTGGCCAGTACCTCACATCTATCATCTATCACTTTTACAGATCGCTGCTTTCCCATCATCTTGGTAAAGATTCCTTCAAGTGCATTCTCTGTTTATTTACTTATTCGACAGACACACAGGTATCCAGGGCTTTACGTGTTAATCACTGCACTATGACTGAAGGTACTGAGGGGAACAGATGGCAAATCCCCTACTCCAGAGACATTTACCTACTAACGGTGGTGAGAGACAACATACCAAATAAACAAACACACACACTAATGTCACAATGCAATAGTGTTATAAAGAATATAAAATGGAAGGAATTTCTAGAAAAGAATGGGGGAGGAGCATCAGATACTTGGGTCAAAGGAGGTCTTCCTCAGGTGATCTCCAGACTGAGGATGAAGTGATAAGAAGAAACCAGCTATATTCCTGGGCAGGCAAAGAGATATGGAGGAAGCAGGAAGTAAGAAGAGTGAAACGCAGGAACAAACTCGCCATGTTTGAGGAATGAAAAGTAGGCAGCAAGGAGTGAGCAGGGGAGCAGTGGGGCAGCAAGGTCAGAGATGCAGGCAAGGAGGGAAATTATGTTTCATATTCACAGCAAAGGTAGTCACTGGAGGATTTTTAGCAGGACATAGATATAGTATGATTTACATTGTTTTCAGCAGGACAGGGTAGGGCAGGCTTTCTTAAACAAGACATAAAAAGCAAATCATAAAGAAGATGTATAAATGTCACTGCATTAAAATAAAAAGTTCTATTATAAAAAACATGACTTAAAAAGTGAAGCAACAAATACCCATAAAACCAACCAGAGATTAGTATGTAGAATATATCCATTTCCCCCCCCAAAAGTCAATAGGAAGGGAATAAAATCAATAGAAAAATGGGTTGAAAATATGAATAGGAAACTAGAAGTTAATAAGCAGGTAAAAGATGCTCACTGTGATTGGTATTTAGATTTAAAAAGGCACAAGATACTATTTCACAACTACCTGATTGTTAAAAATAATTAGACTCACAATACAAAGTACTGGAAAAAATGTAGAGAAATAGGGGCTCATACATGGCTCTGGGTAAGAAATTGGTAAAATATATTTTGGAGAATTGTTCAGTAATGTCAAAAAAAGCTGAAGATGCTCATTCTCTTCGGCCCAGAAATTCCCCCATGAAAATATGTACCTTAGATAAATTCCTGCCCATGATTCAAGGAAAAATCTTAAATATGATCATAGCAGCAGGTGCCTCAGGCTGTCTGGGCTGTGAGAACAAAGCACCATGGACTTCATGCCTTGTAAACAACAGACATTTATTTCTCATAGTTCTGGAGGCTGGAAGTTAGAGATCAGGGCACCAGCTTGGTCAGGTTCTGGTGAGATCTTTTCTGGCTACAGATGTTGACTTCTTGCTGTATCTTTACATGGCAGAAGGGACAGGTGAGCTCTCTGGAACCTTTCTTCTAAAAACGTGACTCATATTCATGATGGCTCTGCTCTTATGACCTAATCCTTTCCCAAAGGCCCCATCTCCAAATAACATCACCTTGGGGATTAGGTTTCAACATACACATTTTAGGGGGGCAGAGGCATTCAGTCAAAAGCAATAGGTAGAAGTGTTTGAAATAATGAGAAAGAAACTAAATATCCACCAAAAAAAGGATAAATTATTTTAGTTATGTGGAATGCTATACACCAGTGAAAATGAATGAACAAGAGTCACAGGATCAAAATGGCTTACTCTCACAAACATATCGTGGGGTGTAAGAAAACTGCAGAAATATACTTAGTATGACACTCATAAATTAGGTTTAAAATATATAATTATATGATGTTTAGAAAAATCAAACAGAAGGATAAAAATATATAAAAATACCTACGCATGACAAAATTCAGCTTAAGGCTTTCTTTATGTGGTGAGGAAAAGGAGAATAATGAGCAGGTACTACCCAAAGGCTTTCACTAGTTTGAAATACTCTTATTTCTTAAGCTGTGAGTATATGGGTATAGATTCGGGTGGTTGGGCCTGCTGTTGGTTTTATATTACAAAATGTTATTATGAAGTAGTTAATATCCAAAAAAAAGGCATAAAGTAAAAAAAAAAAAAAATCCCTTAATCTGTTTGTGGAAAGTAGCAAGCAAGAGTGAAAGCAGAGATAACCAGGGGAGGGTAGGGTTGACTACCTCATTAATCCAGGCAAGAAATGATGGAGATGGGGAAAAGTCAAGATGGTGCCAACCAGACTTGGTGAACCATTAGTGGAGTGAGTTGAAGAGAGAAATCAAGTATGAGTCCTACAATATCAACATGAGGAATAGAACGATGTAGAAACACTTATGAGATCAAGGAGACCAAGAGGTAAAGAGGTTTGGGGGTGCATGCAAAGCACAAAGCTCAGTTTAGAATAAGTTTGTGATACTTAGTAGACACCCAAGTCAGAATGTCAAGTTGGCAATGGATATGAGTGAAGAGCTCAAGGCCAGACATACGCTTTGGGGAGTCATCAATATGCAGATGGAATGAGAACACCTGGAGAAACAGGCTAGGTAATACAGGAGAAAACCAGGAATGACAGACAGACATCCTGCTATTGGCTGAGGAGGAGCTAAGACAGAAACTAAAAACAAGAGACAAGTGATACCAGAAGTCAAGTGACAGAATGAAATCAAGAAGGGAGGGGTTAATCTCCCTAAAATCAAGTTAAATGTGGATCAAGAAGTGTCAATATAGGGGCACCTGGGTGGCTCAGAGGGTTAAAGCCTCTGCCTTCGCCTCCGGGCATGATCCCAGGGTCCTGGGATCGAGCCCTACATCGGGCTCTCTGCTTGATGCTTGATGGGGAGCCTGCTTCCTCCTCTCTCTCTGCCTACCTCCCTGCCTACTTGTGATCTCTGTCAAATAAATAAATAAATAAATAAATAAATAAATAAATAAATAAGAAGTGTCAATATAGAGGTCATTGGCTACCTCCACAAGAGCTGTTTTAGTGTTGTGATCAGGGCAAAATTGAGACCGGATGGGCTCAAATGGGAGGAAACACGGAAGGATCAATCCATCTATAAAAATTAAACAATACATATACAACTGAGGCCCTTCGCGATACCCCTACCTTTCTCATTTCCCTTTCATCTCAAATGAATCATTGTTTTGAAGTTGGTGAATATCCTTTCCACATTTTTTGTTTGTTTGTTTTTATTACATATGCATATTTATGCAGCTAAGGTGCTTCGTGTTTCTAAGGTTTGTACAATTGCTACCGTATTTGACATGTCCATGTGCAACTTGACTTTTCTACTCCTTGTTAAAATCCTGAGTTATAGTTCCATGATACCTGCAGATTAGTGGATTAGCTAATCCACTAATTGTAGCTGCTCTATAGTATTCTACTGTATCAATATAAGAAAATGCATTACTTTATTTGTGAAAAGCGAGTTGAGTTTCCATTTTTGCTATATGTGACTCCTTGGACTCACATTCAAAGTTTCTCTTGTTCACTTACTTAGAACTTGAATTTCTATAAGGCAGGAGTCTTAGTCTACTCAAGCTGTCATAATAAAATACTTCACCCTGGGGGAGGCTCAGCAACTGAAATTTGTTTTCTGACAGTTCTGGAGGAAGGAAGTTGGGGATCAGGCTAGCATGGTCACTTTTCTGGTGAGAGCTCTCTTGTGGACCTGCAGACAGCTACATTCCTGGTGGATTTTCACATGATCATGATCTCTCTCTCTCTCTTTTCTTACAAGACAGAGTTCTACGGGACTAGGGCCCTACTCTTATGACCTCCTTTAACCTCCATCACCTCCCAAAGACCCTATCTCCAGATACAGTCGTTTCAGGGGCTGGAGCTCCAACATAAGAGTCTTAGGCTGGCTAGAAACACAATTCAGTCCATAGCAAAATGTTACGGGCATTTTAAATTTCACTAGATACTACCAAATTGCACTCCAGAATGATTGCACCAATTTACAATCTCATAAACAGAGTAAATTCTTACCATTTTAAGTGGGAAATGAAATAAATTAAAAATTTAAATTTCTGTAAAATTTGAGGGCACAAATGGATATCTGAAATTGGAAACTCCTAAGACATGAATGTGAATGGGGTTTTGGATTCTAGAAACCATTAGATCATCAACTGTAAGGAACCACATCTCTGGGAGGCACGTGAAGTGATATGCAGGCACTATCACAGTCAGGCAGAGAGAACACTCAGACACCACACGTCTGTTGGGCATACAGCATTGCCCAGACATCTTCCCATCATGGAAATCAGTTCAGCAGGCACGCCTAGATGATCTCATGAAGCTACTGCTCTGTGCAATGCAGGCTGGGAAATATTAGACCAGAGCGCTGCAAAGGGAGACACCAGACCCGTTTCTCAGTCCTTGGAACACACACCACCTCATACTGATGGCATAGTATATGAAAGCCTTGCTCAAGAACTCAGGATCTTCAGGGTTCACTGAATGGAGATGTTGATCCTTTTCTTATTTGGTATCTTGGTTCCTATGACTGGTTTCTTGCTAGGGTTCTGACTGACTGGTACCTTGTAGCCTTTTATTATTATTATTTTTTTTTAGGATATTTCTGTCCCTTGGCTTTATATCAGTTAGTCTAGCCCTCTAAAATGGAACCTGCTTTGATCTTCCCTTCCTTTCACAGGCTAGAGTCCTGCCCACCTAGGGTGGTCCTCTGTCAGCCCCTTCATATAGCACACACATCCATCTTCTCCTTTTGCCTTTATTGTATCCTGGCTACCCTCAGTCCGACCCATGCTGCCATTCCACCCATTCAACAAATGTGTGATGAGTTCCTACTGAAAGTTATGAAGAGTGAAATGAACAAGAAGAAGTGAATTGGGCACTCAGACACGAAGGATGGAGGGGTGTAGGAGAGATAGCTGGGTATTCTAGGTGAAAGACACGCCATTAGCAAAAGGTCGTCGTTCTGGAATAGATGAGGCATGGTAAGTTACGGAACACTGAATGAGAAGGCTGAGGACAGGGACTGAAGGACAGACCCAGCGCCAGGTACTACCAGAGAAAGCGTCGATCAAGCAGGCTAGCATGCATCCGCGGAGTAGCTGGAATATTGGTGGCAATGAAAACAAATAGTACTCAGTTGAGAGGACTGTGGTTTCGATGCCATAGATGACATAGCAGAGTCCCAAGTACCAGTGGGACACAGGACAGGTCATCCTCGAGAAGGTGAAGTAGCAAAGTCAATGGCATTGGGCAGATCTGTATGAGGGAGCAGTCCCCACCACACAGCTTGGGCTCAGAAAAGAAAGATTCTGACCCTGGAAGGGAGGGTGGGAAAGTAAAGGTCCTTTCAGGAGTCGGAGGCAATGAGGAAACTCACCAAGAACCCAGCTTCCATGTGTGAAAGTGGGAGGCACCGGAAGACCCCTGGGCCTGGGTCAAGTTGGGCCTCATGATTGGCCCCAGAGCATGCTGGTACGACTACTATGTAGTTCCCAGAGACTGACTTCTGTGTCATTTTGATTTGGAGGGTCCCAAGGAGATGACGGTTTCCTTAGCCACAGATGGGGCTCAGTAGGTCACCGCGTGGCTGGGAAGAGATGCCATGGCTGAATGGAGTCAAATGGTGACCCACTCCAATGACTCAGGGCACCAACTCTACTCTAGTGTCTCACACACCTACACCCAGATCCCCAGTCCTCCCATGAAGGGAAGGTATTTTTTGCAGCTGAGAGAAACAGAAGGAGGCAGATGTTGGTAAGAAGAGCAAATATGTTGTTAACTATGACTAAAGGCGACTAAACGGAAAATGCTGGAAGCCAAAGTATTTTCAAAAGCAGTTTGCAATGTTTATAGGCGCTGCCTCAGCCGTATGGTTGTTTTCCCAATGTTGTGCCTTGACCAACATAGATCTAAGTATGAATCATATGTTGTATTTCTTAAAATACAAAAGCAGGGGCATTATGTAGGATCTGTTGACAGTTGCACAAATGTAAGGCAATACTGACAAGTTCTTTGTTCGTTTCAGTGCAGGGGGCTGCCTTGCATAGGCATTTCAAGACTTTAATTGACCTTAGAGTAAACTAAATTGAGAGCACTTAAAAAAAAATAGCTTACTAAAGAAATACCGTCTATGGGTTAGATCAACCACAAACTTCTCCAAGATTCTGGTAGCTTTTTTTAATCAGCACCCCCCACAAAGGGTGGAATAGATGTCACACAAAACAGGGAGGTGTTTACTGGGGACCAGAATAGGGCTTTTGGCATAGATGAGCCCTTTTGCTCCTTTCTGCAATTCAGGCATTTCAGTGACTTTAAATAATAATAGTAATTATAGTCTATGTCTAGACAGCAGCCTTACCCCTTTGTGTGATGATAGCTGTGAAAGTCTTTTGACTCACATGCTCACAATTCCCCTGGAAATAAGAGGAAATATTGGTTGCCATGCAGAGGGTATCGTATCTTTGGGGGGCAGGGTGACAGTCCATGTCCCTGACCCACAGTTACGCTGGGGTCCGGATGCTCCATACCAGCAATACGGGGTGCTTCCCCTTTGCCTAGGCACTGCTTTGCATTTACAAATTTGTCGTATTTGATTAGATCAGAGATGCTGCTAATTGTAGAATGTGCCATTATTCTATGTGCCCCTAATTTAAAAAGTAGCTGCCAGTTCTCATTGTAAAATGCTATCAACACTCAAACACACCCTGCTTTCAGAGACGTGAACATGTGAAAATAGGAAGAAGTAGAAATGCATTGGGGGGAAGACGAAAAAAATAGTATTTATGCTTTTCTCTGGACCCAGGTGGAGATAAAGGAAGAGAAACTTAGCAGAGCCTGAACTTTTAAAGACTGAAGTAAACATTGCAGGAAAAGCTACATTTTAGTAAAAGCCTATAGGAGCCTGGAGGAAAAACTCAGCAGGTGGGATGAAGGAGTTTCTGGGGACATGCCCTAAAGAAGGCTTGAGGGGCAGTGCCTATTGGGGTCTCTCTGTGATGTGGAGGAAGGGCCTGCACGAGGGTGGGCGGGGCAGCAGCTGTCTCCGCCCACGTTGCGGTCACATGGCCACAGGTGCTTCCTGTACTGGGGGCAAGAAGAAGAGGCAGGCAATCTCCAGGCTGGGTTTAGGGTGCGCCCCGTGGCCCACCTCATCCCTCGTCGCTCTCTCCAGAAACCTGTTCACAGTTCCTCCTCCCCATGACCGCTCCAACCAGAAGCCTTCTCTCTTTCTTAGAAATTCATACATTTTTGAAAAACATTTTGAAAAATTATTTCTCACAGGTGTCCTCACTTCTCACAGTATTTGACCCTTTCTCTCCTCAGATATTAAATGCGAGCCCCTGATAAGCTCGCTCACCCCTGCACCTTCGTCCTTAGCGCCTGCTCTGTGCATAGGAGCACAATTGAGTCTCCTCAGTAGGAGACTCAGTAGTGTCTATTGTATTGAACTTTATGTTTTCTTTGTGTCCTTCTTATATCTTTTTTTACAGGACTTGCCATGAGGCTGGCCCTGTAGGAGTCTGATAAATAAATAAATCAATGAGACTGACTTGCAAAGGGAAAGAATAAGAAACCTCTATCAGTGTCAAGGATATCTTAACAATGGTCTTGGAGATCTTCCTTCTCCATGGTCTAGGTTCCTGGTGCTGCCAGTCAAGGCCAGGAAGAGGAAAAGGATGTATGGGACAGGTGGGGCTGTTCCAAGGTTCTAATCTCATACCAAGTGAAGGACCAGCTTACAGAGCTCATGTCTATTGTCAAGCAGTGAGCCCTGTTGACTCTCTCCAGTGGTAAGTCTCATATTTGGGAAGCCTGTTAGCAGGTGACCTTCCCTGTGATCTTTCCAATACATATTTTCCAGTGTGTTCTAATTTGGGGCTGAGGCCCAGGAAAGGCGACGGTCACGGCTTAGTTAATGCCCAGACAAAGCAACCAAACAAAAACAAAACCTAGGTTTCTGGACGCCTGGGTGGCTCAGTTGGTTGGACGACTGCCTTCGGCTCAGGTCATGATCCCGGACTCCCGGGATCGAGTCCCGCATCGGGCTCCCAGCTCCATGGGGAGTCTGCTTCTCTCTCTGACCTACTCGCTCATGTTCTCTCTCACTGTCTCTCTCTCAAATAAACAAATAAATAAAAATCTTTAAAAAACAAAACAAAACAAAACCTAGGTTTCTATGCAGAAAGAGTCTAGATCCAATTATCATAGTCCAGAGCATCTTTTGGAAAAAACAAAAACAGAAACAAAACCTCAAAACAATAAGCCTCCTGTCCCTAAAATGAAAATCTCTGACCTCTGTCTGCCTGACTTTCCATCCAGGTCTTTCTTAAGGAGAAGGTGCCCTTAGTCTGGAGACAAGTCATGTGAATATCTGAAATAGATGGGAAAGGACACAGAGCCCTCAGGGAGCAGGGGCGGGTCCGGGAGTTCGAGTGCTGGCTTTGGCTTCAGAAGGGCTTGACTTTGGGTCTGAGCTCTGCTGTCTACTGACTGAGAAGTTCCTGGCAGATGCCTTAGTCCCCCTGAGCTGTAGTGTCTGTGGTGAGACTGCTCGATCATTTAGTCTGAGAACCGACTATGTCCGGCCCTTTGCTGAATGGGACAGGTTTCATCAAAGCCTTGGAGGGGGGCTCCTGCATGGCTTAGTCAGCTAAGTGGTTGCCTTTGGCTCAGGACATGATCTCAGGGTCCTGGGATCAAGTCACTGAATTGGGGGCTGGGGGCTAGGGAAGGTCCCTGCTCAGTGAGGAATCTGCTTCTCATACCTCCCATGCTTGCTCTCTTATACACGCACTCTCTCTCAAATAAATAAATAAATAAAATCTTAAAAAAAGAAAGCCTAGGAGTTGGGTAGCATCATCACCCATATTTCCCAGAGAAGGTAACTGCCCAGGTCACCGTGCCTGGTCAGTCCACGCTCTGGGGGTTACAATATCCACTGTGTAGAGCTACTATGAAATAGATCTAAAGTGCCTGGCTCTCAGCAGACACTTGACCGAGGGTGGCTGTGACCTAACACTAAACACTGTCCCCACCTCCATCACTGACCAGTCCCTCCTTTTGATGGATTGTGGTGTTCGTAGAAAATGAGGAGCTATGAATCCGTTAGCAATGATAATCAGAGAAGCTTCCTCTTGATTACCTGTAATGAATCAAAGGTGTCACTGATTTATTGCCTGCAGTTTAAATTCCATTTACGGTGCTGAAAATTAAGCATTGTAAAGCCATTCACAACCACATTCTCTCTGGTATGGATAAAAAGTTATTAATTTCCTAATCCTGCCTGGTATTTCAGACCCTGGATGTATCTACTGTGTCCATACAGAATGTATCTACTGTGTCCATACAGAAAGCAGCTTTGAGAGACAGGTAGCTCCTTCTTCTGATGTAAGATGACACTCTGTTTTGTCTTTAAAAAGGATCTTCCTGGCAAGGATCTCTTAAGAGTTTATTGTAAAATGAAGCCAGGTAACAGCTAGACTGGCAGCCCAGATATCTGTGGAGAATTAACTTGTCAAAATACAATCCAATTACTAGACATACTCCTTTTGTTTCCCTCCTTTGTCTTTATACCATTCCAAATTTAGACTAAATCTGGAAACATGAGAGGGGGCTGAGGGGATGACATGAACAGTTGGTAAATGAGAGCCTCTCCTAGCCATCGCTGAACATTTTGAAACTTTTTTTTTAATTAGATCATGAAAAGGAATCAGTAACTTTTTTTTTTTTTTAAGATTTTATTTATTTATTTGACAGACAGGGATCACAAGCAGGCAGAGAGGCAGGCAGAGAGAGAGGAAGGGAAGCAGGCTCCCCGCTGAGCAGAGAGCCCATTGCGGGGGCTCAGTCCCAGGACCCTGGGATCATGACCTCAGGTGCCCTGAATCTGTCACTTTTATTCTCGATATCCATGTTCTGCTCATACATGTAAGAACAAAACAGAATAATACAAACACATAGAAGGCATAGGACACTTAACTATGGAGTACTGTTCGTTAATTGGGTTGTTACAACAACAAACAAAAGAATACTTTCTGAATTTTAAAAATTATAAACAAGCTATGTTGATATGATTACACCTTCAAATAAACAATTGGATGATTTCAATTTGATTTCTGTGAGCTTAAGAACTGAAAATTATCCCCAGCTCCCAGGTGCTCCTTCTTGTAAGTCAAATATCATTTACTTTTTACATATTTCTATCAACATATTCTGTTATAATTTTTCTTACTGAAGTATAATTGATAGATAATTGAAGCTTTTTAACTCCTGCTGCAAATTGTGCATTGATCCCGTCTGAGCCTCTGCCTCCAGCCCCTGATGGAGGCTCTGTGCTCAGTCGAGCAAAGCTGTCGTTCTGCACTGTGCGCGTTCATTTCCAAACTGTGAGCAGAGCCCAAGCCACTAACTGGGCACCCGGTCATATGCACAAGTCAGAGAGTGCACTGTAAGCAATGATGTTACCACAGCATGTAAATGGCTGTGATTTCCTGAACTAGAAATAATGCCCTTTACTAAACTGCCTAAAGAAAACCATATCTTTTAAATTTTATTTATTTATTTGACAGAGAGAGAGATCACAAGTAGGCAGAGAGGCAGGAAGAGAGAGAGGAAGGGAAGCAGTCTCCCTGCCAAGCAGAGAGCTCAAGGTGGGGCTCGATCCCAGGACCCTGAGATCATGACCTGAGCCGAAGGCACAGGCATAACCCACTGAGCCACCCAGGTGCCCCAAGAAAGCCAAATTTCTTGAACCATATGTCTTTCATCAGACAAAATACATGTCACCAGTTTCATCTAATATACTTAAATATTGATCATTTGTTAAACTGGAAAAAATTCTAAGCCAATCCTAAAAAATGACACCATTCTCTAACACGTCTGCTACTAGTAATGTACATTGAAGGAAAAAAGTGAAATACGCTCCAGTAATGGAGATTATCACAACCATGCAGTTTTAGAAAATATGTGTTTGGGGCTTGTTTTTGTTTTTGTTTTCACGTCAGACCCTTTGTCCAACATGCAAGTTCCTGCTTTCCTTCCTGGAGGCGTGGATATGTGCTTCCTTAGAGCTGTTTCCTCAGGAGTACAGAAACTAGCCAGGGTCCAAACAAAATATAAAATAATAAGGATTTTAGATCAGAAAGGATTTGTGGGTCGTCCTGGTTGGACAGTCAAAATGACAAAGAGGCAAAGAGCCCGGGACAGCCCTGCCTCCTTTCCAGAGATGACTGCAAAAGCCCAGCCTTTGATGCTCCGTTCCCCAAAAAACAAACACAAATTATTCTGCACTGTGAGACTACAGACAAGCGAGCTCCAGAAAGGGAGACTTCCACCTGCAATCCAGGTTTTGCTTCCATAAAGCAAGAAAGCAAGAAAAAAAAAAAAGTTTCAGGGAACCATCTCCCCAGGAAGAGCTTTCTCCCTCCATCCCCCACTCTCCACCCCCACCCCCGAGGGCTCAGTTCCCTGAGTCTCACTTGGTTTAATCACAACGTGTTTGTATAATGTGAATCCGTGTTTCCATGTCCGTGCCTTCCCACACAGGCTGCAGACGAGCACCGGAGATTTCTCTGAGCACACAGATTCTTTCAAAGGAGACGGAGAAACGAGCGCTGTACAGATTTGAGAGATCACCCTCTATTTGCATACGTCGGAGACTGATTACCTATATACGACTGAAATCTGTGCGGCACACTCTTCATTTTAGAACAAGCAGCTGACACGATGCTGCTGGTGTTTGCAGAGCCAACTATCACCAAGACAGTAAAGAAAGGGACTGTCACATCAGATAGAAGATGCAATCTGCTCTCACATTTTTCCCCTTGGCAGGAGTCTACACATTTCATAAGCAGGGGGAAATCCTGCTAAAAGCCCTCTCCATGCCGTTTTAGAAATACGGAATAATGGTACGTCTGGGCCTTTGAGTCCCATTTTCTGTAGTCGAATCCAGTTCCTATGATCTTGCAACCCATTCCCACACAAGTCAAAAACCGATGTTGGCGAAGATCGAAATTTCAGTCCTGCAAAGTGTTCTAAAACTTGTATTTCTTTCTCTCATTTCTAAAACACAGTTTGACTGTCTTTGTCCGAGCTTTAGTATTTGGGGTCTGGCTAAAGCAAAATGAAATGGCTTCACGCTGGCTAGAGTTCAGCATTTTAACATTTTAGAAAAACGTCTTTAGAGGGAGCACCGCTGAAATAGACAGGAATGTACATTCACAAGGCCATCAAAGGAACGAGTGTGCTGGCTGGCCGCGAGGGCCTCCGTGAACTGCGGCAGGCCTCAGAAGACAGACCCGGGATCCACAGGAGCACTGGCAGGGGCTGGGGGAAAGAAAAGCTTTGTCAGGGCTACTGTTCCAGAATTTTTCACTGGCATACAAAGGGACAAGAGAAACCGATCTCTGACAAGGACATGACTACATCAAACCCAGCTTCAGGAGACCGCTGTAAATGGGTCTCTGCTACTCCTGGAGGGGGGTGGGGTGCTGATTTATAGGCGGAGAGGGGAGGATGGGGGGGTAAGGGTAGGGAGTGAGGGGTGGCGGGTGAGTGGGGAGGTGGGAGTAGGGGGGTGGTAGGGGAGCCATGGGAATGACTTCAGCCGAGCACCTGGCCCGCATGGCTGGAACGGAGCAGGCAATAGATGTTTGGGGCCTTTGAAAGGAAAACCCTGTGTCTATGCGGTCTATGTGGTGGAAACGCCAGCACAGCTTGGCACGCATGTGACAACCGGGAAAGGCGCTAGGAGTTCTCTCAAAGCGCGGCGGATGCTGCAGGCTGTGAGGTCAGTTCACCTGTTGCCTGACCTTGAAAAGGCCTGGTGGTTGAGCCCAGCAGCTCTGGAAAGGCTAATGAGGAGCCAACCTCCCCGCAGCTGTGCTACTGATGTCTCTCTCAGGCCTGGGGCTGTCACGCTGAGGAAGGGCACAAAGGCTGCTGGGGGGTTACACAGAGAACTCTGGGCTCCTGCAGGTGCCTGAAGGGAGGCAGGTGAGGCTGGAAGGAACACAGGGGCAGCCGAGGAGGGGGAAGGTGCCGTCATCTCCCCGGTGGGGTGACGGGGACCAGTTGCCTCCTCGACAACAGATAAGGACTTTTTTTTTTTTTTTTTTTTGCCACATTGCTCAAGACTGAGATTTAACAATTCTTGGCAAGGAACTAAACAGTAAAGAAATCATGGATTTAAATATCAATGGTTTTAAAAGGCAAAATTAGCTGACCTCTTGGAAAAGAATTGAGATGCTATGGGAAGATGCCTACCTCTTTAGAGAATTTGCTGGAAAAGATTTCAAAGGGTTATTGTTGTGTTTTTGTTTCCAGTAATAACAGCTCCACCAAAGCAATGTAAACTATGAATAGAAATAATAATATGTAGTAATCCAGTCACAGGGAGAATGCTGAAAGCTCATAGTCCCGTTTCCTTTTGGTCCAATTTTAGATTTTCCTATACAAGAGAAGTAACAAGGATTGTGGTTAAAAACTCTTTTCCTCTCCCTTTTTCAAAAAGTTTACTCCATAATTAGAATTTTTGATTCTGTACTAATGAAGTGATGTGGATGTACGGATGTTTGAAATGCACAGCTAATTCATAAATATTATCTTGTCAAGAATTTCAGCCTCTACCCCAGGAGACCTCTTTATATAGAGCACAAGAACAAGGCAGACCTGCTTCAGGCTTGGATATTTTAGCTTTCTCAGGCCTTGTGTTAGATCAGCTGACACAGACGTGAATTCAATAGAGCCTTGGTCATTCTTGTCTCAGCCAGAAGAAAGCTCAGATAGAGCCCCCTTTGGGTATGAAGAGACTTTGGTGGGCATTGCTAGAAGCCGAGCCCTTGTGCCAGTGGTTAGGAGATTTGGGGGTGTGTTGGGGGTGTAATCAGGTCTGGAGAGGTTGCAAAATTCTAATTCAATTCTAGCAAATACCAATTTCCCTATTTTCAAAGGAGGTCATGATCCTATGCCCCCAGAACCAGGTACTGGAGAACTAGAAACCATCCCTGTACAGCCAGCTCAGAGCCTGTTGAAATTACTCAAACTATCTAACTCTTAGTTAACCCAGTGCAACTACCCTGCCTTGCCCTTTCCTTCCCTGGAAAACCCCGTACAGGCTCTAGACCATGTTCTCTCCTCTTTGTTTCTGTCTCCTGCTAGATCTGGCCCTTCTCACGTGTCTTTGAATGATTCAGTGTGCATCCTAGCACTAGGGATCTGTGCGTGTGAACTTCTTCCTTTCTGACAAATCAATTCTGTGTCTGCTATCCTCTTACACCCGATTGAAACAAATCTCAGTACATTTTGAACACAACAGGGTGACTGGTCACAGAAGGCTCAGTGGTGGCTCATGTCTGTCCTATTCCTGCTTAACACCTGAGCGGAGAATTAGGCACACAGACCCTTGAACTGTGGTTCCAGTAATGGGGGTGGGGCATCTGGGAATCTTCCAGTAATTCTGCTGAGGAGGGTCTGAGCAACCAGCTGACAAATGCAGGACTTAGGAAAATCTAGCCATGGGAGGCAGAACTGGTAGGATCAGGTCAAGAAGAGAGTCCTCCCTTAAAATACATCTCCTTGTATGCAGCACTTCCAGTTCTGGAAATTTCTCAAAACGCAATAAGAAGACATGCACAAATATCCTTGAAAATCTTTTCATTGCACATTGTTTGTAGTAAAAAGAGGAAAACAACCTAAATGGGTTGTGATAGATTTGTTAAGTAGGTAATGATACAGTCATATGATCCATGACTAAGCAAGGTTTCATGTCATGTGAAAATAATAATAAGATACATTAATTTAAAAATCAGTTAATAAAACAGTATTATGATACCATATCTTTTCATAAAATAGACATAGACATACACATAGAGATTGGAAACCGGGGTAATCGCTGGGTCATGTCATTACGCTTATTTTGTATGTGTGTTTATTTTCTTGCATTTTCCAAATTCTGTATTGTGAACACCTATTAATAATTTAACGTAATTATTCTCTGGAATACAGGCTGGGTTGTCCCTAGAGCAGGAGAGGAAAACCCTGAGTACCAGGAGGATCCCACAGAAGGAGTATGGACAATGAGCTACCCCTCTCTTCCAAAGACTAGAGAAGTCCTACACCGAGGGCTTTGTAAATAGTGAGAGGTCAGTAGACCCCAGGAAGTGTGATCTTAGGACAAAGCATGGTACAAGTTTATTTCCAGTCCCCTAGTGGGTAAGAGGTGCCGATACTGGGCTCCCTGGCTCTGAGAAGAGGCTCAGTGGCACCTGTGACAGGAAGCTCCCCTGGTCACCAAGGTGTTACTGAGCCCGGGCAGAGACAGGTGATGCTGTGGCAATGCTCCAGTCAGCACAGAGAACTCATAATTAGCAACAGCAGGGTTACGAAGCAAGGAGCATCCCCCCCCCCCCCCCAAAAAAAAGGAAGAAGGGAGACAACATAATGTGCCAAACAAAGGCGAGAATAATCCACCCACCAGATCATTCATCCCTTAATAACCAAGGGATGATCATACTTACATTAAATACGCATTAAAAGGAAGGAATGCCAAGACTGTGATAAGAATACAATAATTTGTAAAAAAGCATCGACATAAGAACATAGGGTAGTCCATCCATCTACAAGAAAAGGAAATCAATTCATTTCAAGGTAAGATCTCTATTTTCATTAGGAAATAAGTCTTTCTCAAATTTAAGGACGTGGGTAGCAGTGGCTCTCACTTTCCAATCCCTCCAGAGTGCTCAGGGGAACAAAAAGACCTGGGAAACGAGGGGGGCTCGTGAAATGAACATTCAGCCAATACTTGTTGCACGTGACTGAAGTGAGTGGTGTTTTTTATAATTACAAAGAATCATTATTAAAATGGAAGCACCCCCAATTTTAAGCCTGTTAGATTCACGAGGCAGCTGCTTCCTGACAAATAACCTGTGACAATTTCATAACACAGGGTTTGGAAACCTCATTAGACTACACGCGTGGTGCAGCCGAAGCACTCCCTGGTTTCCAAGGGTTTGCGAAAATGTAATTAGGCGAACCACAGGCATCTGCAAATGCCATGTTTGGGCTCCAGACGGGTGGAGTCTCAGGGTGCCCCAGAGCTTTCCCAGGGATGCTTGATTCTCAGTGTCAGCAACTCGTGCACACACCTCCAATGGTCTTTTTGCTCTTGCAAGAGAAAGTGCTGCCCGATGGATGGATTCAGTGGTGGGTGAGTGCCGGGTTCAGCAACTCCCAGTGTGAGCCATCAAATGCTCGGACCCTTTAGGGGCTGCATTCTGCATGATCGTGGTCACTGCAGCCTGTGCTCGGGCAAGATGTGTCTATCAGACGGGTATAGGTTCTCAGCAGTGGATACCATCTGGTCCCCGGAGAGCTGATTGCTACTGTCTCACCGCAGCCGAGGCTGCTCCTAGAAGCTGCCTGTTGGCCATTCTGACAGGATCCATGGTGAATCCTCTACTGGATGTTAGATCGACAAGCTGGTGAAACAAACTGGAATGAGGGGGCGGGGAGGTGGGTAGGTGCCAACACACTGTCCAAACTATGGAAGAAAAGTTCCTGGTTAAAGACAACCACTGCGGTGTGCTATGGTGGGAAAAACATAGGCTTTAGAGTCTGACTGATCTGAACAGTACTCCGGACACGCCAGCTAGCACCTTCGTGATCCATCTAGATGCTGTGTATCTACGTCTCTGAGCCTCAGTTTTCTCTTCTGAGGAGTTAGGGTAATGGCATTTTCCTTATGGAGTTTTAGTGAGGATTAAATGGTAGAGTATATGGCAAGATTATTTGGAGAATTGATTGATATGTACCCCAAATTCTTTCTCACACACACACTGCCTTATATCTTGTCCATGTTTTAATCTACTAATATGGACGCCTCTCAGCTTCCAATGAAAGTTGAACTGGAGAAAAGAAAAGGTCAAAATCTTGCCCTTTTAATGCAAACAAAGCAAAATAGAATGGAACAAAACCAACAAACCTCCCTGAAGGAGAGACAGGAAAACCTGAGGGTACGTGTTCTGTCAGATCTGCTCTCAGCCCTGACTTGAACCTTCCCTGTACACTATGCTGCGGAAATAGAGCAGACCTTGTGGTATGTAGAAAGAACCAAAGAAGATGCAGTGGCCCACTAGGGACTCAGTCCTTCTTGAAGGACAGACACTGGGCAATAACTGAGACTATTACTCGCTTCTTTATCAATGCTAGCTTTTCTCTTTCTCAGCCAGGGCATTTTGCTCCTCAGCCCCTACCCCCTCCATGTGGGCATTTGGCATTGTTGGCAGTTTTGATTGTCACAACTTGTGGGGGGAGTTTTTCTAGTATTGAGTGGGTAGATGCCAGGGCTGTGGCTTGATATCCTACTAGCCACAGGACCACCTCCTTCCTCCACCACAGAGAATTATTTGATCAAAAATTATAATAGTGCCAAGATGAGAAGTCCTGCTCTCAATCAGTCATTTGCAGCCTTAGTTATAGGTCATAGTCATGTGGGGGAGTTTTAACAAAATGCATAGGCCCTGTCCTCTGGTGTTCTGATGTAATGGTTGTAAAGCAGGCCCCACGGTTTTGTGTTCTTCCCCTCCTCCAATTTTGTGCATGTGTGTCTATGCTAAACTACACAAGACATAAAATTCACTGTCTTAGCTGTTTTACATGAACAGTTCAGGGGAACGATGTCCCTTCACATGGCTGTGCAGCCGTCACCATCACCCATGTCACAACTTGGCTCTTGTTCAACTGCAACTCTCCCTATTAAACAGTCATTCCCAACACCATTTATTGAAGAGCCATCATGGAAATTCAAATCAAAACCACACTGAGATACCACCTGACACCAGTTAGAATGGCAAAAATTGACAAGGCAAGAAACAACAAATGTTGGAGAGGATGTGGAGAAAGGGGAACCCTCTTACACTGTTGGCGGGAATGCAAGTGGGTCAGTCACTTTGTAAAATAGGGTGGAGGTTCCTCAAAAAGTTAAAAATAGAGCTACCCTATGACCCAGCAGTTGTACTACTGGGTATTTACCCCAAAGATACAGATGTTGTGAAAAGAAGGGTCACATGCACCTTAATGTTCATAGCAGCAATGTCCATGATAGCCACATGGTGGAAGGAGAGGAGATGCCCTTCAACAGATGAATGGATAAAGAAGATGTGGTCCATATATACAATGGAATATTACACAACCATCAGAAAGGATGAATACCCAACATTTGTATCAACATGGATGGGACCAGAGGAGATTATGCTGAGTGAAATAAGTCAAGCAGAGAAAGACAATTATCACATGATTTCACTTATTTGTGGAACATACGGAATAGCCTGGAGGAGGAAGGGAAGGAAGGGAAAAATGAAAGGGGGGTGGAATCAGAGGGGGAGACGAACCATGATAGACTATAGGCTCCAGGAAACAAACTAAGGGAGACAGAGGGGAGGGAGTGGGGGGTTGGGTGAGCCTGGTGGTGGGTATTAAGGAGGGCATGTATTGATTGCATGGAGCATTGGGTGTTATACTCAAACAATGAATCATGGGACACTACATCAAAAACTAATGATGTTCTATTCAGTGAATAACATAATAAAAAAAAATTTTTAATGCTATTAAAAAAAAAAACAACAATCAAAAACCAAAAACAGTAATTCCCCATCCTGCCCTCCCTTCAGCCTCTGGCAACCACCGTTCTACTTTGTATCCTTATGATTTTGACTATTTCAGATACCTCATATAAGGGGGAGCCATCCAGTATCTGACTTACTGCACTCAGCAAAATGTCTTCCATGTTCATCTATAAAGTAGCATGTATTGGAATCTCTTTCCTTTTAAAGTCCATTGTATAGGCGAACATTTGGTTTCCCCATCTGTCCATAGACGGAGGGGTCACTACTGTTGGGACCAGGCAGCATGTGGATCATACTGAGAGAAAAAGATTAATTCCCACTCTTGACTTTTGTGCTGTTTGAGGGGGGGGGGGTCAGAATGACACCTGGAGATACCTCTGAGAGTGACCTGTTCATCAAAGGAGGGAAATCAACTTTTTTTTTTTTAAAGGGCCCCAACATTTTCTTCTGTGTGCTTAACAACACCCTGGAAAGTTTACTTATGTTGGCTCATTTGGGATTATTTCACTCCCACAGTGTAGTTTATTCAACCCGGATTCAGGTCTGACTCTCTCACTGGAGGTGCTGCTGGGATGTAAACATCACATTCAGACATCCCAGCTGAATGACTCGCAGGTAAAGGTTGTCATAGTGTGAAAGAGTCAACACTTTCCCAGAGCAGTGATTCATAACCTAATACCTGACACCCAGACATACCAGCCTGGTGAAGTCACGGACCCTCTCCTCAGAAAACCACTCAGGTGCCCTCCCCCACACCCAATATTGCCTTTTCCAGATGGCAAGAACGTATCTTCTCTCTGAAACACCAACAATTACATCTTCATTTGAGTACGCGCACGCTTCTTTGTCCCTGTCTCCCATAATATTTATTTCATGAGGTCATGAATACACTTTAGCCCTTCTCGAGCTTAACTTTCTAAATGACCCTCCTGCATTTTTTGACAGCTGGATGAAAGAAGATAGGGGAGAATAGTTCAGTCTGACTTTCAGACAGAGTGCTTTATTTTAATGGTTATGGACTGGTAAATTGCAATACATTTTTCTTCTCTAATCTCTATGCATTGAACATGTCCAAAATACAAATGGTTATCGCGGATGTTATTGCCCATGTCATTGTTTCCAGCAGGGCATGAATTCTGTGGGGGAAAAGAACCTGTTCCTCTTTCTGTATATCTTTGACTATTGCTTTAAGAAGCCCTGGAGGTAGATTATAATCCTTTCCTTCCATGGTATTCTGGAGTATTCTGCCGAAAGCCCAAGCCTCATTCCCAGAACATAAATGAAGTTTACTGCAAATGAGACCATTATAAAACTTTTTTTAAAAGACCATCTTAATGTTAAAATAATCCTTCAAAAAAAAAAAAAAAAAGCTAATCATACCCTCAGATGGAAAATGGATAAAACTGAGAAACACTATAGGTTACTGCAGCTCCCACAGCCCAGTCCTATCATAGCCAAAAGTAATCACATAGTTTTACAGCCACTCTGCTGCCTGCAGGATCTCAGCCCAGCTCCCAATTCAAGTGCTCAGTGTTATAGAATCTATTGTCTGCTGTGACTGGCTCAGGAGGGAGTGGTCAGGGAAGCTCGGCGACTCACACTTTCTTCAAGTGAACCCTTGAGGATGGGTTTTGGCTCATTAGTTGTAATAGATGATGGCCCTTGGCATACAATCCCCATGTAAGCATAAACTGAAGAAACTTTCTCTTCAGTACAGCATTTACCTTCAGAGCCAAACACATTCAAAGACTCCGAAAGAAAAGCAACTCATCTTCCATTATGAGTACAAGTCGGTGATCCAGGTAAGAGTAAGGACTCCCCACAGAAGGACAACGGTGGCCTTGTCTGAAGTCTATCAGTCGTCTTTATAAGCTAACTTCTTCAGATTAGTTGGTTCTGACTTCCCTGGAGACCCAAACACCGGCAGTTCAAGGGACCAACAGAGAAGAAAGGCACATCTAAAAGATAATAGTTCCAAAGTGTCAGAACATTTACAGTAAACATTGCAGAAGCAGGGGAACCAGGCTAATCATGAAATATGCGAAGCAGAATAAGGTTGGTATATGTTTTTGTATAAGATAAGTGTCATGTAGGACTCACCAAGATAATGAGTGTCCGTGTACAGACGGCAGAAAGCACGTACTCTGCACACAGGCTACTAGGGTTTGAATTCTAAGGCTCTTACCTTGGATTGTGGTATCTTGGGCAAACTGACTTCTCTGGGACTGATTTTCTCAACTATAAACTGGGGTATGCATAGCACCTGTGTTGAGTTGTTGAAATTTAAGTGAAGTAATATGAAGTATTAGAGCCTATGGGCAGTGCTTCAAACAATCACTCCTCCAACATATTAGTGCCCATGGCCAGCCAGGTGCTGGGCTTGGTGTCTGGGAAATAATAACAGACCACCCCCCCAAAAAAAAAACCCCAAATATCTCTCTCTTGCTCGCTCTCTCTCACTTTCTCTCTCTCTCTCTCTCTCTCTCTCACACACACACACACACACACACACACACACACCTCTCAGAAGCTCATGGAGCTTTTATTTTATAATGAATATTCAATAAATATTAATATTTTATAGCAAACAGTCAAAAAATAATACTGTTATGGAGAAGCTTAAAGATTTGTTCCATCATGGATGGAACATGGCTTCTAGGAGGCCGAAATTCTGCTTATCCAGTCACCTTACCCCTGGAGATAAGTTTCCTGATTTTCTAATGAAACCCCTTCTCATTCTGGACTTTTTAAATATTGCTTAAAATCCAGCCTCAACCATGGCCAAGGGCCCGGAGGACTGAGATTGTTCCTAGAACCTCACCATCTTCCCCAGCCTCTCACTCTGGCCTCTCCGCACAGAGGCAGTCCCTGGAGGGCTGGGAGCTCCTGCCAGCGCTGTGATCTGCCCTGATGGCTGGAGCCATGGCAGGTACAAGTTTTTGGCTTCAGTGTGACACTCTAGCTCGTCTGTCTTGATAGCTACAACCCCCCTCTTGACCTTTAGTGCTCCTTTGCCCCTACTTAGTGTGCGGGAACCGTGAATAAAGACATTGTTGGTGTTTCTGCTTGTCTGACTCGGAGATGCTGGCCATTGCGGGCTGAGTCCATTGTCTCCCACAAATCACAGAGGTAAGAGGTGTGTTTGTTAAAGACAGCCGACACCTGAGACACTGCCTCCCCACATCCCGTGGGGAATGAACCAACCAAAGCTGCTGACCCCTCTCCCAGTAAGTTCCAATTCACTACTGTTAATCTTTTTCACATTTAAGATTGCATGCACAGCTATGCAAATGAGCAGGGGCTTATAAGCTCAGGATTTGAAAGAAATTGAGCTCATCTAAAATGAGTTGGTGGACAAGTACGAACTTAACCAAAACATTTAGAATTTATTCCACAGCCCTGGAGGAGAGTTCTAACACCAGGGAAAGATCAGCTTAAACACACACACACACACACATGCACAGGCACACACACACAACATATATGCATGGTTAAAATGTCTTTGTATGGAAGTTTATAAGCTATCTGTGAAGTATATATGGCAATATTACATATATCTCTCTATACATATACATTATACATATCTGTGTAAGTTTCTCAATTGACATACAACTTTGCTGCAGGAGCACAGTTTATACTAACATGACTCTAAAAATAAAATCTACGTGGCTGGCTTTAGAGGATGATATACGCATGATATTTAAATGAGATAACAAATAAAACCTACAGATTCATAGAACTGACATATAAGTCAAAGAACCATAAGTTTGGCTGAGGTTCAGAAATTATTTTCAAGATCCAAAATGATGTTAGAAAATACGCAACTTTGCCGTTAAAGTATATTTTTCCCATTGTCTTTAGTTCAGTGAACGGGTTAATGTATATTCGTCATTTAGATTTCACTTAAACCAAAGCTCTAAAAGACTCCTGTGACTTCTTTAGGTTCCATCAAAGTTGATGCCAACAATCCACAAATTTCATCATAATTAAAAGATTCAAGTCTTGTTCCATTAAATATTTCATAATAATGATTTGTAAAGTAGACTGCTGTGAGGTTTCATGTGAGGTAGCAGAGGATAATCATCAAGAGAAGAAAAAAGTGATATAATCCACACATTGAATCGGAAACCCCCAAACAGTTGAGTTGTACATTTGCAAGATTTATGTCTCAAGTTAGAAAGTCTAAGAATTAGAAGAAAATGTAGAATTATCCCTGAAAAAGCAGAAAAGTGCTTTTCAAGTTTGACTTGCTCCTTCTCTGAATATTTTTTTCTTATTAAAAGAAAGTAGATGTGGAATGCGTGGGTGGCTCAGTCAGTTAAGCATCTGCCTTTCACTCGGGACATGATCCCAGGGTCTTGGGATCGAGTCCCACTTTGGGCTCCTTGCTCCTGTTTTTCCCTCTGCCTGTCACTCCCCCCTTCTTGTGCACATCTCTCTCTCTGACAAATAAATACAATCATTTAAAAAAAAAAAAGAAAGAATAGATGCTAAATAACCTTAGTTATAACTTTAGTTATATACGGTCTTGGAACAGTATCACAATTGCTTCTGTGGGTCATCCGTTCACAATAGGCTATTCTGAAAGAGTTCAAGTCTTTTTCTGTTTTTCTTCTAGTTGCTAAAATAAGTGTTAGAAAATTCTAATGTTTTTTTGCATTAATTGGTTTCAAAGCCTCTTGAAATAAAAGTGACCCAGAGGCTGAGTTTAAATATTGCAGCCTTAAAGAAAAAGTTAACATAATACTTCTTTCAGGAAAAATTGTATTTTTCAATAAGATGCAGAGACATTAATGTTGTTTACTTTTTATGCATTGTCCTCTTAATTTTCAAAGCAAGGTCAGAGTGACAGAATCATTAAAATAAAGGTTAAAAAGAGCCAGGAAAGACAATTGAACTAATGTTTATCTCAGGCAACTCTGTTAAAGGATAATTTCTGCAAGAGATATGGAAAAATGTAAAATATTTTCTTTACAAAATATTTCTTCTGTATTTTTATTCCAAATTGCTAAAATTGACTTGCAATGACCCACTCACTGATGTTTTAAAGGCCTTGTTCACAATTGAACAGAGTTTTAGAACAAATTAGTTTACAGGGTTTTTTTTAGCAATGTCATCTTAGTAACCTGCTTTCTCCTATTGCCATTGCCCCAACTGCTGAAAAGGTTTACAACAATTTACATAGATAAATAAAATCTTAATAAAAGGTGGGGGGGGGCACCTGGGTGGCTCAGTCTGTTAAGCATCTGCCTTCTAGCTCACATCATGATCCCAGGGTCCTGGGTTCGAGTCCCAAGTCTGGCTTCCTGCTCAGTGGGGAATATGCTTCTACCTCTCCCTCTGCCACTCTCCCTGCTTGTGCTCTCTCTCTTTCTGTCAAATAAATAAATAAAATCTTAAAAACACACAAACAAACCCAATTTACAGAGAAATATTTTCAAAGTTCTTAAGAATAGGGATTGTTCTCTGGGCCTACAAATTGGAACTATCTGTCCAACTCAGCAGTAGGAAAATTATAAAGACACAGTATCTATCCTCTGGGATATTTACAGGTGGTTATACAATGCATGGACATCATAGTGTAAGTGTCATTCTGGGATGCAGATTTCTAGGGAGAGAATAACATAAGACTAGAGCTCATTCAGTCCTCGCATCTCACCTTACCTGTGAAGTGAAAGAGACTGGGGAAGCAGAACCCCTTATCTAAAACCACACAGGTAGAAATGACCTGACGGAGCCCAGGGTTCTCCCCCACCCCCCAGGATACACACTTAGGCTAACACTTGGAGCTATCCAACCCGCATTGTCTGACATACCAGAGAGGAGAGAGAGCATATCGGGTCTCCCCTACGTGCACCTGTTTTCTCAGATGCCCAGAGCTATCTGCTTTACTTTAGCCCTATCTGTCCAAACCAGCATTCAGAAAATGAGAAAGACAACGAACGTGGAATGTGGAGAAGTCCCCTCTCCTTCAGTGAATTAGCACTTGTGAACTTTCAAAAACATCCTAACAGTTCTTTATAGCCCTGGGGCCATTTCCTACTCCTCCCCAGAAGTGGATACAAATGAAGGCCTGCCTTAAAAACAATTGTGAGGGAAACAAGTGAGTGGTTGCCTGTGGCTATGGGTGCGGGGGCGGGGTGAGGGGGTGGGGGGAGAAGCCATAAAGGAGGAATCTTTGGAGAGTGATGGAAAGGTTCTGTATCTTTGTTGTGATGGTGGTTTCTCAGGGGTCTAGAACTGTCCAAACTCACGGAATGCAGGCTTCAAACAGACTCCGTTTTTGCACATCCATACTTTATCCATCCAGTTTAAGAAAACTGTGTCAGGAATCCTGTGATAACAGCTTCTGAATTATTATCTCTCTGGTTATGTGATGAATAAAGTAGGCTCTGTTATTGTTCTATCTAGTTTTATAAAATTATCATGAAGTAATTTTAAGAAAGTCAAACAACCAATCTCTATGACATGGGGAATGAAAGATTTTGGAGTCTTAGTACATTTAAAACTAGAAGATGGTGTAAGAAAGGTGAATTTTAATTCAAGATTCTTCCATTTCCTACCATGGAAAGGACTGGAAACTGATCTTCATTGATGCTAGAAGGAAGAAACCCTATCTTTTTTCCTCTTTGCTGTCTAGACTGTCCACCTCAGTCAGTCCACAGGCAAAAAACAAAACAGAACAGAACAAAACAAAAAAGAAATACCTTTTCAAAGCTTACCACTTTCCTTTACTTACTTTCCATTTGACCTGACATCTAAAAATAGACAGCTATCCAGTAGTCTCTCTTTCCCCATCGCAGCAGATAATTAATCTACAGCTCTGGTCAACTATCTTAAGTTCGTCAATTAGCATCTATCTTTAGGCATGCCTCTTCACATCACCTCTCCAGAGTCTCCAGGGAGAATGTCTAAATGTAGTGCCCTATTTTCATGCAACCTAATGCTCCTGAACCTGATACTATCTCTTGAATCTTGGATTGGGTCTGGTGTGGCAGGCACAGAGTCAAGGGAGCTGAAAAAGCCTAAATGTTTCTCTTGAAATGCCATGGAAAGTGTATGCTGCGATTTCTGCTTCTGTGATAGGAAATGAAAGAATTATAGGTTTAAGACATTAAGTGGAATGAGTGAAATTGCACAGAGCTAATAGTAAGTAAGACCAATTAGGCTTTTTGCTTATCCCATTGGGTCCTTAAATAATAGCAGAGTTCCCTCTGAGGCATATGTGCCCACACACTGGGAACGGCGTGAAATGGACAAGGAGGAGTGTCTCCCTCCGTGGGCATGTGCTCCCCAGGGCACCCACGCCTTCTGCCCTGGCTTCCTCTGCTCTTCTGCCAGCCCTGGGCATCTTTCCTTCTGTCCTTGCTCACCTCTTTTTCCTTTCCTGTAGAAGCTGTCCTATTTATAAGTATGACTCAGGAGAATCCAGGACGATAAGTAATTTAATGACCAGAAATTAGGAAAACAGGCTAGATTTTTCACTCTCTGAAGTCCTTCCTCTGGGGTTACCACTGATTCTTTGTGTGCTGGTTTATTTTTCCCTTTCATCTCGTCTATTCCCATTAAATATGGTAATATTTTAAAAATATTTTATTTATCTGAGAAAGAAAGAGAGAGAGAGAGAGAGTGAAGGAGAGATCATGAGCAGGGCCGAGGGGTAGAGGGAGAAGCAGACTCCCTGCTGAGCAGGGCGCCCCATGGGTGAGATTCAATCCCAGGACCATAAGATCATGACCTGAGCTGAAGACAGATGCCTAATTGACTGAGCCACCCAGCCATCCCAATACTGTAATATTTTATGTTATTTCCCCCATACATGTATTTCATCTATGTACATGAAGAATAAAAACTAAGTAGGGTTGTGCCGGAGAGTGGAATAGAGACAGAAAGGAGACAAACGTACAGATTATGGCAAGCGTTGCAATGCAGTATTGTTGCATGTGTGTTTATAGAGAAGAGTGCCAGAATGGGGCTGAAGATAGGAGTTAAAGTCTGTAGCCTGTCCGTTGGGTTGGCCTTGGACACACATACTACCTTTACTCAAGCTGTTTCCTCATCTGTAGGGGAGAATATTATCTACGTTGCAAAGTTGTTAAGACAATATAATATATGTAAAATTCATAGTCAGTACAGAATGGTATAAAAGCCCCATCAATAAGAAGTTTGCTGGGTTGACATTTCAGTCCTTGACTTCTGGAGACACTGCCCACTTTTAAATTCCATGGTCCATAGGGGCACCTGGGTGGCTCAGTGGGTTCAATTCCATGGTCCTGCTAGCTTGAGTAAAAGCTTATTCTTTGATTCTGGGGATAAATGTATCACCCTGTGGACATGAGCAAATGCCCCTTTGGGAATTGCTCAGTGAGTTAGTGGAGCCTGGAGGAAACACAGCTTGGCAGTCAAAAGACCTGGTTATAGCCCAAATCAGCGCCGTATTCGCGGTATGACCATGAGAAGATGTTTCTTGTTCTGTTTTGTTTTTAATAATAAAACTACGCAACCCTAATTTTCTCTGTAAAAAAAAGCAAAAACCAAAAAACAAACAAACAAACAAACCACCCAGAATTTTGATGTGCAGATTTGGTTTTAAGAAACCACTAATACCAAACTAGACAAGAACAGCTGTAAACAATTCAGCGACATCTCAGTTGACAGCAAATTAGGATCAGAAGCTCCCATCTGGAAGTGTAAAGAGGGATGGAAATGTTCCAGGAGGAACTTAGAGATTTAACCTGGAGTAGAAGGCAAGAAGTAGAAAACACACTCATCATTGAAAAAGAAAAGCAACCACGTGAGAGGTGGTTGTAATAAGAGTGTGGGTTTCAGTGAACGGGAACTCTTCAGAGGGAAGACGAAGGTGCATCCCTGATGCAGGACAGGGGTGAGGTCTGGAAAGCAAGGTCCAATGCACCACTGCAAAAATTCAATAATGGCAGACATTTTAAAAATATTCCCTAGGGGGGAAAAAATAGTAAATTAGCTGAATGTTCGAAATTTAAAAGTGTTGCTTCACAATTGAGTAACCAAACCCAACAACATTTTGTTGTTGCCAACAGAACCCCGGGGACCCAAAATAAATGAACAATGGAAAGACACAGTAGGAAGATTCGGAAAACAGCTGGTCAGGCTAACCAGTGTGGTTGCCTTCAGCAAACTCGTGTGCTCTGGGCGGTGGTTTTATTTTACTGCATATGATAGAATCACATTTTTCTGTTAAGGGGACTATGGTGGTGACTTTTTTTTTTAATTTTATTTGAGAGAGTGTGTATGAGCGGAGTGGGGGAAGGGGCGGAGAGAGAGGGAAAAGCAGACTCCCCACTGAGCAGGGAGTCCCATGCACACCCCAAGATCATGACCTGAACTGAAGGGAGAGACTTAACAGACTGAGCCAACCAGGTGCCCCCTGTGGTGACATTTACTGAATGCTTACTATGTGCCCTGCACTGGGCTAAGTGCTTTCGTTGTAAAAGCTCACTTAATCCTCCTAAGATGGAGATACAAGTTTGTTTCCCACTTTGGAGAGGAACAGATATTGAATGACTGAACGGTCCGGTGATGTACCCGAGGTCACAGAACTAGCAGGTGTTTGGGGTTTGAACCCGTGCTTCTGCCTCCAAGGGCTGGTTCTTAATTTCTATCGGCCCAGCTTCTTATTGCCCTACTTGTCTCCTCTATCGGACGGAGTCTGGGGGCAAGCGTGGAAAAGGACGGATGTGGGAAGGCAACGAAAGCAAGCCACCTTGCTCAGTACGCTTCACGAGCTGACTGGGGGCTGATCTCGTGCCTGCTGAAAACAAGTTAAAACCTTTTAGAGATTTGAACACATTGTCATTTTTTTTTAAAGTATTTTATTTATTTGACAGAGATCACAAGCAGGCAGAGAGAGAGGAGGAATCAGGCTCCTTGCTGAGCAGAGAGCCTGATGCAGGGCTTGATCCCAGGACCCTGAGATCATGACCTGAGCCGAAGGCAGAGGCTTTAACCCACTGAGAGACCCAGGCGCCCCACACGTTGTTATTTTTAATATTAAGATATTTTAATTCATTTTTATAGACTTAAGAGGGCGTATTTAAATCAAATAAATGATTACCATTGATAAAGTGTGAGCCTTTACCAATGTCAATGGATCTCATGACATACTGTCAATCAAAAAAGTAAAAAGAAAGCAAGCTGTGGAATGCTATGTACCAGGTCTTTTTTTTTTTTTTTTAACCATTTGCTTAAATGTTTGAAATACAAAGTAGTACCATATATTATATATGGATGAATACACATTTCATCAAATTATGAAACCATGGATCATGTTGAAATTCATATAACGCCAGCTGCTCGAACATATAAGCCTTGAAATTTTATTATTTTAATTTTTATTTGACAGAGAGAGAGAGAGAGAGATCACAAGTAGGCAGAGAGAGAGAGAGGGAAGCAGGCTCCCTGCTGAGCAGAGAGCCCAATTCAGGGCTCGATCCCAGGACCCTGACATCATGACCTGAGCCGAAGGCAGAGGCTTAACTCACTGAGCCACCCAGACACCCTAAGCCCTGAAACTTTAATGGCTTTAACACAATAAATGCTTATTTATCTTCGTTTATACTGCAATCTCACGTTGGCCTCCCTCATTCCTTGTGGGCATTCAAGGATCCTGGCTGTTTCCACCTTGTGGTCCTTGGTCCTTCTGTCTTCAGGTGGCAGATGGAGAGAAGGACCACAAGCAAGGCAAATCTTCAAGTCACTACCTGGGCAGAGAAGTGACGTGATTGATCACTGGTGCCCAGGTTCCTGCGGCCAGAAGTCAGTCACATGCTCACAGCTAACTGCATGGGATTCTGGGGAGGACAGTTTATTTAACATCAGGCCCAGGGAGACAATGTAACAGATTTTGGTGATTTGCCACAGATGGTCAGGAAAAAGAGGAAAAGTAAAATATCCAAAATTTAACATTACCATGACTGAGTGAGGGGTACCTGAGTATCATATTACTCTCCATACTTCTCTTTAAGTTTAAATGTTTTACAGCTTTGAGATGAAAGAAAAGGGTGCAAATGGAATCTTGTCTTGGCCTGTTACCCATGTGAGGTCTTTAACAGATACAGACCAGTGGGCTAAGGCCCACAAGCCTTACTTTTCCATTTCACAAGGATTGTAATAAAGAAGGAAAATGTATGACAGAGACTATATATGGCCCCCAAAACCTAAAATATTTACCATCTGCCCTTCTGTGGGAAAAGCAGAGGCTGTTAACACCATGCTAAAACTAAAAGAAAATAGGACTCCCTGTCTTAAAACGTAAATTAAATGCATGCTATGCCAGGTACACATAAGTGTTCCTTTTTATTTTCCTTCTTACAAAGCTCTTTCAAAGTAGGTAAACAGGAAATTGAGGCACAGAGACATTAAGCAACTTGCACAAGACAGCACAGCTATTAAATAACACTGAATGAATTCAAGTCCTGGCTGTCGGGTTTTAGAGTCCCTGTTCTTCCTTATTATACTATTCTTTATTCCTAATTTATATTTTGATTTCTCCTATTTCAAAGCATTTTCTTAATCTTAATAATGAACTGATAAAATTACTGTTTACATTAAAGTCCTATGTTTTCATTCAAATTTTATTTGGGATTTACTTATGCTTACATACACCATACACACACATACATATAACTCCATCCTTCAGCAAATGAGACTTGTACCAGGCAGTGATATCATCTCCGAATGCCTTAGGACAGTAAAGGGAGTGTTCTGAAATGGTTGCTATTTAAAATTAAAAAAAAAAAATGAAAATTAAAAAAATAAAATAGGGTCGTCAGGTCTGCTGCTTTGGGAACCACTGTCGTGGAGTAGGAAAAAGGAAGAGTTGAACTTGCCATTGTAGGAGACAAAAGATTAAGGGACACAGGGCAGGAGGGGAATGTGGTAACGAGGAAGTCAGTGCAGCAGATATCTGCAAGGCACGAGGTGTCTTAGTTGGTTTCCTAGAAACAGCCTGAGGTAGAGAGTCTCGGGCAGGTGATTTGTTGAAGGAGTGCTTTCAGAGAAAATCCATAAGGAAGTGAGGGGCAAAGGACCAATAAGGGAAGAAGCTAAGGGAAGATGTGGGGTTAGTTAGCATCTGGCCTCAAACTGACCCCCCATGACCCTCTAGATCGGGACCAGTCCCACAACATCCAGACAACCTTTTTAGCCAGGAGTCACGTGCACATTCCCATAGCTCAGGGCTGTTCTCTGGAGTGGGGCTCTGCTGTGAGCCCGTGGCAGTCAGTGTGGGGAGCACTCAGAGGGCGGGTGTACAGCGAGGAAGGGGCCCTAGGTGGGCCATCCATAGCATTCCCTGGGTGTCTGCTGCAGCCCCAGTGGCTGGTAAGATGGAGACTATGAAGTCTTCCTGGAGAAATCCAAGCCAAGATCATGCTGAGGACAAGTCCAGCTCAAGCAGTTCGTGCAGAAGTACTGGGAGTCAAATCTGATTGAATCAGGTTGAAGTTTGGAGGTGGGGACAGCAATTTCAGACCATTCCTCTAAAAACTTCCATTGCAAAGGGAATCTGAAAATACAGGATCAGCTAGAGAGACCTGTGGAGATGAACCTATTGGGTTCTGAAGATGTCCTAAGACAGGGCGTCTTCTGAGTGGTCTGGTCTTGTCTCTGCCCTGGGCACACCTAATTCAATCCAGGATGGGTGGGTGTCTAATCTATATAAGCTGCCGTCAGCCAGGCCAAAGAGGTTTGCTGATGGGGCCGCTGAGTCAGGACCTGGCACCAGAGTTTCTGCTCAACCATCTGCACTGTCTTGAATCATTAGAGCACCTGCTGTTCACCAATGAGCCACAACTTTCCAGTGATCCTGGCTGGGACATTGCTGGAACTGTTTCCCCTCTTGGTCTGTGATGCCTTATATTAAATCCTCATTAACTAAGATACCCTTTGGCTATCTTTTCTGACCATCTCAAAGAGCCTAACCCAAGGCAGGTATTATTGGGGCAACAACAACAACAAAAAAAGGCTTTGTGTTGTCTTGCCTCAAGTGTAAATATCAGTTGTAAGGCACATCTCCATGTTCCGAGGAAGAAAAAAAAATCTTCCTAAAGACTTTTAAGGGTCCTTTCATTGTAAGAAACATCCTGATATCAGAGATATTAAGTGTGAAAAATGTAGGTCTTAGAATTGATGAAATACAGCATATTCAGAAAGTGAAAGCTGGGATGTTTATAGATTGAGTGGAGGGAACTGTTCGACAGACAGAAGATGAAGATATATCAGGAGAGAGAGTGGGATAAATAATAAAGCAAGGTCCTTGCAGAAGCAGAAGGGTGCCTGCTCAAGGACATGGAGGAAAGTCTCCATTCTTGGGAAATGGATGGTGGGGAGTACTGGTGTGTGTGCGAATACACATGCAGGGGAGAGAAGGGATGTTTAGGAAGCTTGGGCCTTGTGCCTCTCTTTTCTCAATAGTGAGGAGCAATTTTATATCTCACTTTGAAATTATTTCAGGATGTTTTTTATGAGTTCTTTGATAAGCTCAGACTTGTGTTTCTGAGTGTTAACTGTGTTTTACCAATGATTTTAAGAGATGGCTGAAAGCATAAGGATGTAGAATTTAGTGTTTAATAAAGGACAAACTCCAATACAAGAGTGCTGCTTCTATGATCACGCCGTACTTCAGCGGAATTGCAAGAAATACATCTCCTACAATATTACCAAATGATGTGAGCTCCCATTATGATGTTTAACAAAAATATTGTGAGCTCAGAAGTGCATTGCTAGAATAGCCCGAGTACATGTAAGGTATTTATTATATCTACAAGGTCCAGAAAGTTCAGCTGAACCCATCGTTTGATTTATAGAGGAGAAAATGAGGCCAGCAGGTGACGTAATTCACCCAGAATCAGAGAGAACATGCGGAACCAAGACTTCAGTGCCTCTCCTCTGGGACAAGGGGGCTTTCCATGCCACCCCATTGCTCATGTGGCAGTTTTATAAATTCTCTCTCAGATCAAGTATTGTCAGTTGTTTTTGAATAAAGTTACATGCGTTCATGGTTTGCTTCCCATCGAGACAGCCATTTTACTAGTATTCGGCTCAAGGTAAAGAGATTCTTGGAGTTGGGGAACTTGACCCTCAGTGCATCCTTGTCATATCCATACAGGACTTGGATTTATCCTAGGTGGACATCAGCTCACCAAGGGCAGAGACTGCACGCGTGTGGTTCCTTCTGTGAAGCTGGGTCTCAGGTAAGGCAGGTCAGGGTCATGACTTACTTGGACCTCATCTTTGTGCAACTTCACACATGATGGAACATTCAGATATCCCATCAGCTCAGAGAAAACTGCCCTCGCTGGGGCTAGGCGTTGAGAATCTCACAAACGGGCTGACACAGAGCTTCCAGCCATATTCCCCAGTGGTCGAACCCAAGGCTCTGGTGTGTTACGGCATCCACCTCTCCATCTCTGCTCTTGCTAATGTCTGAGTCTGGAAGCATCTCTACCTGACAACCTCTTCAAAAGTTTCTCTAACTGTAGAACTGCCTAGTACTTAGCAGACGCCTGCTGTTTACAGGTGCTGAGGTACGTGGGCATGGGCTTCCAAATCTTCCTGGTCTCTGCCATCATAGGTTTCACAGTCCAATGGGAGGAATTAGAGCAGCTGCACAAATACACAGAAATCCACACATCGCAAATAGCTGAAACCGGTGTTCTGACTGTCAATGGCACGGGGGTCGGGAAGGTACCTCTGAGCAAGTAACATTCAGGAGGACACCTGAAAACCTTTTAAGCTCCCACAATATCCACATGTTCATCAGCAAATACCTTGGCTTTTCTGGCGTGGGACCTTTCCTTCATGGCATTCCATTCAAGAACCCATAGCACTGCCTCCAAGAATTTCCTTCTTCATCTCACCTGAGCGGTTCCTACTGTACGCTCTTGTGCTCAGCGTAGATGTCACTTCCTCAGAAAGCCATCCATGAGCCACTCCTTTTAGAACTTGGGTTTGGTGCCTCCTTCTGTGAGCTCAGGAAGAAGGCCACTTGACCTCTCCATCTATGGACCTCGGGCGAGTGACTCCAGTTCCTGGTGTCTCATAGTCAGCATCTCTAACAGGGGAAACATTCCAGTACCTACCTGCCCAGCTGTCTGGGGTTGAAAGGAAGCAGCATATGTAGTTGTTGTTTATCATGGTGATATTTATGATGTATGGAAGTAATATTAAAAAGCCTAAGAAAATAAGTTTTCTCAAAAGCCAAGAACCCCTTGACTCTTTTTGTTTTACTGTAGAGCCTAACAACTATTTTTCCCAGTGTCTTGGAGACCACAGGAAGACGCTCGACCATTATTCAATTCATTAAGTAAGAAATTCGCTACATTTATTTTTCTAAAATTAAATACAGTTAGGTTGAGGGGGTTAGTAAATGTTAAGTATGTGTAATTAATGGTAAATATTTTGTTTGGAGACTCTCAACAGATAATTTGTGATTAATCAGTTGACTCTGAAGGTTAATCAAATAAAATAGCCACTTTTTTTTTTAAGATTTTATTTATTTGGCAGAGAGACGCTAAAAAGAAATGAGAGAGAGAGGGAGGACAAGCAGGGGGAGTGGCAGGCAGAGGGAAAGGGAGAAGCAGGCTCCTCGCTGAGCAGAGAGCCTGATGTGGGGCTTGATCCTGAGACCCCGAGATCATGACCTGAGCCAAAGGCAAATGCTTAACCAACTGAGCCACCTGAGTGTCCCAAATAGCCACTTTTCCACTGATAATACTCTCAACACACACATACACACATACCCACATGCACACACTTGCATCTCACATATTTTGCCCTTATCAGGTTAATTTCCTCCCACGTCTGCCATTTCAAATGTTTCTGGAAATCATAATTCATTTCTACTTTCTTCATGCCCCATTACCAAATTCTCCATCTCTCCTCTTATCAAACATCAGATATAAATAGAACTGAAAATACATTTTTGTGCCATAAGTAGTTTTTACTTACAACATGAACAGTGTAATATAGATCCATATACCAGACCTCAGCCTAAAGACGTTTGGCTATGACACAGTGGTCTTGTCTGAACGCAGGCTATGCGGTGACCACGGGCTTAAATGCACCAATTGGATTCAAATGTTTGAATGATTAAAATAACAGGATCCATTGTAAGCCAACTGTTTTTGCTGTTCCATAAACTCACAATGGTAAACTCACAATCCTGAGAGTATTTGCTAATGCATTAAATGATGCAGAAAGAAAAATGAGTGAATTGGTCTTTTAACTTCAATCTTCCATGCTGAGGTAAATTTAGAAAGTCTCAGTGAAGGCCCTTTTTTAAGAAGTAGCCTCATAAATTTTAGCCAAGGTTGTCTCCTCCCCTGTTGTAGGACACCTATAGAATACAACAAAATGACACAGCCTGTGCCTATTTTGAAGTCCATAGGGCCAGCCTCAGAACTTGCGGGTGAGGCAGGGGTAGCATGACGGCAGGGGGAGGTGATTGGCAGATCTGGCTGTGATGGTCTCGAAGAAGCAGAACAAAAAGCTTCCCAGCCTCCATCTCTCCTTCTGCCCTCAGCCTGGTTCCTCATGCAGCCTCTCCAAACCAAGCATTCTCAGACTTCCAGTCGTCTTTAAGGTCCCTGTAAAACTTCCATCAATTTGGGGCTGGTTTCAGAAAGTAGACTTTTAAAAGAAGCCAAAAAATAATCTTCTTTGGAGCTTCTAAGTAGCTTCAAAATCAAATATAATTCTCAGCTTTGAATTAATTATCTGTGACAAAAACAAATGCGAAAGTCTTCACCCTCATCTCATTGTTCTGGACAAGATCTGAAGCATCAACAACCATTTTTACCTTCCATAATATCCTTTCAGTAGAATTTAACATCTCAATAGTGAATCCAAAATGAAGATTATAATAGTAATAAAAAATGGAGAAGTAGCCTCAAGGTAAAAAGTAGTATTTTTAATGCCTACAGATTCTTCATTAGGATCCAAGACGATAACGGAGAGACAAATACTAGTGAATTGTGAAATGGTATGTAAACGTAAGGTACTAATTCCATGATACAGTTCTGATTGTTGTCTTTATTATTATTGTGGTTAAGAGTTTGGTGTGGGCCTGTAATCAGCCAGAGAATCTTTGGGAAGAAATAAGAGACGACTATCTTAAACTGCATAAGAAAATGTCAACCATTTCCTTCCTGTCTTCCCCAGCATTCCTGGGTCCTGCCTGTCAGATGGCATCATGCTTCTGTGAGTTCCATTTGATTATTATAGTGCTTGATTTAAATCTTAATAGGCACGAAGTCTTCTGGCAAATATGGTTCAGCAATTCATTCAGCAAACATTCCTGGGTGGCTGCTTGTGTGCTAGGGCCAGATCTATGCAAACAAAAATCTCTGCCATTGTGAGATTTATAATCTAGAGGGGGCAGACTATAATCAACACAGACTGAAACGAAGTGGCTGAGTCAGTTAGGAAATGATACAGATGTGTAAAAAATAGAAAACACAGAAGAGGTTGAGGAGGTCTGGGAAAGTGGGGAGTGACCAGGACAAGCCTCACTGAGCTGGTGACATTTAAGCAGATACTAAAAGGAGCTGAAGGGGAACCACACAGGCATAGCCAGTGCAAAGGGCCTGAGGTGAGCACCTGCACAGCCTGCTTGAGGAGCAGTGATAAGGCCAATTCGGCTGGAACAAAATGAGAAAGTAGGTGAATATAAGGAAATGTAATGTCACAGAGGTTGAGCTGGATGACCTGGGAGTGGTACCAGATCATGAGGACCTTGTAGGCCATCATAAGTACTCGTCTTTTTATTTCCCCCCTCGCTCTCTTTGTAAGTTGTGATACTTTATGGTATGGAGAAAAGGAACAGTATGATATGATTTGTCCTTTAAAAGAATCCTCCTTGTCATAGTGCTGAAAATAAATCTGATAGTGTGTGTGTAATTTTGGAAACACAGTGATCAGCCAGAAGGGTATTGCAACAGTCCAGGTGAAAGTTCACAGACTCTGGACCAGGGTGGTGGAGAAGGAAATGGTGAGAAGTGGGAAGATTCTGGATATAATCATAAGGTAGAACTAACATGAGTTCCTTTCAGACTGGATGTCACATGTTAGACAGGGAGTAAGTCGGGGCCACTTCAAGTTGATAGGACAGTACTTTTCTTATAGGCAGTGTCCTGGGAAGTATGATACAGTCACTGAAACATCTTTAGGTTATTTTGTTAAAGTGTCCTTTAGAAAATTGTATCAATTTACATTCTGACCCACTGTTTTAATTTGTATTTGTTTAATTTGTACTGATTTGTTTTTTCCATGTATTTATTATGTGTTTTTCTTTCTTGTGTAATCAAATGTTCTCCCATCAATAAAAATGTCAACTAGGCAATAGACTGTATTCCCACATATCCTGGGTTTATGTTTTCAGATAAAATAGGGATTAATTTGTTCTTCAATGTCATCCTGTTGGGAATTATACAGGAATTAAACATATTGAATTTAGAGATCAAATTAAGATGACTGGACATCTTTCCTTTTAATATCTTATTTTTGATGTTCGTTTTGTACATGATCAATTTATAAGCTTCCTTATTGTCCCTAATTTTTGTTTGTATGTTAATCCTAGGTTCTCAATATGTAAAAGTATGTCATCAAAAAAGAATAGTTTTGCTTCCTTCTTTCCTTTGCTAATAGCTCTTATTTCATTCGTTTTGTCTAATCACATTTATCAGCATGTTCAAATTAAGGTTAAAAAAAATGTGTATCCTAAACTGATTCTCACTGTGATTCAAAGGATGGTGTTTTTTCATTTGTTTTTACCACTGTGCTTGCTGTTTTTAATTTATATATAAATATATGTACATTTGACAATAATGTTTCAGAAGAGAAAGAATTTAGGAAATGGCTTCTTGGCATCAATTAAAATGGTCACTTTTCTCTCTTATCTAACATAGTTGAATGTCTTTGCATTTTGGCTCTCTAAGGATAAATCCCATTTGGTTGATTATTAGTTTTTAAAATATAATTAATACCTTTCAGTTAATGCTATAAGGAATAGTCACTTAGCAAATCAAGGCAACAACACAGAATTTCAGTCTTGCTTCTAATGGCTCCCATTTGTTAAATTAATAATGAAAACTACAGATAAAACGCTGTGTAAGGAAGTTCATAATATCATGGACAAAGTTCCCTCTCACATTTTGGATAATTCTGAAAACATAAGACATGACCGGCAGCAAAAGCTAAAGTTTCAGCTTTACAGCATAAACTACAAAATGAGATGAAATGCACTTAGGGCTTTAGATGCAGCAGGAAATAATTACAAAGTTTCTGCTAGGATGAGGAGAGCAAAAGCATGTTCCACCCTTAAATCCTACTGAAAAAGGCCAGCAACCAGGAGCCACTCAACACACTTTCCTTTCCCAAATAGATATGTTCAACGGGAAGAGTCAACATACAAAATAGTAAGGTGTTTGGCATTATATCGCTTTATCTTTCAACCTCAAAAGAAGGGAAAAAGTCTGTAGGGGACGTATTTCTGTAGGAGACAAATCCACTTCACTTTCGCTCACATGTGGCTAATTAGGTCAATGTCGAGGCTCTAGTTTTGATTAAAGAAAATAGGTGAGGTCTGGGAAAAGGGGGGGTACAGTTGGGCATGGAGATTTTGGGGGGCACTGTGCACATTCTGGTGGATACATATCAGACATTTTTGTCCAAAACCACAGAAAGGACATGCAACATGAACAGCGAGCCCTAATGCACCCCCCTGGTCTCTGGTGGGGGAAAGGGGATAGTCGGGGAGGCTATGCTTGTCGGCCGGGGAAATATCTCAGAAATTGCTGTACCTTCTGCTCAATTTTGCTCTGAATCTAAAACTGTTTTATTCTGATGTCTTAGTAAAGCAAATCGGAACAAGCAGTTTGGTGAGGGACTCACCTCTCTCTGAGCCTGTCCTGTCCCGGCCTTCTCAGCTTCGCTTTCAACTTTTTTTTGGCCCCAAGTGCTCTCCAGGGGTCTCGAAGCCACATGCATGGGTCTCTATCCTGCTGTCGTCAGGTTCTCTAGCTGTAAACGTCTCTTTTCCTGAAAGTGCTTATTCTGTGTGAACTTGTGTGGGGTCTTTGGGACTGCCTCTCTGGTCTTCAAAGAAGGAACCAGAGACCATACGTAATGGAGGAACATTCAGACCAACTGGAGAGCAGCGACGATGAAGGGGATCGCCGGTTCTATTAAAAACTGCATTTTATTATTTATAAGGCCAGAAAATGAGTTCGATTTTTCAACCCTGAGTCCCAAACCCCGATCAAGACAAAGCAGGTGCTGCCTCTGCCGTCTAGAGGCCTCCTCCCTCATGCATATATGCAGGCCCACAGTTTATAGCAAATCTTCCTGCAAAGGGACCTGCCTATCCTGTTATCAAAGTGCAATAGCAAATGCTGTTTACCAGGTACTAAAACAAAATATTTCCCCTCCAGAATACCTATTTTTTATCTTCCAATTCCGAATGATTCTTGTGAAGGCTCTTGTTGGAGGATTTCCTCAGCATTTTTCATGTACAGTAAATCATTCCATCTCTATGCCGTCTGACGTTTTCTAATAAGAGCTTCCCTTAGGCCTCGAGATGACTCTCCTGGTGAGAAGTCATGACATGTCTATTCATCTTCCGTCTTTCCAGAGTCTCAGGGACACCAGGTTTGCTGTAAAGGGGTACAAGTCTTGTACTTTCTGTCTCAACCAAAGTGACACAATGAAAAGGTCTCGGAAATGCCAAGAGCACAAATCTAGTAGTTGGATCTCAGAGCTCTTCACGGTGAGAGAGACAAACCTCTCTAAGCCTGTGGGCTCAAGTGGAGAATATTTCCACAGTGGGTACGTGGGTGTGTGAGCCTCCTCTTTGTAATATAAAAAAGGGACTTTATATGGTGCTTCGGTGATGGCATGATTCCCTGGGCACCCTTTCTAGGGATGATTTGTTCTTCATTTCATTCTGTTCCCTCTTCCTTTCCTTCCCTCCCTCACTTCCCTTACCCCTACTCTCTCTTCTTCCCCTCCTCCCTCCTCTTCATGGGAAACTTCTCCAGTGCCTCCCACACGCCAGGCACTGTGCTAGGCTCTTTGGATGCAATGGTGAGTGAAACCACCGTGTCTCTCTTCTCTTGGAGCTCACAGTCTAATGAAGGAGTAGAAATTAACCAAATGATTACACAAATCAATATGCAATCACAAACATAATAACTACTGAAAAAAAGATCTAGAAAGCTGTGGAAGACCCAAACTGGAACATCTGGCGTGAGTCCCCTGCAATGGTGCTATTTGAGGTAAGACTGTGAAAATGAGGAGGAGATAAGTAGGTAAATACGGTAAAGAAGGGAATAAGGAAGCACTTCTACTCCAAAGGCCCAGCATGTGTAAAGAACAGAGGAGAGAGCAACCTTAGCCAAGAACAGCCAGGTGAGGTAGGTGGGGACAAGAGCATGCATGGCTATGAGATCCGGTTAAGGATTTTAGCTCACTGAACAATTCTGGTTGGTGCTACGTGTATGTGTGTGTTGGGGGGTGGGGGTTGTTGAAAAGATCAGGTTTGCATTTTTTAAAATTTATTTATTAGAGAGAGAGAATGAGCAGGGGCAGAAGGAGAAACAGAAAATGTGGGACTCTATCCAAGGACCCTGAGACCATGACTTGAACAGAAACCAGATGCTTAACTGACTGAGCCATCCAGGCACTCCTCATGTTTGCATTCTTAAGAATCATTTTGTTGCTGCTTGGGGAATGGATTAGGGAAGAGCAGCATGCTCATGTGAGGCCAGGTTGGTTCATAGCTGGGTCTCTAGGGATCTGACCCACACTGACAGCAGTGCCAATGGAGAGGAGATGCTGGATTGGGTGACAGTCAGAATGTAAAGTCCATAGTTCTCCAGGACAGGTTTGATATGGAGGAACACAGGAAAAGGAGCTATCCAAAGAGGACTCCTACATTTCTGGTCCATACCAATGGATGGTTGCTCATGCTGTTCACTGTAAGAGGCAACCTCAAGAAGACAGAGGTTGCGGTGGTGACAGTAGAACTCATCATTCATGCAGTGTGGAATATAATGACTTTGGGATACTTTTGAGAATCCAAAGAGATACAGAATAGAAGATCAGATTGCTAGGTCTGGGGCAAAGAGGAGAGGTCTCACCTGGAGATCTATCGCTAGAGGTCATTGGTTCATTGCTACAACTGCAAGGGGGGTATAGCTCAGTGGTAGAGCATTTGAGTGCATTGTTGCAACTGCAGCCAAAGCTATTGATGAGATTACCCAAGAGGAGAGATGGCCTATAGAATGAGCTGGAAGAGCCCAGTCTTGAGGAAGTCCTACATTAATCACTGGGTGATGGGCAATGAGCGAGCAGAAGATTGAGGAGAAAGTGTGGCATCATGGAAGCCAGAGGAAGGAGGGAGTGGCCCATATGGGAAAATACAGGTGACAGACCATATAAAATGAGGACTGAAAACATCCAGTGGATTTGTGAACATCATTGAGGATCTCCTTTATAACCTTCAGCTTACCCAAAAGGATAAAAGCATGCATGGGTCACTGAGCAAAGTAGGTCCTATGTAGAGATGGAGAGACTTAAAGCTACCTACTAACAGATGTGGTTTACTTTATAATGTCCTCTCGAACCAAAACAAAATAAATGAAAAATAAATATTACATTGAAATGACTGAAATCTGAGGATACACAACTGTGGATACATGTTTTTACATGTACTTTGTATTTAAGTTTTATGCTAACATGCTATTTTTATTCCTTAAGAAGCCTAAAAAAAGGGACACCTGCGTGGCTCAGGGGGTTAAGCCTCTGCCTTTGGCTCACGTCATGATCTCGGGGTCCTGGGATCGAGCCCCACATCGGGCTCTCTGCTCAACAGGGAGTCTGCTTCCCCCCTTGCTCTCTGACTGCCTCTCTGCCTACTTGTGATCTCTCTCTCTCTGCCAAATAAATAAATAAAATCTTAAAAAAAAAAAAGCAACCTAAAAAAGCCAGGGGTCTTGTTGAAAACTACAGCAGAATACATTCAGTAGTGGCTATAAAAACAATCAACCAAACAAATTAAAAATGAATTTTAAAAAAAGTTTAAGTGTTCTGGCTTAGAAAAAAATTCTGGTCAATGACTAATGTTTTTAGTCAAAATAATCCAGGTTGTTATCAAACAATTCAATAGCAGTAATTTTTTTTTTTAAACAGTGCATAAAAACATGTTCCTGGTGACTTGAGGTTCCTGTTCAAAGACTTTTTCCTCCTAAAATCAACTGACGGGATCCTATTTCTCCCATTTTCAGACAGATGGGATTTCAGTGAACATCCTTCCTTTATCCATTATGCTAGGACCTAGGAATGCTATTTAGTCAATATCTTCAAATGTATAATCAATGATAGCTTCATATTCCCCCTTGCCCTAAATGGCCCTTTTGGATAAGTTCTAAAGCTGTTCTTCCCTTGACATCAGTGGAATTGCCAATTTTCATGTCTGTATCTTTAAATGGATCTTCCAGGAGAGTTTACGATTCCAGAGAGCTAGTCAGTAATGGGGGAATTCCTCTAAATCAGAGATTAGCAAATTTAAACTCAAAACAACCACATGAATAGGTATTCATTGTTCCCATTTTAAAGATGGGAACGTGCAGACTCAAAGAGCTTAAGTACCTCACACAAGCTCACTGAGTCAGAACAGGACTTGAACTTGGATTTTCTAATACCTAATCTCCTAACGTCACTACTGACTGCTTCCTAAACAGAGCAGTCGGTGACTTTTGGGTCTGTCATTTTTATACAGAAGGTTATCTCTGGCATTAACACTGACACCACCTTGAAGAAAAAGCCCTTTGTTCTTGGTCCTAATCTGGTGTGGGTCAGGAAGCAGTGGAGTGTATCTGAGATTTCTTCATATCCCTTCTGTAGACCTTGGCTAACCCTAGGCTGCTCTTCCAAGATGGCAGCCAATGCACTGCTGAGGAGGCCAGAGTACAAAATTGTTCAGAGCACTGAAATCACGGCTAAGGAGAGCAGACCTCTGGTAAAACTAAAGACAAAGAAACAAGTTTCTTTGGATGGAAAGGAAATGATAAAAGATAAGAACGTGGAATGTGAGGGATGAAGAAAGAATAGAAAACGTAAAAATGAGGGTAAATATTATAGATTGTCCTCTCGAATTTTTTTTATGGTAGATGATTGAAGCAAAAATAACATTGTCTGATATTGTTCTCAACATATGTAGAGGACATGTTAATTACTCTATGAAGGGGGGGAATTAACGTTTGATAAAGCAGACTTAAGAGCAAAGGAAACTATAAGGATCAAAGAGTACACACATACAAATGCTGGTAAAATCAGAGAAATCTGAATCAGGTGTGTGGGTTGTACCAACATTAATTTCCTGGCTTTGATACTATGTTATGAATATGTTTCTGTTGATGTTAACATTGGGGTAAAGGACCTCTCTGTGCTATTTTTGCAACTTCCTGTGAATCTAGAATTATTTCAAAACAAAAAGTTACAGAAACCCTGAACAGCAAGCTTAAAAAAAAAAGAAAAAGGAAAATTATCTTCCTCCTTAACATTCAGCTCTCAATATGATTTAGGTATTTTATTTTATCATCTTGTTCTTTTTGTGTGTAAATAGCATATTTGCAACAAGAGCTTATCATGTTCACACTTTTTTTTTTTTACTGTTTTAATTTTACAAAAATGTCATGAATAGGTTTCCTTGTTTAAAAAATTTTTTCCTGAAATATCCTTTAATATCTAATTGGTATTAAAGAGATGAAAACAACCCAGTTGTTTTTCAAACTCTTTTAAATAGCAGAATACTTCTTTCTTCAACCCCGGGATTACAGGGAGATAAATGTAGAGATGCTTTTTCCAGAGTGCCGAGCAGGAGACCCAGTGACAATCTGTGTGGTTTTCCCAGTTGTGTCCTGTAATGGCTCGTAGCATCCCTAGCAGACCTTTAAGGCTCTGGGAATGCAGGTTAAAAAGTGTGTGATTTAAATTAAAAAACAACAACAAAGAAAAACAAAATCAGTGACAAAAATGCTGTATTGGATACGCTTAGTGCTACATTTTTTAAAAAAGATTTTATTTACTTATTTGACAGACAGACATCAGAAGTAAGCAGAGAGGCAGGCAGAGAGAGAGGAGGAAGCAAGCTCCCCACTGAGTAGAGAGCCTGATGCGGGGCTCGATCCCAGGACCCTGGGATCATGACCCGAGCCGAAGGCAGAGGTTTTAACCCACTGAGCCACCCAGGCGCCCCTGGTGCTACATTTTTAATTGTGAACTCTGTCCTCACCCTTTACCAGAAGTGGTAATCACCTTGGCCTCATATTTCACTTGATAAGGAAATGAGAAACATAAATGTTTGAGATGTAGTCACTATGGTGATAGACAGAATCAGGGGAATAAGTTCTTTGACCTTGTTTGTGTCTTCCAGAACTTTTCATTTAAAATTCCTACTTTTCTAAGCTGTGTCGCTATAGACTCAAGCCGTCCATCTCGACAGCTGAGTGTTACATAGCAATATATTTTCATCTAAAGAAATTAGTTATTGGCATAACACTCCTAGCAATGCAGAGTTTTTCTTATTGAAATTGAAAATATGTCAAGACCTCTAAAATCTTTCTGGTAGTAATTAACCTAAGCATGCCCTGTATAGTTTTTGCTAGTATAGATAATTTGTAAATATGGCACAATTTTTTTTTAAAGTTTGAGCATTTAATGAAATAGTCAACTACGATATATAGATCCAGCTACATAAAATGCCTCCTACAAAGGCACGTACTAAAAATTATATTTAGACTGCAGCTTCCTAAGAAAACAATTAATGCACCATATCTAGCAACACATACTTCTGCTATAACCGAATGGAAAGGCAATGTTCTTGCAGCGAGACACGCCTTTGGCAATTCTTCCCATTTGCAGAGTCTCAGGTGCCAAATTTGCTGCTAATCAGGTTTTCTATCTCAGCTGACAGTCCTGGTGGAGTGCCACACTTTTATTTTCTTGGGCTATTTAATGTCACGATTCAGACTTGAGAAAAGGTGGGATCGTCCCTACTTGGTGCGCAGTGTGAAAGGGAAACCAGGTCTGCGTAGCTCCCCGTTTTCTGGGGGAGAACTATGATTGATGCAAACTCTAAAAATCATTCCCAGAGGACTTTAGCAATCATGCAAATGTTAGGGTGTAATCACTTCAAGGAGCACCCCTCCTACAGCTTATCGGAGCCCGCAAGCGCCCATCTCATGCTATTCTTTGTGCAAAGCTCAATTACCTTGCCACCTAGACTAAAATGCCGTTCCAGGGGGTCTCAAGAGTTTCAGGATGGTTGCAAAGGCACCTCAACCTCATTATTGTTTCTTGTGACTTTCCATTAATTGTGTTCCATTTCAAGGACTGTTGCAAGTGCTTTCTGAAAAGCAGCCCAATGAAGCAATTAACAAAACTGAACACAAAGGCAACGCATTCCTGTGAGATCTTGATTAGTCAAAGCAAGGGAACTAAAAAAGAAGGTTGGACAAAGAGAATGACGTCCGTGTGCCTGGGCTTTGCCTGGCTTCCTTGTGCCTTTGTTGCTTCTCGTGTGGAAATGATACGTGTTTCTCCAGACATGTGGGAAAAGGCATTGTACCCTTCTGTACAAAGTCAAAGTTAATTCCCGTGGTGTTTAAAGTTTCCCTCTTCATGCATGGGGACCTCCATTTCCCCATAAGGCTGGCCGATAATGGAGCAATTCCTCATTTGTGAGATCAGGGTTCTTAGTGTATAGCTTGATTCATAAGACTCATGGTAAAGTGAAAGAGGGTCTGTGTTCTTAGTGTAATCGAGAAATGGATGTGGATGATGAGCCGGGGAACCGGATGTATAAAAAGAGGCCCTGACCAGGCAGACCGGGATTTGCTTAATACGATTTTGATTCACATGGCCCTCCCTTCCTTCTTGAGCAACCCATGATCTATGATATCCCGTCATCAATTTACAACCGGCACATCGTGCATTCTGAGCAGTCCACACTGGCTACAACACAAAGCACATACTTATTAGTGACATAAATCATGAGTTTCTGTGCCTGAATAAGGATTAATCCGGAATCCGCACCCGGAACAGGAGAACGGGGAAGCAGGGCTGTCTACCCCCTCGGCACACACCAACAACTCCCTTCCCCTGCAGCACAGAGTGGATTCGGTTTCCATGGGAAGAAAGGGCAAACAATCGAGCGTGCCCCTGGTTTGAATCAATTAGGGCCTCGGAGGGCTCCAGATGTGGGAGCCTTCTTTTTCTTAACCCTAGTAACAGTTTCGTGATGGGCACCTGGAAAAACAAAGTTGCGACCAACGGAAAGATAACAGAGGAGGCTTCGGCACAAACAAGACCTCGGTCTGCCAGATCTTTGCTGGGGAGAGGGCGAACTGATTTGCGAGAGACAGGCATGATCCAGGTGAGAAACATGGGCTTGAAAATGGCTGCCTCCTGGGCACCCAGTGGGTTCATTAAAGGTTAAATGACTTTTAAAGCCCAGCTGAGTCAATTTAGAGGTCAAATAGTCACACAGGGGAGGTAAAGAAATGCTCACAGGCATCTGAAAAGCACGTAGATTCTTGGAAGTGGTGGGGAAATCCATTGAATGGGGGAAGGCATTGCTGGTCCCGGCCAGCAGGCCCTTGGCTGGGTGAGTTGGACATAGCAGAGCACGCCTGAGACCTGGCCTCCCAGATCTGGAGGAGGACCGGCCGGCAGGGCTGTGGCCCATAGCACCCAGGACAGGGAGCCATGTACCTCCGCCCCAACGGACAGGCAGCTCTCAGATAGGATTGTTTTATTTATTTGACAGAGAGAGAGACAGAAAGTGAGCACAAGCAGGGGGAGTGGGAGAGAGAGAAGCCGGCTCCCCACCGAGCAGGGAGCCCCATGCAGGGCTCGATCCCAAGACCCTGACATCAAGATCTGAGCCTAAGGCAGATGCTTCACGAGGGAGCCACCCAGGCACCTCTCAGACATGATCTTTACTTGCAGTGTGAGCCCATGAGGATTTCTCAGAGCCCCCCATCTCCATGAAGGCTCTCTCCCCCCTCCAGAGGGGACTCAGTTACACATATGAAATAAAAAAAGGTAGGTGTCTTCAGGCACTGTTTGACAGCTGATGAGTAAATTGCCTTTATTTATAAGAGGAAAGCAGGGGACATGTCATTGTGACTGGCACAGAACTACGAGGTCAAAAGAATAAGCTGTCTGAATAAAGGCATCCCGGTCCCAGGAACATAATTCCCAAGACCAATCTGTCAGGGATTTGAGAGGTTAGCATGTTAGTACGGAAGGTGTGTGTGCGCGCACGTCTTTCCCCCTAAACCACTTCTTCGAACTCCCTGGGAGGCTGTTAAGCTTTTCCTGATGTAGTCAAATGCTGAATCCATGTTTTTTGTTTTGTTCCCCCCTGCCCTTTTACCTTTCACATATTCTGGGAAGTAACTAACTTTCTGCCTCTTGCAAGAAGCACTAACATGTTTACGGTTATTACTTCCAGTTCTTTCTCTTCTCCCCATACATGTGTTCACAAGATGTCTGAGCAGTTTAATCAGGAGCAGACTCGTCTAGTTTATGTTACTCTCTTTCTAGGTTTGCATTTCTTTCTTTCGATTTCCTTCTTTTACAATGCCGCGCCAAAAGTAGAAAAGGAGACAGGAGAGGCTCTCACTGCCCCTGAATCAGATGGTCTCCCAACCAGCTAAGACAACCAAATCGGCAGCGGAGACCAGAGCAAGCTTCAAGCTAATCACAGTTGCACTGAGAAAACGGAAGCCGGTGGAAGCACATGGAATCTTCTTCACAGCGGCCCCCAGCTGGCCCAGGGGCTTCTCCTTCCCCCATCGCTATAGCCCAGCTGTCCACACCCCTCCTGGACCCTCCTCTTGGCCCCGCTCGTCCACTTGGGGGCAACACCCCAGGTTCTTCGTTCTCCTGTTACTATCATCACAGTTTGCCCTCCCTTAGTTAAAAAGAATAAAAGAGAAATTGAGAAAGAAAGAAAGAAAGGGGCACCTGGATGGCTCAGTCCTTAAGCGTCTGCCTTTGGCTCAGGTCCTGATTCTAGGGTCCTGGGATAGAGCCCCAAGTCAGGCTCTCTGCTCAGCAGGGATCCTGCTTCTCCCTCTCCCACTGCCCCTGCTTGTGTTCCCTTTCTCACTGTGTCTGTGTCAAATAAAATAAAATCTTTAAAAAAAGTAAAAGAGAAAGAATTTCTGACCCCACTCTGGGTTGTACTTCATTTCCCTGCTCCCTTTCCAGAAAAAAAAAAAACAAAAAAACAAAACACAAAAGAATGACTGATACTTTTTCTCTCCTTCCCCCCATTCTCTCTTAAATCTGATTCATTTGAGCTTTTGTCCTCACTGCTACACCAAACTGCTCTTGCAAATGTCCCCGATGACGACCCCCCCCCCCCCGCCCCTGCTGTTTACTGGGACATCAGTAGCCTTTGGCACAGCTTCTTACTCCCTCCTCCCAGAAACTATTTCCTTGACTTTTGGATACCACATTCTGCTGGTTTTTCTTCAAACTCTCTGCTGGCTCCCCCAACTCTCCGTCCCCTCTCTTTATCTCTTTATCAGTGTTCTTAGCTCATCCCTTTTCATCTTGCTGACCTCTTGCTTTGAGAGCCTGGGGCTCCAACCCTTTGTGATCTTCCCCACTCTGAGGACATTAAATCCTGTTGCCAATAATCACGGCTTTTATTTTCTACACGTTGCTACTTTGACATCTAGGGCCTCACTGACCCTGGAGGGCTGCTGCTCTCAGAGCTGGCCAATTCCTGGAGTTTCTTAAACAACTCTCCTGCTCCTGAGCTTGGCTTTCGGTAAAATTCAGCTAATCCAGAGCGGCTATCCATCTACCCTCATCATCCCAGGGCCAGGTGTCAGACCTGTACATACAGCTCCTGTGCTCAGAGCCTGCAGAAATTATTCTAACCAGCTGGTCCGATCTTACCCTGCTTACCCTGTCTTACCCATTCCTTTCCATGAAAATGATAGTCAAGGGTCTTCCCGGCCATTTCCCTGTCTCTCTCTCTGCACCTCTGTCTTCACTTGGGGCTTGCCCACGTGGCACCGTGGGCTGTGTCTCCTGCTTCCGGAGAACTGTGAGAATCACCACTTCTTCCTCCCTGATCGTCATTTCTGTGTCTACAAGTCTTACTATACCTGATTTTTTAAAAGATTTTATTTATTTGAGAGAGAAAGAGAGATAGCAAGCGAGAGAGAGAGCACGAACTGGGGGAGCTGCAGAGGGAGAGGGAGAAGCAGATTCCCTGTTGAGCAGGGAGCCCCAAGCAAGGGACTTGATCCCAGGACCCTGTCTGGGGTTGTGACCTGAGCCGAAGGCAGACGATTAAGCGATTGAGCTGCCCAGGTGCCCCTTAACATACCTGATATAAACAACTCTTGGGCGCCTTTGAGATATTTATAATCACACACACACATTCGTGATTTAGGTCTCGACCCCAGACTTCTCCTATAAACACCTGACTCGTAGGTCCGTTTGCCTTGTGAACATCTTCCCTAGGTGTCAAATAGAACCTCACACTTAATGTACCCAAATCTCAGCCTTGCATCGTCCTCACCGGCTTCCTGCTATCCCCTCCCCCTCGCCAACCTCCGTGCCACCCAGGCAACCGGCTCCTCTCATAGTCTTCCCCCTCCCAATGACACAATCCTTCCTGTTGCTCAGGCCAACAAGGGTGATGTCATACTTACTCCTCTCTCTCTTGCCTCTTACACCAAGTCCCACAGCAAATTCTCTGGGTTCTACCTTCCGGTGATATCCAGAACCTAAACTCCTTCTAAAACAGAACTCACTGCTGCCTATACCCATCTTCCGCTCATGAAAACATACCTAGGACCTAGTTATGCTCGATGAATATGGATTGCATGACTCTGCCAGTTAATGTGTTCTATTTATTTTATGGCCTGATTAATTGTTAAGTTAATGCACATCCTATAGTATTACAAATAGGATAATATAATGCATCACTTCAATTTTCTTAGACTTGAGGAAAGATGAAATTTTATTGCCCAAATGTAAGCTGAGCCCCTGAGATGAGATCGCTTCAAGTCCGATTCCCTTCTCTGTAGAAGTTCAAACCCCTTCCGAAGGTTTCGATGAATCCTCAAAGATCTTCATTCTCATGATCACCTCTGACTCCAGCTTCCATGGAAACAGGCAAGTCTCGGGGTGGCCTTTGGCTGTCCTGTACCCCCTTTAACTCTTTCTACAACATGGAAGTCGACACCAGACTCATTTTTTCACATTCACAAATAATCTTGAGTATAGCACAACTTGCTGAATAATTGTGTTCCATAGAGGAGGGAAATATATTTCAGAAACATGAACGGTCTCAAAGGGAACACCCAAGTCATTGTTCGCTCAACACGAATGGCCCCTTCACTCCACACGGCCCTCAGCACCGTGACCCTTCTCTCCCGCCTCCTCCCTCCCCGTCCACCTCCCTTTAAAATCCTTCTCAGTCTTTTCAGGAACAGGAAAAAAAAATGGGCATTCTGTGTTGCAAGACCTTCCACCTAAGATGATAGGTGTGGGTTTCTTTGTTTTTATTATGAATTCCCTTTTATTATAAAAAAATTCAAACATACAAAAACATAAAGACTAGGGCAATGGATATCCATATATCACACCATCCAGGTCTAATAACTGTTAATATTTTATCACACTCACTTCATCTATATTTTTTGCTGAACCATTTTAAAGCAATTTACAGGTATTATGGCATTTGGCACCTTCAGCATCATCTCCAAAGAATGACATTCTGCTACATAACCACAATGCAATTTCCACTTCTGACCTCTGAACACTAGTCCCGAATATCATTTAATGCCCAGTTCGTTTTCAGATATTTTCACTGGCTCCCAAACATTGTGCTTTGAAATCACCATTTTATTTATTTACTTACTCGGCCCATTAAACTTGTATTTAAAACAGCATTTGTCGTAACGAAACATTTTAATATGGTTGCTTTTTCCTAACGCTTGTCTTTGTTACAGACTGGAGACAAAAATACCGGTAGCCAAACACTTTATTAAATTACCTGTTGGAGTAAACCCACAGCATTAAAGCGGGGGTCTCTATTTTACACAGCTGTGTAATGGCGTAAGATGTATGAACTCATTTGTTAAATTGGGATCTGTAAACGAAAACAAATGGGAAGAAGAGCAACAGAGACAATAAGTAATGGAAACAGTTTCCAGGCTGCAGAAGCCGGGGGCTTTGGTAGGAATTATAGGCAGCCCTGAGGAAAGGCTTTCTGGGGTCCCTGTGGTTGTTGCCTAGCAACAAGCCCATTACACAGGGGCACACTGGGGTCCAGTTAACAGGGCTCAGGGGAAGCACGTGGGTGAGAGGACCGAATTTCTTCTTTTATACTATGTTAATAACTCAGGTCTCCGGCAGTCTCTGACAGGGGTTGAGTGTCTGAAGAAATCATCCCTGTATGATGCTTTACCCACATTAAATCCCTAAAGGAAGAAAATGACTGTAGCTTAATTCACGGCGCATGTGTCATTACTTATTTGGCCATCTATCCATCTGATAAGAGTTAAATATACCATATGAAAAGGAAAATCATCCAAACTCAAATTAGTTTTGATTTACGGGATAAGGCTCTAAGACCCATCCAAATTCACTCCTAACAGCAGAGGAAGTCTGTGTCACAAATTTAGTGCTATTCTTCTTCTTTTTTTTCTTTTGAAATTGCTTTTAAGTAAATTACTGCATTTTTCAGGTTTGTCCTCTTCCTTCTGTTAGGGTGTTAATCTGAGCCAAGAGGATAGCTTCTCGGTCATCTGTTTGTGCCTGAAATTTGTTGGGGGGGAAGATTTGTTTTGCTAGTATAATATATATATATATATATATACACACATATATATTATGTATATTATTATTATTATTACATAATAATGTAATTATGCTGATGATATTAATAACAGTACCTTCCCTTTTTTAAAAAGGTTCAAAATGCTTTTCTAGTACTGCTTCTCACATTTGTTTGCGCTAAGTTACACATTAAAACCAAAGTCAGGACAGGAATCCCAATCTCTTGCTACCTGGTCTAGCTTTCCACTGCTTCCCTGGGATTTTTCACTTTTGTGTGTGTTTTAAACTTTTTAAATTACGATAAGATACACATAAAGTTTATCATCTTGGCCATGTTTTAACTGTGCGATTCCAAAGTGTTAAGTATGTTTGCATCCTTGTAAAACTCACCTCTAGAACTTTTTTCATCTTACCAAACTGAAACTCTATACCCATTAAATAACAACTTCCAATTCCCTTTGCCTTTGGCCCCTGGCACCCACCACTCTACCTTCTGTCTCTATGAATTTGACTTCTCTAGGTACCTAATATAAATGGAATCATAACATATTCATCTTTTTGTGACTGGCTTATTTCACTTGATTTAATGTCCTCCAGGTTCATTCATGTTGTAGCATGTGTTAGCATTTCCATCCTTTTCAGAGCTGAATAATTGTCCATCTTGTGCATGTATAGACCACATTTTATTTATCCATTCACCAGCCAATGGACACTTAGGTCACCTCCACTTTTTCAGTATTGTGAATAATACTATGAACATAGGTATACAAAAATATCTCTTTAAAGGTGTTTTCAATGATTTTGGGTATACACTCAGAACTGGAATTTAGGGATCATGTGAAAATTCTATGTTTAGTATTTTGAGGAAATGCCATACTGTTTTCCATCGTGGCTTTACCATTTTACATTCCTACCCGCAGTGCAAAAGGGTTTCAATTTCTCTACATTCTCCCCCAAACTTGTTATTTTCTGCCTTTTTAAAAATAGTATTCAGCTTAATGTGCGTGAGGTGTCATGCTATTGTGGTCTGAGTTTGCATTTCCATAATTACTAATAATGTCGAGCATCTTTTCACATACTTCGTGACCTTTTGCATATCTTCTCTGGAGAAATATCTGTTCAGCTTCCTTGACCATTTTTTAATCCAGTTGTTTGGGTTTTTCTGTTGCTCTTAGTTGTAGGAGTTCTTTATGTATTCTGTATATTAGTCTCTTCTCAGATGTATGATTCACAAATATTTCCTCCCTTTCCATGGGTTGCCTTTTCACTCTGTTGATTATGTCCTTTGATGCATGAACTTTTTAATTTAGATATAGTTCAAGGTTTTACATTTTACTTCTGTTGACTGTGCTTATGGTGTCATACCCAAGAGGTCATTGTGAAAGCCAATATTGTGAAGCTTTTCTCCTACATTTTTCCCCAAGTGTTCTACACTTTTAGCTCTCATATTTAGGTCTTTAGTCCATTTGAGTCAATTTGTGTATATGGTATAAGGTAAGGGATCAACTTCATTCTTTTACATGTGACTATCCAGCTTTCCCAACAAGAGTTCTTGAAAGGACTGTTCTTTCCCCACTGAATGACACCTTTCTCAAAAATCATTTGACCATGGGGCGCCTGGGTGGCTCAGTGGTTTGGGCTGCTGCCTTCGGCTTGGGTCATGATCTCAGGGGCCTGGGATAGAGCCCCGCATCGGGCTCCCTGCTCCGCAGGAAGCCTGCTTCCCTCTCTCTCTCTCTCTCTGCCTGCCTCTCTGCCTACTTGTGATCTCTGTCTGTCAAATAAATAAATAAAATTAAAAAAAAATCATTTGACCGTACATTAAAGGGTTTATTTCTGGACCATTTTATTCCACTGGACTGTCTGTCTTTAGGCCAGTACCACACTGTTTTGATTACTGTAGCTTTGTGGTAAGTTTTAAAATCAAGCAATGTGAGGCTTTTTTCTTTTACAAAATTGTTTTGTCTATTACAAGTCCCCTAAAATTCATATTGATTTTAGGATGGAATTTTAAATTTCTGAAAAAAAATCATCAGGGTTTTGATAGAGATTGCATTTTTTCAAATGTTTAGAGGTGGCAGAAACTCATTTATCTAGGAGTAAGCTCCGAAATCTCCAAGTTCTGTAGATGATAAAAGTAGGACTTGGAACTTATTTAAAGGTGATGGCTATCTCGGCCATGTTTTCATTGTTTGGAAAATAATTCTGGATGTTCAGGAGATTCTAATCTTCCATAATAATAGAAAACTTTTACATAAGGCTTACTATTCTCTGGGCACTGTTCTGAATGCTTTATATACACTAAATAATTTGGTCCTCACAACAGTCCTGTGGGATAGATACCACTGCTGACTTCATTTATAGAAGATTAAACTAAGACACCAAGAGTTTAAATGCTTTGCTCAAAATCATAGAACTAGGAAAGGACAGAGGTGGGAGTTGAGCCCAGGCAACCTACCTCCCAAGTCTGGACTCTTAGCAACTACACCCCGCTGTGATTTCACATTGGTTGTTCCTTTAGTCCTTCATTTCATCCAACACACCTGGTTGTGAGGCCCTAGAAGGTCCATGGTGAGCAATGTAAGCACTGTCCCTGCCCTCACAGGCTTGTTCTTATGACTGATGCGTGTTAATGGCTGCTGCTGTCCTACATCCCGGGTCATACCACATTATCATAAACCTCCAAGTAAGTCACTGCCACATCATCAAGGACTAGGCTTTTCATTAGAGAGGTAGGACTCAGTACGCGTTCAGTTTATTGACTCATTTATGGGGACACTTACTATTTGCCAAATGCTGGTTCAAACTATGTTGAGGGGAAAAGGGTGTACAAGAATGCACCCAGGTGTTAAGGACTGGCTTTTATCAAAGGGCACTCGGGGTGTGTAGGCAGCATAGAGAGTACTCCAGCTGATGGGTTAAGGAGGTGGACTGCTGTCAGGAAAGGGCCCTCATCCTTCTCTGGTTGTCCGTCTATACAGGAGTATCCATACAATCGGTATATCACTTTTCCTTTCTCCATAGGACCCATAGAATAATGCTCAGGAACACTTTCCCTCAAAGCCCCTCTCAGCTGTGGCTCTCCCCTTCATGGACCACTCAGCTACTAAATCTTCCAAACCCTTTATACTCTCCAGTCCATGTAACTTGGGATCACCATTTACAAGCATAGCTAACCAAAGAGCCACATGAGTGTAAATTCTATTTAATTTGGTGGTTGTAATATATAGAAATTAGAAGCTGTGAAAGACTGTCTCAGGCCGTGGCAGGGCTTTCAGCACCCTATCCATATCCACGGCCCTCGAAACTTTGTGGGATGGGTTTCCAACAGCCAGCACCTACATTTCTTTACCTGAAGGCATTCACTGGCCTCTAGAGGAACTTCGTTCACCGAGAGAAGGAGCCAAAGTGCCATGGGATCCATGTGTCCTGAGAGCAACTCTTGTATCCCGTTGAACTCAGCAGACATCTGGAAGTGCATCTGGTTCCTGCATTTCCTCAGCAAAATGCAGTCCAAGTCACCCACTATGGGAACTACTTTGTTCTTTGTCAGCCACCTTTCTTTTCTGTCTTGTTTATTGTCCTGTAGGTACTTCCTGGGCACCCTCCCAAAGAAGCTTATTGCACTTGACTCTGTCCTGGAGATTATTTCTGGGGTCCCCAAACTAAAGACACAGTCCAAGAACTCCTCTCCTAGAGGCTTGAATGGGTCCTGGCACTGTTCCCATCCGGCCCTTCTCATCCACGTGTACATCACAGACCTCGTTGTTCTCTGAAAGATCTTCCTGTAGGAAGCATCACGCTCTTCCCAGATCAGTGACCAAGAATCTCAAACTTGTAGATAAGCCTTTTAGACACCTTGATTCTCAATTACTCCCACCACTACTTGGCCGACCCATTTATTTGTTACTTGGTTTCATTCCAGATACATTGTTTTGAGAGTCCAGCCTGTGTTGGTCATGAAGGAGCCCAGCAAATTTGCTTTCAGCACTTCTATCTCCAGATTGTAATCACTTGGGGGGGGGGGGGAGGGACAGGATTTTATCACAATTGAAATCTCTCCTTGAAGTTACTCTTTCCCTGACATGCCAGCAGTCTGTGGGTGCATTTCTCCTGTATGACTACATATCTTCTACCATGGGGAAAAATTCTGCTGTGTTTACAGGGACATTATAACATTGTAACATTGTTACATTCCAGCACATCAATATATATAGTTGTTGTTGTTGTTGTTTTAAGCTGGAACATCATCAGTCTGGAGAAGGGCTACTGAGATGTACTATGTTAGTAAATCAAGAAAAAAAGCAACTATCTAAAGACAGGAATGATTGAAAGGTAGCAGGGGGAGGCAAAGTTTACAGAGAGTAAGTGGGAAATTGACAAAGTGGGGCAGGGAAGGAGAGAGACAAGCAAGGGATAACAATAACAACAACAAAACCCAAACATGGTTTTTGTTTGTTTGTTTGTTTTGGTTGGGTTTGGTTTTTGAGTTTTGTTTGTTGTTTGTTTTGTTTTGTTTTGTCTGCTTTGCTGCTCTGCATTTGACCTCTGTGCTTGGAAAACAGAAGAAAAAGAGGAAAAAACATTGATGGTCCAACAGCCTCCAAAGCTGCAGTGGACAGCAGCCCAAGACTCCTTACAGGGCTTCTAAATCGTTCTTAACAGAACTTTGAGTGTTCCGATAATGACTGCCCTAATAGCTTTGCTATGATTTCTGTTTCTCATCACATTCCACATAAATTCACAGTGTCAAAATCAGAGTCTCTTTTAGACTCTGGGCCTATTTAGTGACTGCTCCAAGTTTTCTTAGAAAATGGGAAGTAGCCAAGACCGGCACTGAAGCTCTATCTTACAATTGCATTATTTTACATATTTTGCTACCCTTTCTTTCTTTCCTTTTTTCCCTCTGGGCTGGAAAATGACAGAATGAGTTTTCTCTCCCTACCCCTTTGAATACTATTTAACCAAAAACTGAATTGCAGCAAAGCAAAAATGCTTGTCTGTTTTCAAATTTGCAGGCATCCTACCATCCAGGGAAGTCAATTTCATCAGCCTGATAGGAAAACACCACGTCCTTTTTAAATGGAATGGTCCTCTCTGAAACCAAAGTTCCAGGGAAGCAAATTGCCAGCTGCGCTGGGGCTGGAGCTGGATTAAAGATGAGGATCACATCTTGTGTTTCTGCCACCCCCTTGTCATTTCTAAGTCGCTGACACACAGAAGCTGCCTGATCAGCTTCTCTTCTGAGTCTCTTCAAGGGTGGGAGAGTCATGGCCAGGAACACAAGGAGCACACAACCCTCATGTGTCTGGGAAAGAAGCATCCAGCCCGGGGTCTGGAATGAATTCTGCTCTGTGGAAATCAACCCGAGAGACTCAGTGTCCACAAAGAGCAGATGGGAGCCCTCCCTCTCTGAGGTCTGGTTCCAAAGACTTCTCCCCGTGCAGCAGCAGCAGCCCTAGCAATGCGGGGTGAGCCCCAGCTTGATCTGAAGCAGGGAAAGCAGGAAAGGCTGGGTTGACTTTGCTTCTGTTTCACTCTGAGGTTTTGACTCTAGCTCACACAGAAGTGGGGGATGCGCCCCCCATGGGGAAGGGACATGGTTCTATTCATGGCTGTACTGCTGGGGGGCTGCTTTTGTCCCTCACAGGCACTCTGTCCCCATCTCTGAAATGGGGCAATGTTGGTCCAGGTTTAACATATGTAGAGCTTTGAAATCTAGAATAAAAGGTGTAATGCAAGCATAAACCATGCTCTTATTTCTTCCCCACTGCTGCCGGCACTCTGATCTTCTTCACCATAGATCATTCTCCAGGATTTTGTTCAGAAGCTATTGCTGCTCCCCAGACAACACCTTCCCCACTGAGACTCTGGCTTCCTGTGCCATGCAACGGGTGGCCGTCCTTAGGGCATGGGGACAGCCTGTGAGCAGATCTGATATTTTGGTTCATGACTTAAATGAAAACTTTAAAACACACACAGCAACCATGATTTCCCATAAGCGTGGGGAAACTTGCTGCTTTTGAATGAATGCAAAAGACCCCTTTCATTTTCTGTTTCAATGTAATGTATGCGTGCTGGTCCTTTCACCTTTACTGGAGAGGAACCCACGGCCCCCCAGGGGCGGGAAGCTGTGTGCTGGGAACTCAGCAGGGCTGGGAGTTTATGAGGATGGAAGGTTGCTAGTTATTCAGGACCACAGAGCTCCGGGACTGATCGGGGGTGGGGTGGGGAGAAGGGAGTCTCTTTACTATTACCTTTCATACATTGCCTCCATAAATATCTTTTTATTATTATTTCTGCTGTTTTTAGATTTAGTTTATGGATGTGGTTAACGCTATATCCGAATGTGAAGGGAATTACTACCCTTGTTAAGATTCTGACCACTTGGGGACAATTGCTCAGGCTTCTCTTCCCTCTGCAATAAACACATCTGGTGGATGGCAAGGGACTTATTTTTCCCCTGGACTCCTGGAGGGTGCTTGGTGGGAGTGAGCTTTAAGCACCAAAGAGAGCATTCCCTCAAACATTTAACACAATTTAATGCTGGCTGAGGAAGCTAATCATCCCAGTCTGCTGTTTTGGGGGAAAGTATGGGGAGCCCTACAGGAGCTGATTCATCCCCTAAAAAAAAGGAAAGAGTAGCTAAGACAAAATTGAGAGAGGACCTGCCCCGTGTGGGGTCACTTACTGCCAGAACATGTCACCAACGGAGCATTAGCTACGTCCCCGTCCTGTCCCTGAGAGGCAGTTCTCTGCCCCGAATGATGATGAACAGTAGGGTAATAGATTTACACACTGTGGGGCTCTCCATCCGCCGGGTATGGGGATGAGAAACTAGATCCCTGAGAGAGCCTGATCCATCCTCTGGACCACAGGAGTCCCTTTGAAGAGGAGTTTGGAGGGAAGAAGTACTCACCCAGCAATGCCAGTGGCCTTGATAATATTTCCCTGATCCGTGAGAACAGAGCCAAGATGCATGTGCACGCATGTATGTGTGTGCATACACGTGTGTGCGCATGTGTGTGCATGCATGGCACACTTTTGTGTGTGCGTGCATGTGCGTGTGCACATGTGCGTGCACATGTGTGCATGTGTATGCATGCATGGTGCACTTTTGTGTGTGTGTGCATGTGCGTGCACGTGTGTATGTATGTGTGCGCGCATGTGTGCATATAAGTATGTGAGCATGTGTGTGCATGTATATGTGTGTGCATGTATGTGTGTGCATGTGCACATGCATGTGAGCGTGCACGTGTGTGAGATTTCTCAGCAGCACTTTCTCACACTTCAGAGCCACATATCTGATGGCTCGTCTCTATTTGGATGTCCATAAGCACCGACAGCACAACATCCTTGAAACCCATCCCATATTGTTTCCCTATAAGCCCCTTCTTTCTTTTCCCGTATTTGAGAAAGCCATCTGCTCATCTGCCCAACTGCCCAAACCAGAAAGCTGCTATTTGCCTTAGCCCTTCTTTTCCCTTTGCTCCCAGTCCATATCCATTCAGTCGCCAAGTCACTGTGGGTCTGACTTATAAACATCCCACCTGATCACTCTGTTCTCCATTTGACTGCCTCTGCCATGTCAGAGGCTCCGTCCCCTGCTATCCCGGATTGCTCTGTCTGGCGTCTCATGTCCACTCTCCCAGAGTGATAGAGTGATGTTGAAATGTCGTACCACCTTCACTGGATCCCTACCACTTTCAAATAAGGGTCAGGCTGTGCAACATGACTTAGAAGACCCTTGGTGGTCTGATCACTCTCCTTAACCCTTGGAGCTCCAAACACCTGGCTGTCTTAGACCACTTGCAGTTTCTCAAACCGCCCCCTTGTCCATTACTAGGCATCGGCAAATATTAATTTTCCTGCCCACAACAATCTTCTCCACTCTACACCTAATTCGAATTCACCCTTCAAATTGTGACTTAGAGGCCACTTCTTTCAAGAAGCTCTTTCTGCTCAAAGATTGTGCAGAATACCTTTCCAGGATATGGCTTGTACAATACTTACACAGCATTCCAGAACTAGAGATAAAATCAATCAAAGGGTTATAGATAGAGGGACCTCCTACAATGAGGACTTTCCCTTCAAGCCTCCTACAGCTGACCTCCCCCACCCCCATCCTGAAAGGACCTGAGAAGCCATTGTTCACAAGCCAGCTCCTTCCATCTTACACCACAGAAGAGCAAAGTCACCCTGTGCTGTGCTCTACTGGCCTACTGAGCTTCTAGAAGGAAGCAAACACTGCACCTAGCAGCATTTAGGTATTTGTTCTATAACGACAAGCATGGGGATGCCTGGGTGGCTCAGTGGGTTAAGTCTGCCTTCGGCTCAGGTCATGATCTCAGGGTCCTGGGATTGAGGGGAGCCTGCTTCCCCTACCCCCTGCCTGCCTCTCTGCCTACTTGTGATCTCTCTCTTTCTGTCAAATAAAAAACAAAAACAAAAAACAATTGTTTTTGTACCCAGGTCAATGGTTTTCAACTGTATTATGCTTTCCTTTCCTCCTTTTCTCCTGTTTTCCTTGAAACTCTGTATTTTGCTGCTCAAGCCAATGCATCTACATAGACCCACAACTTTATACCCTATGCAAATTTTGGTTCATCTTACTCAAATGAAAAAATAGAAAACAGGAGCTGGGGCAGCAGCAACGGTGGTGATTGGCACCACGGCACCACTTATGAGGCACCTGCTGTATACCAGCCACTCTCCTAAGCTTATATTTGCTGTTTTGCTTACTTCTCCCCACAGTCCTATGGGGGAGGGTACTGTTAATGTCCACATTCCAAAGATAAGGTAAGCAAGGTATAGAGGAGGGAATTTCTTTAATATTAGAAAGTGATAGAGCCACCATGCAACCCCAGGGGAGACTGACTTTAAAATCCAGCCTTTGAACCAATACGCTTTATAGAGTTGGAATGGAGTTAAGATAGGATACTGTGAATGCTTTCTCCTGGGAATTTTCTACAGTGTGAATGAAATGGTCCCACTAGATTTATATTGTTAACAATGCATAGGAGGGACTGAATTTCAGGGATCCTTTCCTTTCAGGGAAATGATCACTTTCCTCTGAGGATCTGGAATGAAAAGGCCAGTCATGATTTCAAAAGAAATGTTCCTGGGTCCTTTCAGGATTGGGGGGGGGGGTCACCCGTGGTTTTCAAAAGAAGTCCTCCCTTTTGTGTGGTCACCCCCTGTTTCTAGCCCAAAACCCTTTTGATGGACTTTAGCACCAGTTCAGGAGGGCTGTGCAAACATTGTGAGCATTGACTCTGGGCATGAAGATGAAAAGTGAGAAATTTACTTCTGTTTACCACCAAATGTGTTGGCTCGAAATGTTATGTTATGCACAGTTGGGGTCTGAGAGGGCACCCAAAGGAAAACTGCCTGAAATCCTCAGGGACCAGGGCTACCTAAAGGGTGGGTCCAGGGACCCTATGGGAAGCTGGAGAAGACCTAACAGTGGGTCCCACTGCCCACATCGCAACTGTACCCATTTGAATATAGAAAGGCTTTGAGAGGATGGCTCCCCTCCATGGCTTCCCCCAAAGGGTTGACTCATCCTACTTCCTGCCCACCTGTTAGGAACTGAAAGTCTCACTCAGAGACATCCTTCCTCCTCCAATAATTCCTTCCTTCACTAATACCAACCCTCCTAGTGGCAAATCTGCTGCTTCTCTCTCTTACCCCTCTTCCTACCTTTCTTCAGTTCTCAGAGACACAAGGTGTGAGAAAAGGGAGAAGCCATAGGTCTTCTGCCTGCACTCAAGGTTCAGACCTATCTGCTCCCAAGGGAACCACTCTAACTGCAATGGAGGAGAGATTAAAAGCTTGATCAGAGCTTTAAGAGTTTAACCCATGGTCCAGGCTCAAACAGAAATACTAGGCTCGTCCCTGGTGCTTTAATGCCAAAGTACCAGGCCAACATCTGTACCAGGGCAAGATGGTTTCCAGATGAGGCATTCGGCATTGGAGCTCACATGAGCATGTGTGTTTACTATGTCCAGAGAAGTCAACACATTCACGGGGCACTTACCCTGTGCCCAGAACTGGAGCAAGTCAGCTCTGAGTGTCTGGCAGCAGCCATGCATATATTTGCTTTCAGCCTTGTGACAGCAGAACGGCAGAAGGGAAGAGAAGGCAGTCATGCTGAGAAAAGGAAGTTCTGAAGATTTTCCCCTGCGTGTACCCCCTTCCAGCTCAGTGGGAAAGTTGCTCCCTTCACTGTATTATCTATTGCAAGTCTTACTTCTGCCCCTTCCACAGAGTCACCTGGTGAACAGAACGATGCAAATGGGCAACATGGGAGCCTGGAAAGGAGAGGTCGAAAGTAGGCAGCCCCTGGATAGATGGCTGGCAGACATTTACTCCTTAATTTTTTAATTGGCAGCACACACAGTGCTTATGGTTGCCTAGTCCCTGATCAATGTTAAACATACACCCATGTTTGTCCATAATACGTCTATGAGGTATTATTATTATTATTAGCCCCATTTGATGGATATAGAAATGGAACCACAGAGAGGTTAAGTTAGCTATCCAAGGTTTTGCAAATGTGGATTTTATCCAGCTATCAACATGGGCCAAATTCACTTGCCAACATTTACAATTTGGAGATTTCCACAAAAACCCAGATTTGCAGTGTTTCTCTAAAAACTGGGAGATCGTGCTCGCATCCATAGCACATATACTAAAAACTGCGAGATCAGGGGTGCCTGGCTGGCTCAGTGGGTTAAACCTCTGCCTTCAGCTCAGTTCATGATCCCAGGATCCTTTCTGTTCAGCAGGGATCCTGCTTCCCACACCTGACCCCCGGTCTGCCTACTTGTGATCTCTGTCTGTCAAATAAATAAATAAAATCTTGAAAAAAAAAAACAAAACTGGGAGATCTGATAACTCTGGGCCCTATGATAAGCAAAGCTAGGCTGTAAAATGGAAATGTTTATTAGTGAGCATGCAAACAAAATCAAAACCAAAAAACAACCCATACCTATTTTGCAAATTCCACAAAGTTCCCACTCCACTCTGCAGACACTCTAAGACCAAAACGACACAGTGTTTTAACAGCAGATTCAACTCTCCTTCTGGTGAGATTAGGTAAGATTATCATTCAGTCAAATATGAGCCAGAGAATCAAATAGAGCCATGGGCCAGAGGTATTTCTCCCTAGTTGCTGGGCTACTGGGCTTGTAAGATTCTCAAATCCCATTCATGCAAGCATTGGAGAGCATGCATGAAATTTACTCAATACATCTATGAAAAATCATTTCTAATGATCAGGTAACTATACAACTTCTTGTCCAAAGTAGGATTCTTGCAAGTGTGCAGGTGGTCGTCCATTTCTCAGTTTACTGCAACTTGTCTTCAGATCCAGCCTTCACTGCCTGCTCTGCTATAATACAGTGACCTTCGTGAATATGTCTCCTTAGTCAGCCGGAACATGATGATGCTTTGTCAATACAGAACCTTCGAGGGACACTGGAGGAGGAAGGTGGGCTCCTCTTCAGGGCTTTGCCCATGGAGTTTCTCCAGAAGCTGGGGCTGGTGACACATGGTGGCCAGCAATGCCCAATGTCCAGCAACTTCCCCCAAGCAGCCCCGTGAGCAGCTTTGCCACTGGGGGCCACCAAGGAGTTCCCTCTCTGAGTGCGACTTCCCTAAGTGCTGAGGCACAGCACCTCCCCATGGACAGCTCTCCCTCAGCACTCTAGAAGGTGGGTTTCCAGCAAGCTCCACGGACATGGCTCTACAGTGTCTGATTTTTCAGACATCCAGGAAACCACAGGCACATCCTTTCCTCCAAGGTGAGAACTCAAGCCCGGAAGGGGAGGGGCTATGTCTCTTACTTTAGATGCTCTCAGTCTTTGGGGCAGGGCTGCAATTTAGATCTGCAATTTTGTATGTCTTTGGAATTTTGCTTAATTCTCATCAATTTCCCATTGTTCCAGTTTCCTGTGACTAGTTGTTTATATTAAACTTTCCCTGTGTAAATTACTGTGTGCTTGCTATTCTGATGGGACCTGGATTGATAAACAGTTGGAACTTAGAGTGGTCTCAAGAGATAGACTTGCAGGGATGGGATTTCGGGATTGGTTCGGTGGTACCTTTGGTTTGAGTACGCTGCCGAGCTCATTAGCAATGGGAGATGGGATGCTAGAAAGCCACGGTACAGCACCCTCACAATTAGTCAAGCTATTACCTGTGGTGGATTATGATGAAGTGCCAATTAAGCATGAGCCTTGGGAGCCCAAGTAGCTGCTACACTTGACCTTTATGGTAATAGTGATGGCTGTGAGGTCTATGGTGTGGGATGGATGGATCCTTGAGAGTGCACTTGGGCACGGAAAGAAAGAAAATGACAAGCTCAAGGCGTTTGGCTCTCAGCTCAAGTCATGTTCCATGAGACAGAAGTTTCTATGAGAGCCCTACAAGAATCTTATTTCTCATTGTCATAGAGCTCACTTTGCTAAAAATAAAACATAAAATTTAATTGCATTGGTTGCTGAATGACAATAGTTACATTTACAATCCCATCAAGTTTCTCATGTAAAAGCCAGAGCATTGAATGAGGGAAACGTACGCTCGTGAAACTGAGCAGGGGAACATCTGGTGGGAAGGATCATCACATGAAACTGGCATCCGAGTCTTTCCAGGACAAGTGGGGCTTGCCTTCCAGATTCCAGGGACACTAGACTTATTTGCTTAAAAACCCTGTTATACCCTCACCCCAGTGGGGCAGATGCCCTGAAAAGTGATGCCCTGTTTTCCTCAAGCTCCTCTGTAACCAGCACATAACGAGGCTCCGTCTCAGCCTCCTGCAGGCATACGGACACCTACCCAGGGAGAAATAGGTTACATGCCAAGGGGATTGCAAGACTTATCTAACAGGCAAACAAGTGTGGGGCTGCATTCCAAGGGGGGTAGACTAGACAGGGAGGAATAGACTAGCAAAAACACATTCATTGTTATCGGTGCATTTACTGTTTTTTGGATTCCATGTGTCGGCTCCTGCCTTTGGAGGTGGCTGTAGCAATGGACTTGTTTGATGAACTGAACTTAGGACTCAACAGTGGCCTTCATTGCATGAAGTCAAGAGGCCAGAGGATCCCTGGCATAAGGTAGAGGAGGGAATCCAAAGACTTAGGGGACTGGATTTATTAGGTGTGACCCACACAGGGACCACTTCCACAACTACCACAAGAAGGGCGGAAAGACACTCCCTTCACTAAGGCTTTGAGAAGTGTAAGGGGAGTGCCTGTATCCACCGAAAGCTCTGGGGTTGCTCTCTTTTGCAAGACAGGTACAGCCCTAGGGGACTCGGTCATGCAAATGGGCTCCCTGATTTCAGTGGAGATCCTGAAGTGGCAGAGACCTGGATGGGCACATGCACTATGTCCGATTATGCCTAAACATCATGAGTAAAGCAGTGGCACCAGGAGGTAGAGTCACCCCACTCAGGATTATTCACGAACCATGTAGTGGAGATTCAGATAACATGTCTGGAATGTAGACCTTTGATTAGGATCTTTCAAAGAGCTACTAACCACCCCTGGAGTATGGATTTCTAATTGGAAGTGTACTTCAAATGTTAACTAACTGCACCTAAGGCATAGATTAAAATTAAATTGTAAACCCGTAGGTGTCAGAGAGAATGTGCTGAAGTATTTGAGAGTAAATTATAGGCAGGGTCATCAACACTCTTTCTCACATGATAATCATCAGTCATAGCCAATGCCGGCCACTCCGGTACCTGGGACATGCGGCTCTGCTTTACCACAGTCCGTGCCATAGTTTCCGTGGCCACTTGTCATCATGTTTGCTCTGTCACCTCTTCTCCTAGATGTGCTAAGAGGAAAGTGGAATATTTATTGTATTACCTCTGAATCAAAACAAAGAAGATGAAAACTAAACCTGTATTTCCAGAAAAGTAGGAGAGAGTATAGTTATTATTTGTATAAAATGCGTCAATGCAATTAATGTGCAAAGCAAAGTGAATTCATTTGGCAAGAATATAGGGGTGCCTGGGTGGCTCGGTGGGTTAAGCCACTGCCTTCAGCTCAAGTCATGATCCCAGGGTGCTGGGATAGAGTCCCACGTCGGGCTCTCTGCTCAGCAGGGAGCCTGCTTCCCCATCTCTCTCGACCTGCCTCTATGCCTACTTGTGATCTCTCTCTGTCGAATAAATAAATAAAATCTTAAAAAAAAAAAAAAAGAATCTGATCGAAGACAGGGTGGTGGATGGTTTTTCCAAAGATGGCTGCTGCTGTGGCATCGCCTCCCGGATATTCCTCTATAAGGTGACCAGTCACCCCTCAACAGCAGATGGGGTTTACAGAGGAGGAAACCCAGGTGAGAAGTCTTGCTGTGAGGCCACCCAGATTATCGACAGCCCAGTCTGGTCCCAGACTCCGTTTTTCTAATCTTAGCTCAATGTTCCCAGAAAAGGAAAAGCAAGCCAAGAAACAGGGGTTCCGGGAAGTTGGCTGTCTTCATCGAGTGGATGCCCGGTTGGTGAATACGAGCGCAGAGAAAATCAGACATAGAGATAAGATGTTCAGAGGCAAGAATGCAGGGAATAAGAAACAGAGATAGTCGCATCTGGGTTGACCTTGGTGAGGTGCCTGACCCATAAAATATGGAAGCAACGTTCTGGGACTGAGTCTGGTCAAGCCATGGAAACAAGAAAGATAATAATAAACGGTTGCTTAAGGTCTTAAGCCTGGGTGTGGTTCGTTATGCAGCAGTGGATAACCAAAATAGACTCCTTATAAATAAACTTATTTCTACTTATTGCTCTATTTCTGCCTGGGACCAGACAAGCATGGGAGTTGAAGACCTCCCACTTCCAGAGTTTGGTCGTCGGCGGATGCTGATTTCACCTACCTGTCTTCACTAGCACCCACCCTGAATATTCATACCACATAGCCACAGTTTCAGCTGGCTTCTGTTGAGCAAATGTTTTTTCCTAGGGGAAGAAAAATAATCTCCTAATCATTCTCCAACTCACAGAGAGGTTCCTGGGCCCTTCAGGTGCCCCTTCAGACAGGTACGCAATTTGTATAGGAACAGTGGTCAATCCAATTTTTACTTGAACAACCGCATTGGCTTCACGTGTCTAACGGTCTTCTAACAAAGAGGTTAAATGAAGCTGTTTCACCATGGGCCACAGCTGCCTTTCAGTGGCTGTATGCGGTCGGATGGACTCCGAGGCGATGACCTCAGGTGACCCAGCATCAACGGGCAGGCACGCCAGGCCTGTACCTGCGCTGACCTGTCCGGACTTTGCCGATCACTCCTTGTGCTCTTGCATTTGACCCTCTTGTCTCCATCTGCAATGGGCCCTTTCCCATCGGACTGCTTATTCAGTCTCTCTCTCCCTCTCTGGTTGGCCCACACCAACTAGACACCACCCTGGAAACAGCGTCCAAGAGCTCCTACTCCTCGACGGCTCCATGAGCACCCTGCTGTGAGTCCGATCTGGGCCCGGCACCTGGTGGTACCTGGATAAGCATGGTGGCCTCGGACCCAGACATTTCCCCTCCATCTCCTCACTGAAACAAAGGACTGTCATTCCCAGACTGCTTCGAGAGCTGTGTTCTTCCTCCCACATTTGTCTTCCTCATCCCACTTTCTGGCCTGGCTCCCAGGCACCGTGTTCCTCTCGCACACGCCTGCGGGCTGTGCGAGCCCTTCCTAGGCCAGCTGTTGTGCGGATGTATAGGGATGAGGCTTGGCCCCGGGTGTACTTTATCCTTCTCTTCTGAATATATTATTTTGCACTTTGACCTTAACTGTTTCAGAAACCCCAGCAAATGACTGCCAAGACGAAACCCAGGCTTGTTGTAATTTTGGTATTTCAGGAAAGCAATTGCTTCATCTATCACTTAGCTCAGTTCCACACTAATCAGATCAGGATCACATAATAACCTTTCTCATAAGGCGACAAAATAGTTGAGTTCAAATAATGCCTTTACCAAGCCTCAAATCTATTGTTCGAAACAATCGAACCACGTTCCTATCAGAGAAGGCCATCTTTTTCCTGCCCGGGACCAGTGGGCCCTACTTTGGGAGAGACACACACAGACGGGAAGCCACTCCTCTTCCTCTTCCTCCACCTGGCCTCAGGGCCAGGACCTGGCTCCGGAAAAGGCCTCAGTGGCCCCAGCTGCTCGGCCCCTTTGCTCTGCGGGCCCGGGGGACAGCCTGGAGTTGAGGTCTCGCCGCTGCACAGAATCCGGTCGCTGAGCGGGGACCCTCCCACTCGGGTATTTATCCCTCCTTTTTCCTGAAACCCAGCCCTGCCAGCACAGCTCCCCAATGCTATCAGCATTCTGCTTCTTCCCTTGCAGATAGGCTTGGGAACAACTTCTGAATATAAAGACTTTAAACAATGAGCAGCGTTTGAGATAGAATTAGGGCTAAGTCCTGAGCAAACAGCTGGATGAAATATGTCTTTATCTGTGACTGTCTCTAATTTAAACAACCCATAAGATGTTTGTTCTAAATGCTGGCCGTATCTGGCTGTGCCTGTCTCTCTGAATCCCTCCCCCCTACACACACACACACACACACACATGCCCCCCCAGCTGCTGGGAGAAAATGACGTCTTTTCCTGAAAGTCAACGACCTTTCCCTGTTGTCAGGATGCATTCCCCCCCGGCGTTGGCCCGGGGTCAGTTTTCTGGGGACCGTTGCTACCAGGCATTTCTGGGGTGGCCCGGTGTGGGGTATGCATGTTCACCCCCCCCCTCCCCAGTCACAAGAATCTGCCGTTTAGCTGCCTGTCTTTCTAGGCCTCTCTGATCTCAGTTCAGTTCTAATTGAATTCTTTGCAGAGTTTTCCAGGGAACAAACGACATGGAGAAAGTGGTTGGTGGGATATTTACATGTCACTAACGGGGTGGATGCGGGAGCCAGGTAGAAAGCCCTAGAAGGGGAAGCAGGGAGGGGGGCAGCCAGATGGAAAGGGCTGGAAGCACAGCCCAGGGCAGGTGCGAACTTGACCGCCAGGTTTCTGTCTGGAGCGAGTAAGACCACCCCTGAGGAGGAGGACTGCTCTCTGAGAGCATGAAATCCCGTGGACCCTCCCCTCCCCTGGTGGTCTCACCCCTTCCACCACACCGGGGATTCTCGGTGCTCTCCCACTGCCCTTCGTGCTCCCTTGCGTCTCTGCGTGAAGGGAGAAGGTGTGCCCCCATCTGTGTGTCCCTGTGTGATCACCCGTCGTCCTCACAGCCTCGCTGAAGACGCCTAGATCTCCTAGATCAGTGCCACAAAGACGCTCTCACGGGCCTCGTGTGCCTTCCTGGCCTCAGCAGATGCCACCCCTGACACCTGCCCAAAGACGCCACGGCCGAGACAACGTGAGAAGACGTCCATGAGCCCTCCACAACCAGGGACAATAAGATGACCTCACAGGTCTCCTTTCCACTTGACGCAAGCAGACTTGTTCCCTCTTCTGGGGGAAATCCGTCTTCTTTAGAACTGGTGCAAAGAGTCCCATGGCCTCCCTGCAGCGGAGTGTCTGGGCCTACAAACGTCTCTGGCGGTGGGGGGTGCTTCCCAGAGAGACAAAAGGACCAGGCTTCTTCCCCACCCCCACCCCCTTTCCCCGATTCAGAAATATTTCAGGGACATGGAGTTTGACCGGTGGCCCAGAAGAAATGCATAAATACAAGGGACCTCAGACGTCCGTGTTGTAAATACGCCAAGTGCCCTTTCCTGTCGTTGACTTACGGGCTTTCCCGCGTGCCTGTCATGGTAACTCAGCTAAACTTGATGAGCAAGCCGCACAGGGCAGCTATTTTGTAAGAAGAGGTGCTTGGCGCTATACAGACGGCTGTAATTATCAAGGGCCTGATCACAGTATCATGGTGCAGCACGAACATTCGAGTTCCATTCAGAGAGCACCCTGAAAATCATCCCATTGCTAATTATAAATGTGGCTGCCAAGACCCCAGCTTCCTTCTATTCTTCTTACATCCTGCAGATGGCCAAACTTAGGAACTAATCACCAGATTCCCCTGGAATGGCAGCTGGTGGCTTGATAAGGCGGTATTTGGAGTTTGGGCTGTGGCAGAAATCTGTGAGATACAGATTTCTATCAGAGCATGGGTTCTGTCCCTCCATGGTCAGGACACCATGACAGCACCTCCCTGTGCCTCAGCATGATGGCACCCCACCCCCCCACCCCCCCACCCCCACACCCCACCCCCCCACCCCGAGGCACTCCAGTTAGATAAACATGCCACCCTTCCTGACCCCTGGGCATCTCTACCTCTGCTATGGTGTCATCCCAAAGGACCCGCCCTCCCCCGAATGTGCCCACCCAGAGTTGGGAGGATGGCAGAAAACATGGATCATTTTGCCAGACAAGAGGCCGACTTATATATAATTACATAGACTTGGTCTAGAATAGTCTTTGTTAAAAGTAGAGCTTGGGATCACCTTTCAAGAAATAGAGCGATTGGCTCCATCCAACACACGCAGGGCAACAGCTTAACCCTTCTCTCCCTGCTGGGTGTGGGGCATTATCCCTCTGCTTTCCAGCCTTGGGACTTGTAGGCGTTAATGGTTCTGGATTTTTTTCTTCATTATTATTTCTAATGTGGCTGTAAATCTGGATGGCTGTATGTGTCTAGCAGAAAATCAAAATAAGAAAACATATTATATTTTTGGTCCAGGTGTCTGGGAGCAGTGGAAGGGATCAGGGCCCTTGGACTCAAATACATGCATTAGAGGCCATCAGCTCCTCCCCTGCTGTGTGCTCTTGGGCAGGTCCCTTCAACACTCTGGGCTCCCGCTCTTTCTTCCTGCAACACGAAGACTGTACTAGAAGCTTTTTCAGTCATTGATATTTATTTATTTATTTATTTTAAATTTTATTTATTTATTTGACAGAGATCACAAGTAGGCAGAGAGGCAGGCAGAGACAGAGAAGGGGAAGCCTGCAGGCTCCGCGCTGAGCTCGATCCCAGGACCCTGAGATCATGACCCAAGCCAAAGGCAGAGGCTGAACCCACTGAGCCACCCAGGCGCCCCTAGTCGTTGATATTTAATATTAAGTCATTTAGGAGCAATTGGCAGTCCACTTGAGCCAGGCGATGTGCTGGGTGTTGAAGACAAAACAGCATTAAACCGGTAGCCCCTGTTTCTGCCTGCACATCAGGGTACAAGCCAGGCCACGAGTAAACAGCATCCACCTCCCCCCACCCCCCGCAGTGTGGTAGATGAGGATATGGCCACCAGCTCTGCTGCCCAGTGGCAGGCAGCCCCACATCCAAGGTCATGCCCTTCCCGTGATTCAGCAAGGCCTGGGGATAAAGACCCAAGACAGGATGACTTGGGGCCCCATTTGCTGCAGAGCCCGCTGGCTAGGCCGAGGTTTTGTAGGGGCTGAAAGACACTGGACTTCTCCCTGTCCCCAGTCCTGCTCTGCCTTTCCTTTCACAGATCCCTATCTGCAGTCCATATCTTGTCCCCCAAACTCTATCTTAGCACGCACATCCAGGAGACCCGGCCGCAGTGTAGCTAGAGAGGTCCTGTGGGGCCCCATGGGTGACTGTGCAAGAAGCAGGTTGGACCCTATTCTTGTTATTTCTTTGCTGTGGCTGTAGACGTGGAAGGGCTGCATCTTGGAGCATCCAGTCTTCATTGGGGTGCTGGGTGTTTGCTGGGCCATGTAAGGAGCTGGAGTAAGAAGTGGGGGGACAAAGGAAAGCCACACAGTGGCCACTGTTGAGCTGCCTAACCCTGCTGGTAATGGTTCGGTCTCCCAGGGGTCCACTAGGGAACACACAAAACGTGCTGCAGCATTCTCCTATTTCCTTCTTTCTACTCACTGGCTCCCAACCTTGTTAGGTAAAGGCTGCCTCCCCCTTCCACCACCCGCCCCCCAACTTCTGGGCTGCCATGTTCTTTGAAGAAACATCTGAAAATGGAGAATGGGAAAGACATGGTGGGCAGGTGAAATGACCCCACCAACAGCCTCAAAAAGACCATCAGCCACAGCAGCAGTTGAAGGCGGGGGACGGGGGCTGAGCAGGGTGGTGTCGTCCAGGGGTCACCACAGCCTGTTAGCTCCTGCCACGCCCTTGGGTTGATGTCATTCCCTGCTGGGGGTTGGGGGACTAGCCTAATCTCCCCAGACCCAAGACTGAGGCCAAGCTGGGCTATGGAGGGGCTGTCCAGACATGGCGTGGAGAGGACCATTGTGCCTGGCCCCACCTGGCCTGACAACCTGGCACACGGTCCCGAGGGCACAGGGTTGTGGCTCCATGTTCAAGCCCAGAAGTCAAATGACACGGCTCGGGTCCTTCCTTTGCCACTCAGGAGCTAATGTACCATTTCCCTGCCCATGGGATGTGGCTAAGCCAAGTGCCCACCATAGAGGCTCGAATAACATTGTGCTAGAAGGCACTCTGCAGACAGCCCACCCCCCGCCACGGAGACCGAGGTCAGTACTCACTAGCAGTCAGTGTGACGAGGTCTTTGACCGTGGAAGTCTGAACACCGCTTGCTCAATCGAGCACAGCTGTGGGTCGTGGCTCCATTGTCCTTGTAGAAACCCCGATCACAGCAAGCCCAGCAATGCAGATGTAAGACACAGCCTTAGAACTATTTCCTGTCCTGTTGGTGCATGAAAGGGTGAAAGGAACATTGTTTTCAGAAAGAATAGACTGTGCCTTCCACACCTCAAGCTTCTTGGGCAAGGTCTGTTGCTAACTTGGAGCCTCTCTGAGGTCACTTATATCTATAATGGCTTCAGGATAACTGTTTTAATGCTTGCCCCCTAAATCGCCCTTTATGCTCCATGAAACAAACTGCTTTCAAGTCATCTTTCAATGGCTTTGTTTTGTGTTTACTAAATTACTTATTCTACAATAAACCCGATGAGGGGCATGCTTCATTATTCTTGAGTTGTGCTCTTACAGAAGTATAATAATCGTGGATTCAAGCCCTTCTGGGTGATCTCGAGATCTTATTCATCCTTTAATTCCCTCCCTCTCTGCCACATCTTGTGTCACCCTTGTCACTGGCCACAGAAGAGCAAATAGTACCACAAGGCAGTCTCCACTGACTCCGACCTCAGGCAACAGTTCAAGGACAGGCTTTGTCACCTGGGAAGGAATTTCATTACATTAATAACACCCATCCCATCGTGTGGAGCACTTAACGCAATGTTGGATGCGCACTGACCTAACAACAAGCCCTGCTGAGATTGGCATACTGGAACTAACAATGGTTGTGAACGTGGACACAGGTGGGTGAGATTCCCAAAGGAGCCTAACTAGTACATCTTGGGTTAGAATTTCAAAACCCTAATTAAAGCTTTTAAATTTTCCTTCCTAATAAGGGTACTCTCCCCAAGGGTATTTAAGGATAAACCTAGAACCTGATCAAAGACTTTTTTTAAAAGATTGCCTAATAGTATCAATTGTTCATGACTGTGTCCAGGCACAACAAAGGGCATGGGAGGGAAGGTTGGAGAGGCAAGGGCCCACAGCTTCCCTGCTGACTGTGGCTCAGTTTGGATCATGGAAAGAACTTCCCTAAGGAGAAAGAATTCTCTGGATTGTCCTCTGAACACAGACTGGATGAACAGAGGTTCTCCTCAAAACTGAAGCAGAACAGGACAGCAAACACCGTATCTGGAAGGACTAGTTGGTGAATGTGTTCCATTTTGGAGGGGCTTGCTCCAAGTTGATATCCATGAATGGATTTCATGGCTACCCATGGATATTGTGAATGGATAATCCATGAATTAACTCTCTGAGTTCATTCATCATAGTGTGAAAGTCAGATGTTCGGACTATTGGTCCTCTGTCAGGCCCTCAGCCTGTGATGGCAGCTGCCTGCTACCCATTCAATCCCACAGTTTCCCAGCCTACCATCTCCACACTTGGGGCTAGTGCTTTGACCCAGGTCTTACTTTGTGCATTATTTAGGGTAGACAAGGTATGCTGTGTGGGCAGGTGCTTTTCAAGACCAACAATCTTCCCATTTTCTCCTTAAATGATGTCGCAGGGGTTGGGTTCCTGTCGCTGTACACCATCATTGTGGGTCTCACACATGGGAACGAGGAGAAAGCAAGGGAGATCATTCACAGGATGCTTTCTGACTAGCCTGGAAGGCAAGGATACTGTTCCTCCCACATTCCATCAGCCAAGATTCAGTCACACACTCCCCATCCCCCTGCAAGGCGGGCCAGGGAATGTCAGGACTCAATGCTTGAGTGCAAGGACAAGGGCACGGTCCTGTTGAGCGCCCAGCCGGGCTCTGACACCCTGAGAATGACTTCAGGCCATCCCTCCCTGAAGAGTTAGCTAGTGCTGCACTATGCTATGATCTCAGGAAGTTTGCAAGCATGAATTTATGTTCAGAGGAGGCAAGTGAAGTGTTCAAGGTCACAGAATTAATTTAAAAGGTAGAACTTCCTTGTTTTTCAACATTCAATTGTACCAGTCAGGACACACAGGCAATGCGGCAGGAACAACCTTCAAGTCTTAGGAGCTTGAGACACAAGCGTCTATTTCTCACTCCACATCCTATGGGGATCTGGAAGATGAGCCAGGGCACCAACCTTCAGCACGAACAGCTTCCTCCATGCCTATGAGACCTAAGGAAGAGACTCAAGAAGGCTTACTGGGCCCAAGATCAAATGGTCCCTCACGATGCTTCTTATTTCTATCTTTTTTTTTTTTTTTTTTCAGAGTACAGAAACTTGAGTGTCTTGGGCCCTAAGGGACCCGGTGCTTTTGATTCACCCAGTACCTTCTTTCTAATCTAGACCTTCTTCTATTCTATTCTATTCTATTCTATTCTATTCTATTCCCTTTTTATTGCAACCCCAGAGGCTCAGGTGGGTGGGATTGTCTGTCATGAGTCCTTGCAATCATCTTCCTTCATTCAAGGTCTGTTTCCATTTCTCTAGGATTATGAACTGAAAGGAAAGGGTTTGAACTGTCAAGAGCCACTTTCTCAATTCCTCTCTGTGGCAGAGAAGAATGAGGACCACAGGCAACAGGAAACAAAGCTAAGTTAGACAGACAGACTCACACATGCACATACACAGACACACACACAGTGGGTGTGGAAGACGTGCTCTGATGACATAGTTGGGACCCTGGATCCAAGGACATCTGATACCACCTACCCTTGGCTTTCAGAGTTACAGATCCAATAAAGCCCCAGCCCATACTGGTTTCCCCTGGGCTGGTTTGAGGTGAATTTTCTTCACTTATAAACAAACAAACAAACAAACAAATCCTCTTAATGTCCTCAGATATATAAAATTTTTCAAATAGTCTTTGGAGAACAGTATCTCTGAAACCAGGCTAGAGGATCAAGCAGGAACACTGGGGTAACTTCTCACTGAAAGAGAAGCTGGGCATTGATCCAGATGAAGAGAGTCATGGAGGAAATGGATACATATACGGATCTTTGGCTAAGAGCTAGATAAGGTTAGGGGCAGGAAGACCAGACCCTGTGATTCTCCAGAAAGCCTAAAGCCACTTACGGAGAGGAGACTGGGGGAGTGGGGTATGCCCTGAGGTCTCCAGTCTGAGCCATGATAGACAACTTCAGAAGCTTGGCACTGGAATGAGGATTTTCTATGTCGCCTCTGGCCTGAGGCACAATATAGGCTATTTCTAACATAACCGGGTCTGAACAGCACATTATCCTTCCTTCAGTTTTTATTATAATTTTTCTAGTTAAAGTTTAAGAAACAAAAGAGGTCCTCTCTGAAGATGGGTGTTCGGATGCAAACATACTCAGCTTCCGGACCCTCTGGATGCTTGGGTGGAGAGGTAGCCGCGTCTTATCTGTATGTGAACAGAACTCCAAGGAGAACAAACCAGGGAGAAAGGAAATGAGAAAATGAACAGATCTTTAGTATTTATTCTGCTTTAGGTGCCTGCTTTGTGCATATGTAATATGTTTAATCCTGTAAGATCCTGAAAGGAAGTTTACTTTTTAAATGAGGAGATGCAGTCTGACAGAGGGTAAGTAACTTGCTCTGGTCTTAGAGCTAGCATGCTGCACAGAGTGATGGGAGCAGGCTCTCTCTGATTCCAACACCCATGCACTTTTCAGGGAACGATGACTCCCCAGGAAATGACCCCACCCCCACCACTCTGACCTCCACTTTTGTTTGCAGAACCCCGAAGTTCTGTCATAGGAGCTAAAACATGAAATAAAGCCTTTCATTTGTGATAAAAAGCAAAACTTCTTTAGATTTTCAATGAAGAAAGAGTCCAAAATCAGAAAGGCTTGTGTTCCTGGTGACAGATTTCATACATTTCATAACTTTGTGTCTGGCGGTAGCAAGTCATGAGGTCAAGGGCCCAATGCCAGCGTTGCTGGAGTAGGAGTAAAGTATGAATCAGCCTGGGAACACTGCAGGCCAGCTGGTAGGTAAACACTCAGCTGTATACAAACCAGGGAACAGTGATAAGACACTGGGCTTCCAGAAAAAACTGTTTCCATTGCATTTCTACCTCTGTGTTAGAGAATGGGGAGGAGATAATAGCAGATAAAGCGAATGGGCACTATAACAGCAACAAAACCCACAGGCACAGAACAATATTTTGAAAAGCTAACTTTGGAGAAGGTGTATCCTCTCTTGAAATGCTCTGGAGTCATGAGGGTGGAAATGGCTGGTGGGTACTGAATACCTACTGGCTTTATGAAGGAAAGTTAATGTGGGAGACAAGTTTCAAGGACAGCAGGTTGAGCAGGAAGTCAGGTACAGAGGAATACTATATAACAGTGAAAACAAGGAACTGGGGTTACAGGTAGCTGCATGGATAATGGATAAATCTCAAGGACATAATGTTACACATAAAGGTTACAAAATGTATTATATTATTTACATAACCTAAACAACAACAACAAGGAAACCAGTGAGTTCTATATACTTTTTAAAGGTATGTGCACATGTCCCATAAGTATAGTCAATCATGGGATCAATAAATACCAAATCCAAGATTGCTGTTTCTGCTGGGTGGGGAGGGAAAGGATGTTTGGGGTGAAGAACAACACGTGTTTGCTATATTCAGAAGGGAGATATTCAGAACCCTTCACCAGAATCCCCCCAACTTGATCATAGTGGATTAATGATGTGCTTTGTGGATGTGGTTAGTCAGTGACACCAGCTTGACGGATCTTTCTTTCTGCACCAAATCCCATTGAGTTATCTGGTCCCCTAGGCTGACGAAGAACCATTAGGCGAGGAGCACTGGCATCATCCAGGGTGATGTTCTTTAAGCGATTGACCAACCTATCAGTGTTTGCTATATTCACTGGTTAAGCTGAACAGGGACAAATTGATATTTACTGAATTTGTCCTTGCATGTTTTTGATGTCTGGAATATTCCTTAACCAATAAGACAAAGGTAGATGACAAAGATTAGTTTAGCATAAGGAAATAAAGGGCAAGGGGTCCATGGATTGGGGAAGGGCTCTAAGATTTCCTTAGAATGCTCTGTCCAAAGTGTGGGGTCCTTCTGTATTACATATTTGGCTAAAAGTTAAAGACAGCATAAATACAACATTTGGAAATTGCTTTTCCTGATGAATCAAACACTTCACATGTCTTAACCTCTCATTTGATGCAAATATAATGCCAGTCACCCAACAGAAAAATCTCTTGTGGCTGATTCATTATAAGAATCTGATCTGTTTTCTTTTCTAGTCTTTTTATCTTGGCCAAATTATAAATATTTTAAATATCAAAGAGGAGGAAGAACAATGCCATGTGCAGTCTTTTCAGGGAGATAGCTGATTGAACAACAAAAGACAGCGTTCAGGATGAACAGGGTAGCCAGGTTCCATCCTTGCAAACTGACAAAAGTAGAAACTTGTGCTATTTTTTTAAAGATTTTATTTATTTATTTGACAGACAGAGATCACAAGTAGGCAGAGAGGCAGGCAGAGAAAGAGAGAGGAGGAAGCAGGCTCCTTGCTGAGCAGAGAGCCGAATGTGGGGCTTGATCCCAGGACCCTGGGATCATGACCTGAGCCGAAGGCAGAGGCTTTAACCCACTCAGCCACCCAGGCACCCTTGTGTTATTCTAACATAAGAAAATGAAGATCCTTTATTTATATCTATGATTTGATTTATATCTCTATCATATCTATGATATGATATATATCTACTGATTAAAATAGCATAATAACCTTTATTATACAAAGAGCCTTTATAAATCCAAAAGAAGACAAACACCCTAAAAAAAATTGGGCAAGGAATATGGGAAGGGAATTTACCAAAAGAAACAGATGACCAAAGACATCTTAAAATGTCAAATTCCATTAGAGATCTGCAAGGTAAAAATATTGAGCCTTCCTTTCCATTTTTCACCCATCAAACTGCAGAAGACTATAAAAATTGGAAAGAGTACTTTTTTTTTCATGAGGTTCAGTGGAAAGCTGTAGTGCATTGTTTTCCTTAGGACAAACACAGGTTCCAGATGGAGAGGGAAATAGGTCTGAATTTTCTTGCCATATGACTTAAGTGTACCAAAAAATTCTACAAAATTTCTTCAAATTAGCCTAACATAAACAATTAAATTTCCTCTCCCACTCCCATCTTTAGATAAGACATTCAGGGTTTTATTAAAATGCAGCTTATCACCTGGGTGTGGCAAGTCCCTAGCCATTATCAACTATTTGATCCATTGCTAAAATTAATTTACAGATTAGCTGCTAATGAGCTACCAACAAACTCTTCTTCTTCTAAATGTTTATGGTTTGGAGCAGAAAATAAAGTTGCAATACCAAACCACCAAATACATATCCAAAAACTATGGCAAACACGTAGGTATATATATATGTGTGTGTGTGTGTGTGTGTGTGTGTGTGTAGCACAACATTGTCGAATTTATTAACTCTAGGAACCTCCCCATAATAAATATTCCTTTAATCTTGGGAAGGAAATGAAACTTATGATAAAGTTAATTTGGCACATTCAGTGAGATACATGATTATTTTTTGTACTATGTAGTAGTTAGTTAAAAGGGGTGGGAAGTCCATGAAAAAAAAAAAAAATCAATGAATCAAAATTTTCATCTCCTTTCTTACCTTATTAGTTTCAAATATTTATAATCACTATAAAATTAACATTTTAATGCCATTAATCAAAGAATATTTGACCTTTGACCTTCAGATACATAATGTCATTGATTCTTGTTAAGAAACAAAGGTTTTCAATGAAGCCTCCTAATTCTACCTGTTCCCTGGCTTTTGACAAAGGCCTGGAAGTAGGTATTCAATATTACCAAGTGTCTTGATGTGGAGGAGCTTGATACAAAAGAAATCTTGACTTATAAAGCTACAGATTGCAGACTAAGGGGTGGGAAGAAAAATCTAAGTAAATGTTGGTGGCCAGGAGGAAGAGAAGGACCACAGGGAGAAAAGATGCCGAATCCTCCAAAATAATGTGTTTTGATAGATATTAAAGATAGGAAGGGACAAACCAAGAAAATGAAGAAGATGGACTCCCAGAAATATCTTCCCGTTAATACTGATTCAGCCCTGGAAGCCATCCTAGAAAACCTACAACAGGATTATATGGAAGTCTGAGCTTGGATGTCAGTTAGTATCAGGACAAACCAAAGCCTGGTCCTGTTGCCCCCTCACTGCTCCTATTCCTATCTTCTTCCCATGGGTGAAACTCCCTTTAGTTTCAAGCAAAGCCAAATGATGAAGATTAAATATTCAAATAAATGGGAGAATATATGCTCCATGAGAATGATACAGAGTTAAACACCAATTCATTTGCTGTAACATGTCTTGTTGGAGGAAAGAGGGAAGGATCTAGATGAGCAGGGTAGATGGTCAAGACAGAGCAAGTCCTTGCAAAAACACCCATATTCCACTTCAAACACAAAGCTATAATAAAGAAAATAATCTCAAGTGCACATTTGCTTCCTTTCCAAAGGCTCAATAAGAACAAATAAACAAAAACCTCGGTACTCAAGAAAGAGCACAATCATCTACATGAACCAGAAATAAAGTAAGTGGGAGCACAGAACAATTAGTAGGGGCCAAGTCTCAGGGCTGCTGGAAACCAGGAGCTGAGATAGGCAGAGATAATCAGGGCTTCCCTTCCAAAGAGAGGAAGGGGTTTCCCATACACAAAGAGGCAAGAATGCTCTGGGGCTCCCTGCAGAAGAATATAGGCTGAAAGAGTTCTAGTTACTAACTGAAACTGGGGTAGAAACTAGCTTCTTGCTTGGATGAAAGAAAATAAACAGAAACAGCTCTGCAATATGAAATTGTGTATTGGCAAAGGAATTAGGTTTCATGTATGGGCTCAAGCTGTCAGCCTCAGTCTTGATTCTAAGGAGGGACAGGGCAGTGCTGGGAAGTGGCATCCTCAAGGTTGGCCATGAGGAGAGGGATGGAAGAGACGAGCTTATACTCAATATTTCAAAACAGATGAGGAGAATGAAAGCCATAGAAGATAACCAAAACACTCAACAAGTGGAGAATTCATTCCTGAAGAAATGAAAATAGTAGAGAAATCTGAAAGCATTTTAAGTAAGTATGGTAATATCTTCAAAGAGGATATAAAAAGGGGAAACTTTATTTTAAAAAAGTAGGGTGGCAGATATTAATCACTAGCAAGTCAATATGAAAAAGTACTAATTGTGAGCCAGGAAGTGAAACACATAGTTATTGAAATGAAAAAGAAAAACCTGGGGTGCCTGGGTGGCTCAGTTTGTTGAGTGGCTGACTCTTGGTATTGGCTCAGGTCAAGATCTCAGGGTCTTGAGATGGAGCCCCAAGTAGGACTCCAGGGTCAGTAAGGAGTCTGCTTGAGATTCTCTCTCTCCTTTTCCTCCACCCCTCCCCCTGCTTGTGCTCTCTCTCACTCTATCTCAAAATAAAAAAAAAAAAAGGAAAGAAAAACTCAACAGGCTATCAAGACACAAGACACCGCTGAAGAGAAGATGTAATACCATGAATGAAGTATTTAGTAATCCACCCAGAAAACAGCACAAAGACATGGAGATAAAAGGAAAATGAAAAATACTCAGATATGTGAGCAAGAGAGGCCCTAGTATACACCGAACAGTAATTCCAGAAGTAGGGGAGAAAAAAGTGGGGAGGGGCAGTACTCAGAGCCAATGCCCAAGAATCTTCTGAATGAAGTTTACAAGCCTTTCAGATAAAAAGAACACAGAGAACTGCATAAGGAAACAGATAATCAAAATATAACCATAGATCATCAAGAAAAGGAGAATTATTAAAAGATACCAGAGAGGGGGAAAAATCCTAGACCTACAAAGGAATAACAGCTAGATTGAGAGCATACTTTTTCCATCAGAAATAGTAGGGACCAGAAGACAATGGAGTAATGTCATCCATAGGCTGAAGGAAGACAAGGTCAGCCCAGAATTCCACACACACCTAAAATTATCACTCAGGAACGAGGGAAAAATAATTCCTAAACTACAGACAAAGGATGTGTATCTTTTTAAAGATTTTATTTATTTATGAGAGAGAGAGAGAAATCACAAGCAGTGGGGAAGGGCAGAGGGAGAAGCAGGATCCCCACTGAGCAGGGAGCCTGACGTGGGACTCCATCTCAGGACTCGAGGATCGTGACCTGAGCGAAAGGCAGAGCCTTAACCGAAAGAGCCACCCAGGCACCCAGGACATACATCTTCAAAAAGATAAATAAATCTAGAAGGAAGCAGTGAGAGGCACGCAGCATCGGTCACTATAGATAATGCAACAAAGACCAAACTGTCATGTTGACAATGCCAATATTCCAAGAAAATGCTCAGTGTGTGACAGGGCCCACTGGGATATTAGACATCAGAGATGTGGTAATGGAAGGTAGAACCAACTCACAATTAAGCGAACTTCATTACTGTGTTAGGAAGGAAGGGACGGAGGCAGGACGGGGTGAAGAGAAGGAAAACAGGGGGCAGCGAGGGGGGAGTTCATCCTGCTGTCCCCAGATTTCTCAGAAAACAGAGAACTGCTCCCAAGGAGACGTGATTGGAAATGTGGACAGAAGGGAGTTGAGTTCTGTCCCCTTTCCCTCCTTCCTTGGGGTGTGTGGGGTGTGGGGGCCAGGGGACCCATGGAGAGTTTCTAACCATGTGGGAATCCATGCTGTCTGTGACCTGAGAGATTTGGTCTGAGAAATATTGCCGTGCTGTGAAATTAATTACTTTCGGGAAAGAAAGCCTCCGGTGATTTTACTGTCTTTGACAAGGAGAGAAGGGCAGCAAGAGGAGGAATCCCTGGGACGGGCAGCCCGGGGACACAGGTGGGACCCACACCTCCAGGAGACCCAGGCTGGGAGTGGAACGGAGATTTCCCGAGCAAGAGAATGGCTCTAAAGTCAGAGGCTCCTTTCCGGAATCAAGCCAGCCTGCATTTTAGGGCGCCCCTCTGGCTAGGTGAGAAGGACACATGCAGCCCTCTGCCCCCAGCCCACCTCTTTCAGGAGCTCGATAAGCCAAGGGAGGCAGCAGCCGTGCTTTGAGTGGGGCTCTGGGGCGATACACGCTAACCAAGATTTTTTTTTTAAATTTATTTATTTTCAGAAAAATAGTATTCATTATTTTTTCACCACACCCAGTGCTCCATGCAATCCATGCCCTCTATAATACCCACCACCTGGTACCCCAACCTCCTACCCCCCGCCACTTCAAACCCCTCAGATTGTTTTACAGAGTCCATAGTCTCTCATGGTTCACCTCCCCTTCCAATTTCCCCCAACTCCCTTCTCCTCTCTAACTCCCCATGTCCTCCATGCTATTTGTTATGCTCCACAAATAAGTGAAACCATATGATAATTGACTCTCTCTGCTTGACTTATTTCACTCAGCATAATCTCTTCCAGTCCCGTCCATGTTGCTACAAAAGTTGGGTATTCATCCTTTCTGATGGAGGCATAATACTCCATAGTGTATATGGACCACATCTTCCTTATCCATTCGTCCGTTGAAGGGCATCTTGGTTCTTTCCACAGTTTGGCGACCGTGGCCATTGCTGCTATAAACATTGGGGTACAGATGGCCCTTCTTTTCACGACATCTGTATCTTTGGGGTAAATACCCAGTAGTGCAATGGCAGGGTCATAGGGAAGTTCTACTTTTAGTTTCTTGAGGAATCTCCACACTGTTCTCCAAAGAGGCTTCACCTACTTGCATTCCCACCAACAGTGGAAGAGGGTTCCCCTTTCTCCACATCCTCTCCAACACATGTTGTTTCCTGTCTTGTTAATTTTGGTAACCAAGATTTTTAACAACTTTGCTCAAATGTTAGGAATGAATCCCTTCTTGGTCCTCTGAAAATTCATTAAGGTGTTAAAATTGCTTTTAACTGCTTCTTTGGCTGTGTGACCAGAGTTTCTTTGGAAGGCAATGCTGTCCTGAGAACCTTATTCAGGTGACACACATGAAAAGGAGAAATCAACCCGCCTATCTTCCCGCTTCTCCGTTTCAGCCTGTCCATGTGCCTCGGCAAAAAGCCACCATTTTCCTAGACCTCTTGGGCTTGGAGGGCCAGAGGTGGGCCATCCTCACTGGAGAGCTTTCCAGTGCTTCACGATGTCCTCTATTCTAAACTTCCTCCTCAGCAGAGCCTGCACCTGGCATTTCTGCTGTGAGGACCACATTCCTCACAAGGCCAAGAGTGAGGCATGCTGGAGAGTTAGGTCAGAGGCCTGTCCCTACCTGTCACATGGCACCAAAAGTCAGTCTCCACAAGAGGAAGGCCTGAGGCTACATTTCTAATGCACAGAATCATGCCTAAATATATATATATATGTGTATATATATATATACATATATATATATATATATATATTTAAAGATTTTTTTTAAAGTGCTTTAAGATTAATTTATTTATTTTCAGAAAAACAGTATTCATTATTTTTTCACCACACCCAGTGCTCCATGCAATCCGTGCCACCACCTGGTACCCCAACCTCCCACCCCCCCCCCCGCCACTTCAAACCCCTCAGATTGATTTTATTTATTTATTTGACAGAGAGAGAGATCACAAGTACGCAGAGAAGCAGGCAGAGAGAGAGGGGGAAGCAGGCTCCCTGCTGTGGAGACAGCCCAATGTGGGGCTCGATCCCAGGACCCTGAGATCATGAGCTGAGCCGAAGGCAGCAGCTTAACCCACTGAGCCAGCCAGGTGCCCCCAGAATCATGCCTAAATATTTAAGGGAAACCACATGCGTGAGGGATATGCCTGGCCATCCCAGCTTTCGTATAGGCTCTATATACCTTCCAAAACAGGCATTACCTGAGAGACAAAATAAAAGTTGGGTGAACAAACCTAAATATCGCTTAGGGTTCAAACAAGCCAGGAAAAAATGGCCTTGAGAAATACAGGAAGACAGGTTCCTGAGAATATATATATATTCATTTTTTTCCCTGACTGCATTTTAAGTGGAGGAGAATAGGAATCCATGCTGCTGTCTGAGAGATTTACTCTAAGAAATATCACTGTGCTGTGAAATTAATTCCTATCAGAAAAGAAAGCCTCCAGTGATTTAAAATTATACTGCATATATCTATGTAGTATATTACATACAGTACATTAAGAAAGTTAAAGTAAATTAAAAGCCCTAAAACAATCCACATATTATTTCAAGATCCCAGTGGCATATTAATTATGTCTTCTGCTCTATTCATTTTGTCTCTTTTGTAAATAGAGGCAGTTTCAGAATTAAACCACTTGACTCATAAGGGCCTTTGCATGAAACAGCCATTAATTCTCTGTTCCCTGACGTTGTGACAGGGCTGTGGCCACTGCGGGTCGGGCCGCTACTCACCCTACCGACAACCCAGAGCTGTTGCTTGAGGAGCCCCCAGGACTCTCTTCCAATTTCCCCTTCTCCCCTTTTGTGCCTTAAGGCCCCCCAGTCCTCAGGTCTTTGGAATCCCCTGGGTAATTCCTACTGTCTTGATTCCAACTGTGGTGCACTAGGCTTTCAAGGCTAGCCTGCGAATCTGCCCACCACTGAGAACGTGTGGATTAATTGTGAGTCTGTATAGCATAATTATTAAGCTCTGCGTCTTAGGAGTAAAGAGGAGTTAAGTGGAAACTTGATCAATTCGCCTGCTCTTTGCCTCAGCTTTCTCATCAGTAAAATGAGAACAATAACTATAACCAATCTTATAGGTACTATTATGGGCTGAACTGTGGCCACTCAAAATTCATATGTGGAAGTCCTAACTCCCAGTACCTCAGAATGTGATTGTATTGGGACATAGAGCCTTTAATGGGGGTAGTTGAGTAAAATGAAGTCCTGTGGGTAGACCCTAATTCCATAGGACGGGTGTTCTTGTAAGAAGAGGAAATTAGGACAGAGACTCACGTAGGGGGAAGTCCATGTGAAGACACAGGGAGCAGACAGCCATCTGCAAGCCAAGGAGAGAAGCCTCAGAAGAGAGGGACCCTGCCAACACCTTGATTTTGGACTTCTAGCCTCCAGAATGGTGCAAAAATGCAGGTCTGTTGTGTAAACTTCCCAGAATGTGGCACTTTGTTAGGGCAGCCCTAGCAAAAGAAGGTAGGTACATTAGAAGATTCTGTGAGACAACACATGTGTCAAATGCTTAGAAAGATGTCTGCGATAGTAGACATATGATAAATGCCAGCTCTCATTATTGCATAAGCAAATATGTCACTAATTCTAAATAATTTCGTAAAGAATTAAGATTTAGATCACAACCTGTTCATACTGTGGGTACTATTATATTAGAATTACCTTGAAAATGGTCTTCTTTGTGTTAAGCATTCATTCATCTGTCCATTCATTCATAAAATAAACATTATCACAGCTGACTTTGAGCCAGGAACTATGTTCGGTGCTAGGAGTACGAGACGAGTAGGACAGAGTTTGTAATCCTTCCTGGAAGAGCTTGTGGTATGTGGAAATGGTCCAACATGGTCCTTGGCACCATTAGAATAACACGGTGGTAGCTGGAGCCCAGTAGGGCTGCCCATAGCAATAAAGAGAACAATTGTGTGTCTGCAGGACAGGCAAAAGAGGGACTCTCTGGACCTGTAGAAATCTAGCACAGCTGTTACAACGATGTGGGCTTTCTAGGGAAACTGCTGAAGTCACTGGGTGCCGACCTATAACATCCAGAGAAAGGCTCTGTTTGAGTAAAACTTACATTGTTGGGCTGAAGGTTAAAAGGTTGCACACAAGGGCCAACTCCATGGTGCACTCCTAGACGGGGTGCTGGGATCTGGCAGATATGTGATCTAACTGGGAAAAGTTGCTGAGGTCAGCCCCTCTACCCCGCCACACTTTCTGGCAAAGAAAGAGTGAAATAGTCACTTAGGTATTCCTTAGGGAGGCTTCTTACATGGCCAGATCAGATTTCTTTAAAATTATAATGTGATTAGTGAGTTTCACCATGTCTTTATTTTCTCAAACTGCCTTATTCAGTTATAATTCATATACAATAAAGTGCACATATTTAAAGTGTAATATTTGATGTTTTCATATATGTATCCATCCAGTGAAACAGGTGCCGTGATAAAGATAGTGAACATATCCCTCATTCCCCAAAGTCTCTTTGGGCCTTGGTGAGCCTGCCCACTCGCCCCCCCACCAACCACCTGCATGAAACCACTAACCTGCTTTCTGTCACTATAAATTAGATGGCATTTCCTACAATTTTATATAAATATAAGGAAACAGTATTTGCTTTTTCATGTGTTTCTTTTGATTCAAGATAATTATTTTGAGATTCGTCCATGTGGTGAGTGTATATTAATAGTGTGGTAGCTTTTTTTGTTGCTGAGGAGTATTCCTTTGTAGAAATATGCAGCAGTTTTCCCCTGTTGTTGGACATATGGGGTTATTCCCTCATATGGGCTTTTGCAAATAAAGCTATGGTGAACATTTCTGTACAACTCTTGGATGGATGGATGTTCTTTTCTCTCTTGGGTAAATACCTAGGTGTGGAATGGCTAGATCCTTATACCAGGTGTGTGGATAGTTTTTTAAGAAACTGAAACTGTTTTCCAAGGTGCAAAGTGCTTATATCATTTTACATTCTTACCAGCAGTGAATGAGATTTCTAGTTTCTCCATATCCTCCTCAGTATGTCCGATCTCTTCTCATTTTTGCCATTCAATAGTCGTACAGTGGCATATCCTTGTAGTCCTCATTTGCATTTCTCTAATGACTAACGATAAAATGTTCCCTCAAATCTTTTGCTGATTTTTTTTTATGGGTTGTTGGTTTTCTTATTAGTGCTTGGAGGGTTTCTTATATATTCTGGATTCAAGTCTTTTATCAGACATATGCTTTGCAAATATTTCCTCTCCATTTGTGGCTTAGTTTTTCATTCTCTAAACCATGTCATTTGAAGAGCAGACTTCAACTGTAATGAAGTCTAATTAATCAATTTGTTCTTTTATAGCTTGTGCTGTAGGTGTCATATCTGAGAAATATTTGCCTTCCTCAGGTTTGCAGTTTCCCCCCCTCTCTTCCAGAATTCCTATAACTTTAGGTTTTACATTTAGATATGTTACCTATTTTGAATTACTGTGAGGTCAAGTTGGTTCATGGTTGTATTCAAGTCTTTTAGTTTCTTTTTCTTTCTTTCTTTTTTTTTTTAAAGATTTTATTTATTTGACAGAGAGAGAGATAGCGAGAGGAATAATACAAGTGAGGGAGAGGGAGAGGGAGAGGGAGAAGCAGGCTTACCGCTGAGCAGGAAGTCAGATCCAGGGCTCGATCCCAGGTACTGGGATCATGACCTGAGCCAAAGGCAGATGCTTAACAACTGAGCCACCCAGGAACCCCTCAAGTCTTTTAGTTCCTTCCAGATTTTTTTATTTAACTATTCTATCAATTATTGAAAGAGACATACTGAAATCCTTGACTGTTATTGTGGATTTGTTTATCCTTCCCTATATGTCTACCAGTTGCTGCTTCATATACTTTGAACCTCTGTTATTAAATGCATACTGAAAATTGTAGGTCTTATTGATGAACTGACCCCTTTATCACTATGAAATGACATTCTTTATCCCTGGTAATATTCTCTGTTCTGAAATCTACTTAGTCTGAAATTAATATAGGTACAATACTTTCTTTTGATTATTTTAGCATGGAATATATTTTTCCTTTCATTTAATTTTAATCTATGTCTTTGCATTTAAATTATGTTCTTTGTAGGCAGAAAATATAGTCGTGCCTTGCTTTTTATCCAATCTGGTAATTCTGGCCTTTTAATTGAGGCATTTAGATCATTAATGTTTACTGTGAATATGGATGGTCTATATCCATCATATTACTGTTTATTTCCTATTTGTCTTACCTTTCTTCTATCTGTCTTTTCTCCCCTCTCCCCGACTTCTTTTTCTTATGATTTCTTTTGGGTTAAAATATAAGAATAAAACTATTTTTAGTATTCTGTGTTATTTCCTTTGTTGGCTTATTAACCCTAACTCCTTGTTTTTTACTTTAGGGCTTACAGTATACATCATTAGCCTATCCTAGTTGACCTTCAGGTCCTTCAGGTGACATTACACTACTTCACATTTTGACTTAGCCCATTTGGGCTTCTGTAATGGAATACCATATAGACTGGGGCTGCTAAAGCAACAAACATCTGTTTCTCACAGTTCTGGAGCCTGGGAAGTCCAAGATCAAGATGGTGGCATAGCCAGTGTCTACTTACTGATGTGCAAATGAAATTCTTCTTGTTGTTTTCCTACATGGTGGAAAGGAAAGAGAGAGAAAGATTGCCTGTCTGTTCTTATAAGGCCACAAATTTCACATGACCTAATTCTTTCTCAGAGGCCCTATTATCTAATGTCATTACTTTGGGGCTCAAGTTTTCAACATACGAATTTCAGGGGGACACAAACATTCAGTCCATAGTACACATATTATAAGAGCCATAAAAAGTATATTCTATTTGTCCCTGCCTGCCTTTGTGCTGTGTCACATCTTTTATTTTTTACATGTTACAAAATGCACAATAATTGTTATTATGTTTGCTTAGAAAATTCTTTTAAACCTTTATCCCAAAGATGCAGATGTAGTGAAAAAAAGGGACACTTGCACCCCAGTGTTGATAGCAATGATGTCCAAAATAGCCAAACTGTGGAAGGAGATGAGATGCCCTTCAACAGATGAATGGATAAAGATGTGGTCCATATCTACAATGGACTATTACTCAGACATCAGAAGGGATGAATATCCACCATTTGCGTCAATGTGGAGGGAATTATGCTAAGTGAAGTAAGTCAAGCAGAGAAAGACAATTATCATATGATTTAACTCATATGTGGAAAGTAAGGAATAGCATAGAGGACAATAGGGGAAGGGAGGGAAATCCGAAGGGGAGAAATCAGAGAGGGAGATGACCCATGAAAGACTGTGGACTCCGAGAAACAAACTGAGGGTTACAGAGGGGGAGGCGGTGGAGGGAGTGGGTAAGCCTGGTGGTTGGTATTAAGGAGGGCATGTATTACATGGAGCACTGGGTGTTATATGCAAACAATGAATCATGGAACTACCTCAAAAGCTAATGATGTACTCTGTGGTGACTAACATAACATAATAAAAAGTATTAAAAAACATATTTAAATAATAAGAAAAAATTACCATATATTTCATCACTAGTCAGCATTTCTGATGCTCTTCCTTCGTCTGAGTAGATGTAGACTTCCATCTGGCTGAAGGACTTCCTTAGTTCTTATACTTTGTGTCTCCTAGGGTGAAGAATATTTTTGGTGTATCTAAGAAGAAGAATAGTTTTGGTGTATCTAAGAAGTTCTTTATTTTGCCTTCATTTTTGAAAGATATTTTCAGTAGGTATAGAATTTAGGTTGACTTTTTTTCTTTAAAGGTGTTTCTCCACTGTCTCCTCTCTGCCACAGAGAGACAAGAAATCTGTCATCCTCAAATTTGCACCTCTGCACATACCTCCTGTCTCTCCTGCTGACTTTTCAATTTTCCTTGTCACTGGTTTTGAGCAATTCTAGTTTGATTTGCCTTGGTGTCGTTTTATTCATGTTTACTGTGTTTGAAGTTCATTGAACTTCTTGGGGCTCTAAATTTATCATGTTTATGAAGTTTGGGAAATTTGGGGACATTATTTCTTTAAATGACTTTTCCCCCTGCTCTCCTTTGGTGACTCTAATGCCATGTATATTAAGGTGCCTGAAGTTGTCCAATGCTCACTAATGTTCTTTTCAATTTTTAAAAATACTTATTTCTGTGTTTGTGTGGTTAGGTTCTATTGCTAGGTATTCAAGGTCATTAATCTTTCTCCTATAATACTAAACTGCCATTAAATCCATTCAATGTGTTTTCATCACATACAGTTAATTTTCATCTCCAGAATTTGGACTTGGTCATTTTTCTAGGTAAACTCTACCCCCAACATGGGGCTGAATCTCACCACTCAAGATCAAGAGTCACATGCTTCCATGACTGAGCCAGCCAGGTGTCCTGGATTCAGTCATACATTTTTTTCATCTTGTAGATATTGACTTAACTTTTCAACAGATGAAATACATTTGCAGTCACTGATTGCCCTTGTCTGCTAATTGTCACATCTGTGTCACTTCTGAGTCAGTTTTGATTGAGCAATTACTCTCTTCATTATGAATCATCTTTTCCTGCTTTTTTGCACTGCAATTTTTTTTTTTTTTTTTTTTTTTTTTTTTTTTTTTATTGGATGACAGAAATTGTCAATTTTGCCCTTTTGGGTACTGGATAGTTTTGCATTCCTATAAGTATTTTCACGAACTCTGTTCTGGGATGTAAGTAAGTTACTTGGAAAGAGTTTGTTACTTTCAGTCTTGCATTTAAGATTTGTTTTGTGGGACAAGAGCAAGGTCAATTATCATTTGCTACCGAGGCAATATTCTTCTGAATGCTTCACCCAGTGTTCTGTAAATTATGAGGTTTTCTAGTCTGACTGGTGGGAATAGACTATCCCTGGCTCTGTGGGAGTGTCAAGTTCTATTCCTTCTTATCCTTTAAGATAAGAAAAGGTGGCTCTTTCCCCACCCTTGGGTTGTTTTGCTCACCTGCACTCTGATGAATACTCATCTGGATATTCAAGGGGAACCTTCTGCAGATTTCTGGAGTTTTCTCTCCATGAAACTGTCTCCTCGCTGTCCGTCCTAGAAACTCTATCCACCCTCTTCTAAATTCTCAGCTTTTCTCCTCAACTTGGTGAGTCTGTTCCTTCCAGTCTCCCTCCTTCCTGTTCTTGGCCTTAGAAACTCTCTCAAGGAGGTGAACTCAGATGGTTGAAGGGCTCATCTCATTTGCCTTCCATCTGTCAACAATCACATCCTTCATGACTGATGTCCACTGTCTTCAAAGCCAGGGCATCATATATTTCATTCACAAACAAATATGATGTCTTATGACTTAGTTCCAGAAGTTATACTTCATGATTTCCATAATACCCTGCTAGTGAGAAAGTTATCCCCTCCAACGTGTGTGCTGGGAAAAGGGTGCCAGGAGAGACCAAAGGGCTTGAATGATCCTGAAGTCAAGGATCACTATAGGCTGGTCACCATCCATAAGACGTGAGTGAATATACTGACTGGGGGAGTAGGAAAATTAGACTGGATGGGCAGGGTAAAGCCCAATGAGAGCACTTCAGAATGAGTTTTGACAGAAATAATTCCTTTCTACTTTGTATTCTATAAACATCTCTGTCTCAATTGAACTTTCATCATACTATTTCACTATTATTTAAGTGCTAGTCTCTTCTATTAATCTGAAAATTTCTTTAAAGCAGAGATGATGTTTTATTCATCTTCGGAACCCCAGGCTTTTTGTATCATGTTGTAGCAAGAGCTCAAGCATGGTCCCTTGAGTGGAATCAAACTGAATGGCCTGGAACAAAAATTTACCAATATCTAGGGTGCCTGGATGAATCAGCCAGTTAAGTGTCTGCCTTTGGCTCAGGTCATGATCTCGAGCCCCACATGGGGCTCTCCACTCAGCAGAGAGATGCCTCTCCTTCTCCCTCTGCTGCTTCCCCTGCTGTGCTCTCCGTCTGTCAAATAAATAATATCTTTTGAAAAATAAATTTACCAGTTTCTATTATATGGCCCTAAATGTAAGGTCTGCTAAGCTGAAAAGTGTGGCATATTGAAAACGATGTTTTAGGAAAGCTGATTAGAACCAAGGGGGTTATGAACAGAGGTCAAGAAGTTCTATTCCAAGGTTAATGTCACAGTTCAGGCATAAAATGGTAAGACTTGAAATAGATGGAAGTGAGAAGTAGCAATAAAGTAGAAGATTTGAATCCCAGTGTCATATGAAGAAGAGAACTGATAGGTCTTACTGACAATTGGATTTGAAGGGAAGAGCTAGGATGAGTCTAGGTTTCAGCAAGGACACCTAAAAATCATGTCACCAACAAATTAAGAAAGTCAGACCGGATGCATTACTTCTCTTCCAAAGTTATTCTTCTTCCTTTATTTCCTATCTAAGGTACCGAAGGTAGAAGTCTTAGAATTGTTCTCGACTTTTCTTTCTTCCTTACCTATGAATCAAGACACAGCTTGGCTTCCCCAGGAAACAGACTCAGATGGAGGTTTGTGTGTAGGATGCTTATAAGGATGTGCCCCTGGGATCAGCCCTGTGGAAGGGAGGTGAAGCAGAAGTAGACAGAAGGAGGAGTCAAGCCGAATGCACCCTTGACTCATTCCACAGGGAGCAGTGGACCTAGATTAGCCCTTCAGAGTGGCCCCAAATTGGATGAAGTGGGCCATGGCTTTATGCCCTCACTTTATGCAGTCATTGGATTACACCAGGATGGGAAGCAGCCTCAGATGAGAAGCTCCATGCAACCCCCACCATCCCTGAAGGATTGGCAGCTGAAGACCATCTACTCACAGCATTTTCAGTAACCATGGCAAAAAGCCCTTCATTTGGGTGGCACACCATAGTCTCTATGCACATCACTAATGCTTCCCAGTCTCTATCCTCAGCCTCATGAGATAGTTATTTGAAGTTCTCATTACTTTAAAAAAAAAAAAAAAAAAGATTTTATTTATTTGACAGAGAAAGTGAAATAGAGAGAGAGCACACAAATAGGCAGAGCAGCAGGCAGAAGGGGAGGGAGAAACAGACTGACTCTCCCCTGAGCAGAGCCCGATGAAGGGCTCAATCCCAGGATCCTGGGATCATGACCTGAGGTGAAGGCAGACACTTAACTGACTGAGCCACCCAGGTGCCCCTAAAGTTATCATTATCTTTTTCCTTAATTGTGAAAGCCAGGTCCTAGTTCCCCTCTCTGCTTACTATCTTGAACTCTCTCCAATCCATTTCCACACTGAGGCTACAATGATCTCTCTAAACACAGACTAGATCATGCCATTCTTCATCGTAAGACCATTCAAGGGCTTCTCATCAAGTGTGGGATCCAGTGTGGACCTCCACCCAGCTGTGCTTTCATTCCAAAAAACTCCTGAGAGTTGGTGCTGGGCTTTCAAATGGCTTCAGATTCCTTCTCTGCCAGATGCCTTTCCTCTCTGACCTGTTTTTTTTTTGGTTTTTTTTTTTGTTGTTGTTGTTGTTGTTGTTGTTGTTGTTGTTTTTGTTGGTGGTGGTTCTGTATTTTTTTGTTTGTTTGTTTGTTTGTTTTTTGTTAGCTAGCTCCTCCTAACCTGTTTTTCCAAACCCAACCTCTTTTGTGGAAACTCCATGACTCTGCTAGTCTGGGTTAAATGACATTTCAATATGTCTGTAAAATGGCCACTTTTTGCCTCTTTGTAGCATTTATTGCATGATGCTCCAAATGTCTGTGACCAGAATCTCATCTCATTGAGAACACCCACAGTTCTCTCTTTTTAACCCAGCACCTAGCACATGACCCTCTCCCATAAAGGGGGGCTCTTAAACATTTGGACAGTAAATTAATTAATCAAATAAAACAGTTTAAAAATACACTTTCTCAATTTTATTCTCCTGGTTACCAAGCATCCTTCTTTGGACATCTGGAACAGTGTTCTTCAAAGGCAGGAATCAGTCTATCAAATGAGGCTAATTTATGGGTCAGCTCCAAATTTCAAGAAAAACAACAAAACAAAACTGCTATCTATGAAGTTTATTCAAGGAGCTGCTTTGGCTCATCACTAAAGATTTTCCCTGTAGCTGTTGATGGAGGTACCGCAAGGAGGGGGCATCTGACTGCTCTAAGCAAACTCTCCAAATTTCCCTGGGCTCTCTTCCTTTCATTCCCATAAAGAAGACCCAGGAGCAGAAGGAGTAGGAGAGGGTATGTGCCCTTCTCCCTCTCCAGGAAGCTGCCAAGCTATATGAATGTCTTCTTCCATTGGTTTCTAGCTTTCAGACTTCTAAGGTATATGAGAAGACATGGTGCCATGTGAAGAATTCCTCCTGTTCCACCCCAGCCCAGTGTTGTCCAGACTCCACCCTCTCACTGCTCCTTTTTCCCTGAGGTAAGAGAGAATCCAGGCTTGGGGATGTGGTTCCAAGATAGCGGAGGAGCAGGAGACCTAAGTTTCGTGTGGTCTCAGGAATTCAGCTAAATAGCTGTCAAACCATTCTGAACACCTACAAACTCAACAGGAGATTGAAGAGAAGAAAAGCAACAATTCTAGGAACAGAAAAGTGGCCACTATCTGTAAGGTACGATGTGCAGAGAAGTGAATCCAAGGTGATATATAGTAAGAGAGGCTGTGTGGGGAGGGTCTGGCCCCTGGCAAGGGGTGGAGCAGCAGAGCACAAAATCGGAACTTTCAGAAGTGAGCTCCACTTAGGGAGGTCGCTTGAGGCGAAGCAGGGAGGGGGGTGTTTGGTGTGAACACTCACCATGGCAGTGCGGTCTCAGGACCCACAGGATCACAGAAAGATGGAGGTTGCCTGAGTGTGGCAGAGCAGGGAAGCTGGTCTCAAAGAGGGAGCCAAGCAGTGAGCTCTCAGCTCGAGGTTGCCATAAATCATGATCCATGGCACAGAACAACCATTGCTCTTTGAGCAGGGACCCCATAAGCAGCAGAACCGGGAGACTTCCGTGGGAGGAGTGGGACGGAAGTGTGTGTCAGGAATCAGCTGGGTTTGGAGACCTCAAAGGGGGCCGTGGGCCAGAGACAGAAACACTGGGTGAGCTCAGGGCACGGCTGGAGACCAGGGAGACGGGAGGGATTGACTGCTTTTCTCCGAGGGCGCACTGAAGAGTGTGGTCTCGAGGTCTCAAGGTTCCTCCAGGCAGGAGATTAGGAGGCCGCCATTTTCATTCCTGTCCTCCAAATCTTTATGGACAGCATACAGGGAACAAAACTTCCCGAGACCAAACCTGAGCATATTACTTGGCCTGGCCCCTGGCAAGGGCAGTGCAGTTCCACCTCGGGCAAAGACATTTGAGAATCACAGCAACAGGCCCCACCCCCAGAAGATCAGCAAGAACTTCCAGCCAAGACCAAGTTCACTGATCAATGAGAACTGCAAAACTTCAGAGCAAGGGAAATGCAACACATAGAATTCATAGCTTTTTCCCATGATACTTTAGTCTTTCAAAGATAATTTTTTTAAAAGATTTTATTTATTTATTTGACAGACAGAGATCAAAAGTAGGCAGAGATACAGGCAGGGGTGGGGGAAGCAGGCACCCTGCTTAGCGGAGAGCCTGACACAGTCCTCTAACCCAGGACCCCAAGATCATGACCTGATCTGAAGGCAGAGGCTTAATCCACTGAGCCACCCAGGGGCCCCTCAAAGATAATTTTTTTAATTTTTAAAAATTTTTTTCTTTTCATAGTTTTTTTTAAATTTTTTCTTTCCTTTTACAACAAACTTATTAATTCCTTTTTAAAAATATTTTTTAATTTTTGGTCATATTCTATCCTTTATTGTATTTAACCTTATTTTTTGTATATACATATAAGTTTTTCTTTCTTTAAAATATTGTGATGCACTTTCTTCTAATAGATCAAAATATACCCTAAATATCTTTCTCTTTCTTGTTTTTTATTTTTCTTCTTTCTTTTTTTCAAGCAACTTCTTACCAATTCCTTTTTTAAAATCTTTTTTAATTTTCAGTTTTCCAGTCATATTCCATCCTTCATTGTATTTACCCTTATTTTTGTGTATATATAAGTTTTTCTTTCTTTAAAAATTTGGGAGGCAGTTTCTTCTAACAGACCAAAATACACCCAAAATGTTATGTGTAGCTCTGTTCTATTCACCAGCCTGATCATATTCTTTTCTTTTCTTTCTTTTTTTTTTTTTTTTTTTTTTGCTTTCCCCCCGAGTTTTGCATCTCTTCTGATTTATTTAGTGTATATGTTTCTGGGTTCATTGTTACCCTTTTAGTATTTTGTTCTCTCATTCATTTATTTCTGTCTGGACAGATGACAAAATGGAAAACTCACCTCACCAAAAAATCCCTTTTTGAATAAATAAAATCTAACCAAGTTGAAATAAAAAAAGGCACCTGGCAGGCCAGAAAGGACTGGCATGATATATTCAGGGTACTAAGTGAGAAAAATATTCAGCTAGGAATACTATATCCAACTAAGCTGCCCTTGAAAATAGGAGAGATAAAAAGCTTCCAGGACAAACAAAAACTAAAAGAATTTGCAATCACTGAATCAGCCCTACAGGAAATATTGAAAGGGGTCTTCTAAGAAAAGAGAGAGTCTAAAAGTAATATAAACCAGAAAGGAACAGAGACAATATACGGTAATAGTCACCTTACAGGAAATACAATGGCACTAAATTCATATCTTTCAATAATTACCCCAAAATTAAATGGGCTAAATTCCCCAATCCCTTATGTCTACAGGGTTGGATAAAAAAGCCAAGACCTATCAATATGCTGTCTACAAGAGACTCATTATATGCCTGAAGGCCCCTCCAAATTTAAAGTGAGGGGATGGAAAATTATTTACCATGCTTTTGGACATCAAAAGAAAGATGGAGTGGCAATCCTTATATCAGACAAATTAGCATTTTTGTCATTCTCAATGGGGAAAATCTGAGAGCTTTCTCCCTAAGTTCAGGATCAGAGAAGGGATGTCCTCTATCACCATTGCTATTCAACATAGCACTAGAAGTTCTAGCCTCAGTAATCAGACAACAAAAAGAAATAAAAGGCACCAAATCATCAAAGAAGTCAAATTCTCACTCTTTGCAGACAATATAATACTTTATGTGGAAAACCCAAGAGACTCCATCTCAAAACTGCGAGAACACATACAGGAATTCAGTAAAGTGGCAGGTTATAAAATCAATGCACAGAAATCAGGTCCATTTCTATATATCACCAATAAGACAGAAGAAAGAATAATTAAGGAGTTCATTCCATTTACAATTATAGCAAAGACCATAAGATATCTAGGAATAAACCTAACCAAATGCAAAGAATCTCTACTCAGAAAACTAGAGAATACTCATGAAAGAAATTGAGGAACACATAAAGAAATGGAAAAATGTTCCATGCTCATTGAATGGAAGAAAAAATACTGTTAAAATGTCTATGCTACCTAGGACAATCTAGGTATTTAGTGCAATTTAAGGCAATTTAATGTAATCCCTATCAAAATACCATCAACTTTTTTTTTCATAGAAATGGAACAAATAATCCTAAAATTTGTATGGAACAAGAAAAGACCCTGAATAGCCAGAAGAATGTTGAAAAATAAAAGCAAATCTGGTGGCATCAGAATTCCGGACTTCAAGCTCTGTTGCAAAGCTGTAATCATCAAGAGTATGGTACTAGCACTGAAACAAATACATAGATCAATGGAACAGAAAGCCCAGAAATGGGGTCTAAACTCCTTGGTCAACTAATCTTTGACAAAACAGGAAAGGATGTCCAATGGAAAAAAGACGGTCTCTTCAACAAATGGTGTTGGAAAAATTGGACAACCACATGTATAAGAATGAAACTGGACCATTTCCTTACACCATCACAAAAATAGACTTGAAATGGATAAAAGGCCAACTGTGAGGTAGGAATCCACCAAAATCCTTGAGAACACAAGCAGCAACCTCTTTGACCTCAGCTGCAGCAACTTCTTCCTAGACACATCACCAAAGGCAATGGAAGCAAGGGCAAAAATGAGCTATTGGGTCTTCATTAAGATAAAAAGCTTTTGCACAGCAAAGGAAACAGTCAAAAAAAAAAAAAACAAAAGAAAACTGACAGAATGGGAGAAGATATTCACAAATGACATATCAGATAAAGGGCTGGTATCCAAAACCTATAAAGAACTTACCAAATTCAACACCCAAAGAACAAATAATCCAATCAAGAAATGGGCAGAAGACATCCAAATGGCCAATATACACATGGAAAAGTGCTCAACATCACTCAACATCAGGAAAGTACAAATCAAAACCACAATAAGATACCACCTCACACCAGTCAGAAGGGCTAAAATTAACAAGTCAGGAAATGACAGATGTTGGTGAGGATGAAGAGAAAGGGGAACCCTCCTACACTGTTGGTGGGAATGCAAGCTGGTGCAGCCACTCTGGAAAACAGTATGGAGGTTCCTCAAGAAGTTGAAAATAGAGTTACCCTACGACCCAGCAATTGCACTACTGAGTATTTACCCAAAAGATACAAATGTAGTGATCTGAAGAGCATGTGTACCCCAGTGTTCATAGCAGCAATGTCCACAATAGCCAAACTATGGAAAAAGCCCAGATGTTCATCCACAGATGAATGGATTAGGAAGATGTGGTATATATGCACATACATGCATACACAATGGATATTATGCAACCATCATAAAAATGAAATCTTGCCATTTGCAATGATGTGGATGGAACTAGAGGGTACTATGTTAAGTGAAATAAGTCAATCAGAGAAAGACAATTATTATATGATCTCACTGATATATGGCATTTGAGAAATAAGACAGAGGATCATAGGGGAAGAGAGGGAAACAAGATGAAACCAGAGAGCAAGACAAACCACAAGAGACTCTTAATCTCAGACTCTTAACAAACTGAGGGTTGCTAGAGTGAAGGGGGGTGAGAGGAATGGGGTGGCTGGGTGATGGACATTGGGGAGGATATGTGTTGTAATGATCACTGGGTATTATACAAGACTGATGAATCACAGACCTGTACCCCTGAAACAATACATTATGTTAATTTTTTTAAAAAGAGAGAGAATTCAGGCTCCTTCAGGCCACTTTCATCATTAGCAGACACTCAGTACCCACCTCAGCTACATGACACTGAGCTCCAGCTGAGACTGACACCATCGAATGGAGGGAATCCTGCTCTGGTGGAACCTTCTGGTTTTCCTGAGACCTATGTGGAGGAGCTTAGAGACAGTTGTATGGATGACAATGACCTTTTGGTAAATTCTCATACCTTGTTGATTACTTCTCAAAGGACCCTTAGACAGAACCCCATTGTGTTTCAGACACTGTTGGCTTTTTGGAAGTCATGAAAACATCTGGGAAACTTTATTTTACAAGGCCATCCCCTGTCCTGGGAGGTTTTCATGTTGAGTTCTATTAACAGCTTTTGTCTTTTGTTAAGATGCATATATTAGCAATTAAAAGCCATTTTAAATAATTGATTCAATTCACCAAAGCCAACAAATTAATTAACTGATGCATAATTAATCAGAGCGGCAAGGCATTCCTTCTTAAGGGACCGGATAGGAAAACCGTGATTTGTACATTCATGAACAGAGTAGATACAGTCAGCTGTGCTCTTGAACCAGATCCTGATATGATCAGGGTCATCATTTAAGAGCTGAAGGTTGTTTAGCCCACAGAAGGAGCACTTGGCCTCCGCTTCTCTGCTCAACATGAAGTGATCAACTATACCTGGGCTGGGTCTTAAGATGATAGACACAGCACGAATAGATGTCAGATCCAGGCAGGGTAGGGGGTGGTCCTTGGGAAGCATCTTGGTCCATTGTTCACCACATACCAATACAGTCAACTACAGTGTGAGGAAGGTGCCTGTCTGCAGATTGTTTCTGGTCCCAGAGGAGATGAGTCCAGAAATTGAGAGTAAGCATTTAGAAACATTCACAGGAATTTGACAGAATAAGTTTATGTCCACTCAATCTAATATTTTAAATTTGGAGCTTATATTTTTACATCCTTTTTCATTTAATTGGTCTAGTAATTCACTTTTATTTTATTTAAAATAAGTATCAGTATGCAATAGCTTCTAAATTGTAAAAAAAAGCAAAACGAAACCAAACTGTGGTCCTTTCCACATGTATTTCTAGAAGTGCTGTCTTGGATCATTCCAGAAATTCTTAAGCCCAGATCTTGCAAAATACTGTCTGGCCTGAACATGTTCTCAGGGAGATAAGAAGAGCTCCAATCCCTTTGCTACTGAGTTGGAAAATAGGATTTGAGTGCCTTGCATTTGTCTCTGGAGGTACCCCTGCGCTCTGCAGAGTCAGTGCTATCTAGAGAGATGAACAAAGACATATGAAAGCCGTGTATGCTGTCATATCATAGTCGCGCTGACACTTACTTTGAGCATGTGCCTACTGAGAGGGTCATAAGTTAACTGTGAAAAATAATATTGTACAATCACTAGCCACAGCTGGGCATTCATACCACAATGAATTAATGGCCCCAACTCCAATAACAAAAGTAGCAGGGACAGCGGACCTATATCTCTGCATTACTTTTAGCAAGCAAACAACAGAAAAGAAACCTAAGAGGCATCCTCTGGGATAGTGGGATGTTGATGAACAGGTTAGATAGAAAAGAGGCAGTTAACCTTATGCAGTCTTCACTAATAAAAATAGAGCAAATACCGCCACTTACTTGAAATGCAGTGGAGACTGGCTGAGCCTGACTCGGTTGTCCTTGGGTAGTAGTAATTAGGACACCTTCTAGCTAGCACGGCTAAAGCCTTTTTTTTTGTGCTAACGTGGCTGTAAAAGCTATTGTAGTTTCTTGGATGGGATTCAAGGTGGGCCTGTCTTAGCGATTTATAGGTACCTACATATGCACATATAGACCACGCGGGACGATGCCCCACAAACACGTGCATCACTTTCCATTCCTTGAACTCCTACCATGCACATGAGCCCTGACTGGGGAAGGAAGAGGCCTTGTGGTTCAGTTTTTGTATGTGAGTGGTCTTTGAAATATCATCTCAAGATTTGGAAAAGTAAAATTGCTATTCCGAAGATAAAAGTTGCTTATTGCAAAACAGCTAGTTTTAATGCCTTATCAGAATAAAAGAGAAAATTGTATGTGAGATTGTATGTGAGAGCCATATTGTCATATGAACGGGGACAAATCTCACGTACCAAATTGGGAATATTACACTTCCAAAAATCAACGAGCCACTGAGTTATGAGTTACCTGATACTTCTTGCATCACCCAAATAGCCATGGACTATATCAGTAGTAGAGAAAAATCAAATCTGGGTCAAAATTCCTTACTTCTCGGGGCACCTGGGTGGCTCAGTGGGTTAAAGCCTCTGCCTTCGGCTTGGGTCATGATCCCAGGGTAGTGGGATCGAGCCCCACATCGGGCTCTCTGCTCAGCGGGGAGCCTGCTTCCTCCTCTCTCTGCCTGCCTCTCTGCCTACTTGTGATCTCTGTCAAATAAATAAATAAAATCTTTTTAAAAATCCTAACTTCTCTACTTTTAGCTATATAATCAAGGACACTTTACTTGACTTCTCTGAGCCTTGGGTTCCAAACTTATAAAATGGAGATATGAGCACCTACCCTGAAAGGTTATATAGCTTTAAAGAAAAGGTATCTAACAGCCTGAGGAGAGGGCCTGGCACAGAGTAGGTACTTAAGAAATGGACTCATTAGCTTACTATGATTGCTACCACTGCCCAGGGAGACAAAAGTAACATGGGAAGTGAAAATGCACACAAGACTTTGCTCTGCATTCTCCCCTGTGTTGGAAGGATCCATGGATGCCCTGCTTTAATAAGGCTGAGAGGTGGCTCAAGCTCCTGGTTCTTGGGCCCCAGCCCTAGCCCCAGGTGCACCAGTAAGGAAAGTGGGTTTTACCTTCGGGGCAAGCCTTAGGCAGAGAATAATTTTAGGGATAGCTGGAGGGCTGCATGACCTCCCAGATATCTCCCCTAAGGCCTGAGCGTTGCCTAGAACTCATTTCAGGGGAGTTACACCAGGCATTCCACTGGGATGGGAAGAAAGCTCAACTATGCAAAATTCCCAGGAGAAGCTACGTGAAAGCGTGCATACATTGCAGGCAAACAGTATAAAATGATATCGGGTCTTAATAGCTGTGACAGAGGAGACTTTAAACTGTAGAAAAACAATAGTTACCCGGTATAGGTTAGAAGAAAGTGTTATTGAGAGAAAAGCAAGGCTGGAAACAATGTGAGGAGTGTGTCTGTTTTACAACTGGCTCTTCCTGCTTATCTTCAGCTATGTGCAGGGATGACACAGTGTGAGCAAAAGGAGGAAGCTTCTGGAAGAAGTGTGCTTGCACTTCAGTGCACCTCAGTGAACGGACCGTGCTTGCCACAGCCCTGGGCCAGCATGGTCAGCAAGTTCCCCCCTACCTGCCTCACATCCATACAAAGCAGCGACTCATCTCTTTTACCTGAATGTTGGCCTTGAAAGATACAAACCACTAGGGCAGGAGATCAGGGTTCCAACTGTCACACATTCTCTGTGACCCTGGGGGAATCATTTCCCCTCTCGATGCCATCCAGGTTTCCTCAGAGGGAAAAGGGAGGGGAGAGATGAGAAAACCTTTCGGAGCTTCAGCAGTAACTCCCTGGATGTGGCTAGGGCTGCTGTGCAAAGCCACGTGACAGTTCCTGAGCCTCAGTTTGCCTTGCTGCAAACCCAACTGTCACTACTTCAGGAAAATTTATAAATATATACATATTAACGAGCTGCATAGTCCCTTTCCAGGACCTATAAGCTAGCTTTTCTGGGCACTGCAGTCTGCTGGAACTATCTGAAGACAAAACCAGTAAGGTAGTTCAGTAAACAGACTATTAGATGCGGCTGATAAGAAATACTCAGAAAGGCCCGTGGAAGTATCACGTAGTCAGCAACCATCTGTTGAGTATCTATTAAGTGTGAAGGTCCTTGGATAAACTGAATCCGCATCCTTGTTCTGAAGGAATTTACAGTATATTATGGAGAGATAAACGCATGAAGAATCTAAGTAACCATAATTCAAATTTGGAAGGGAGGGGCGCCTGGGTGGCTCAGTCAGTTGAGTGTCTGCCTTTGGCTCACATCATAATCTCAGGGTCCTGGGATCCAGTCCCTCATCGGGCTCTTTGCTCAGTAGGAAGCTTGCTTCTTCCTCTACCTGCCTCTCCCCTGCTTGTGCTCTCTCTTTCCCTCTCCTTCCGACAAATAAATAAATAAAACTCTTAAATAGTTTGGAAGGGGTAAGTGCTACAAAAAGAGGTATAAACCAAGTATTCCATGAGTTCCAAGAAGAGAAAGTTGCCTGTGGCTAAGAAATCAGGTCCCTTTACATGCTAAATGTAGGAAAGCTTTGTGGAGGAGTTAGGGGATGAATTTTGAGGGTGGGTAAGACTTGGATCCAGGAAGGGGAGGGAGAGGAACATTCCAGAGTAAAGGCATGCAGGGGGAAGGGGAAGTCTAGGATGTGTCTGTGGACAGTGGTGGTGCCATTTGATTGGTCTGGTTCTGAGCAATAAGGTTTTAAGTGTGTGTTGAGATCTTGGCCTTGAACTCGGAGCGAAATAATTTGTGCCCTATTTTTGAAGTCATTTTTGAAGACATTAGAAAACACTGAAAGTTTTGCAACAGGGAAAGAGACACAGAATAAACGGAAGAGGATTAATAGAGGAGAGGAAGCTCTGTGAAAAGAAAAGTGTACTAGTGTACTAATCCAAATTAGAGGGAGAGGTCATCTGCATTAAGGCCTTACTAGCAAAGGGAAGAGAAGAAGTTCAAGGACAGAAGAACCATACAACCCTCCAGTTTCCCAGGTGCTGCTCTGGCTTCAGCCTGTTGCTCTGGTGTAATTATGAATAACGCTGTCCTACAAGTTACCAGTTCAGACAATAAATGGTGTGATCACCCCGGTTAAAGGTTATGTTGAGTTGAGTGCCTGGAAGTGTGGTCAGAGAAGCACAAAAAGCTTTTGGAAGAAAATGAATCTGGCTGTAGACATAAGTTCAAGGTGATGTTTGGGCTTCTAAGTGGAAAAAGATAACAGTAATGATACCGGCCAACATGTCTTGAGTGCTTACTTTACACCAAGTCTTAGCTTATGTGTTCTTCATGATAAACCTGTGAGGTGGGCACTATTATTATCCTCATTTTATCTGGCGAAACTGGGCAGAAGGAATCATATGATTCAGTAAATAGCTGAAAACTCAGGCCTTGACCTCAAGAGAGAATTCAGAATACAAGCACCCGGGGATTATCCACCAAGCAGAAGTGGTGAAAGCCAAGAGGTTCATGTGGGTTGTTGCCAAAATAAGGAGGGAAGCTGAGAATGAGGATTGGGAACAAAAGTGGAAATAGCAAGAGGAAGAGGAAATCAGGAAAACCAAAAGAGAGCATTCAGTTAGAGAAGTGGAGAAACCAAAATGACAGTATCATGAAAACCAGGACAAGGGAAAAGAATGACCAGCTCAGGAGTGCAGAATGCACTCAGGGGCACTGGCGAAGAATGTGGGATGGGCGACCTCTGACCCAACAGTATGCATATACATTTCCCCATTGTCAAAAATGTTTCACTTATACCAGATTGTTTTGCAACTACATAAGGACAGACGCCAGGCTCCTCCTGAGGCTCCGGGAGGTGAGGAGACTGCCTCCTAGACTCATGCTCTTGGGAGTAGGAGGCCCATTTGGAGGCCACTGAGGGCTCTGGAAGGCAGGATGGCTGAAGCAAGGCGTGAGAAAGACCATGCGTGTGCGGGAGTCTTTTTTACCTAGAGCTACCACAAAACCAGTGTTTTTAAAGAGTGTTCAGACAAGTCCCTCAGAAACTACATGGTATGAAAAAGTAAAAGAGAGGGAGCTGTAAGGTTTATCTACCTTTGCCTATTGAAGCAACTCCCTAACCTCCAAGGATAGACCTTCACTAATCCGTAAGCCTGTCACCGAATTGAACAGACGAGATATTTGTTGTGCATACCACCTGGGGAGGAAATGAATTCTTTGTGTGTCTCTTGTATTGTGTGCCTGCTGGTATGTTGGGCATTTGTTTTCTGTACTATTGAAAGTGGGTTCAATTAGCTGGGAACTTGTTGGTTGCCTCGGTATTAGATATAAGAAGTCATTTGTGCTGAAACTGCTAGCACATCAAAACCTGAAGTAGGCTAGAATTTATTTTCTCTCTCTTTCTGAATTTATATCCTTTCTCCATCTGCACTACTTACCTCCCTGAGGATTTCAGTCATTTTATGATGAGCCTATCTTTTGACTCAGAAGAGAAATTAAGAGCTTCCAAGCCTCAGCAGTATTGACATTTTGGGACAGATAATTCTTTGTCATAGAGGTCTTGCCTGGGCACTGTCTCATATTCAGCAGCCTCCCTGGTCTCTTCCCATTGAACAACAAGTAGGGAGCAACCCTTCTGCCCAGACTTTAACCATCAAAAATGCCTCCAGATATCAACAATTGTCCCCAGGAGCATAGTCTCCTATGTTTAAGAACCACTGTGATGAGCTCATTCATACTAAAATGTGAGTGACTTACTCTGTTCTTTCTTCAAAGAGGAGTTCCATTTTGCAAGTGGAACAAAGGACAAGAAAAGCAGGCAAGTAGAGGGTTGATTTCTCTACTTTTTTGTAACCCAATTAATTTAAGCTTCCCAATGGCAGAAATACAATCTATATAATGAAGAGACTTGGTCTTCCCTTGGTCTTCCCAATGGCAGAAATACTATCCATATAACAAAGAGACTTGGATTGGATTCACTCAGTTCAGTTCGGGGTGACTCACTCAGTCTGGGGCATTTGTACAGGACGTGACGTCTGCGAGGAGCAAGCAGCAGTAGATGCTGGGAGTTGGCTTGGCTTGTGCTGGGACTCGTCGTGTCATGCACACGTCCTCCCTGGTTCTCTGACAGCATCCCCTCTGCAAGCATCCCCTGGAGTTCTACCATCCTTTCGACCAGGCTGTCTCCACACTGTCTCTTTTTGATCCCTACCAATAGGCCCCTGTAAGGACACAGGAAACTTGTGAAAACTCTCCCTGGCTTTTCTGAGACTAAGACAGCTTGTCTAGGCCTGAACCCACCCAATCATGTTCCTGATCTCCTACTGTCAATGCATGCTGGTGTGATGCCCCTTTAATCATTGGGTCCTTGCGCCCAGGTGGCATTCTAATCCTTTCACCTCCCTCCATGGCTAGAGGAGGAAGCAGCCAGTGGTCCCCTCTCTTGCTTTCCCTCTTCCCAACCTTGAATGAGGGACACAGGAAGAGAAGTCTCTTGAGCTTAAAATCCAAGAATTTACTGCCTTTGTTTGATTCTGCAAGGCAACTTCCTCCTAAGACAGTGATGAATCATTGCTAGCTGCCTGGGCTGGAGGAAGGCCCTTGGGACTTAATAGAGAAATTGACTGGAAAGAGAACACATGGCTTAATGTCCTCCTTTCCCCTCCTTTCTTGGCACTCCTCCGTCTACAGGTACCATAGCCCTGAATCTCCACATGAGGCAGCTTTTTCCAGTCACTTCCTCCAGAAACCAAATGACATTGCGTAGGGCAATTTAATTTATCTAGTTCCACCAGGCTCTCTGATGGGTAACTATGGGCCAGAAGTACGAAACCTTAAAAAACCAACTTCTCATCATCTGTCATCAAAACTACATTAAAAAACATACACTTTAAAGCAATGTCTTCTCAACATCTCTATAGACCTGAGGAGTACAGTGGGAAATCTGGAAGGTGTCGATATGGAGACAAATATTGCTGAATGTGTGCATATGACCTATGGAGAATAATATTATCCTTTATGCTGGGGACGCATAAGACACAGTGAAAAATAACATCGCCTTACCACATCTACAGTTAAGAATAAATAGCATCAAGAATTTGCCCAGCAGGGAAGAATATCATGCGGTCTTATAATTACCAAGATAACAATATCAACGTCTTCTTTCTTTAAGAATCACCCCCTACCCGCTCCTCACCCTCAGTGATGTGATTGGTTTCTGATTTCCCTGAGGGAATAGAGGAAGAGGGAGTGGAACTTACACATACCCCATTTCCCAGCACCTGCTCCTAGGTTTCCCTCCCTTTTTCCCTCCTGGCATTCTGCTTAAGACCAGCTATGCTGCTTCTCCCCACACCCCATCCTCTTCCTCCTAAGAGTTCCCTCTCACAATTAATTATGATCCTCCAGGCTCTTTCCTGTCCTGTCAAAGTCTGCCTTCCTACTTCCCCCCGCCTCATCAGGAAAGTAAATATACTTTTCCCACTTTAATATCAAAGTAACTCAAAAGCTCTCTCTGGACTGTGCTTTCCCTCCACCGAACACCCCACCCCAAATATCTCTCCTTCCCATTACAGTGAACTCCACCAAGCTGTCCACACTCACCTCCCCCTTTCGTCCACCAACTCACTCCAGCCACTCCACCCATCTGCAGAAACTGCTCTGATCAAAGGCACCCATAACCCACAGTTGTGAACTTCAAAGTCGGTACTCACTGTTCAAGGTTATGGCCCACTTTCCCTTCTTGACCCACTTGAAACCCACAGCTCTTCTCTTTCTCCCATTCCTTCTCAGTCTCCTTTGTAAATACTTCCTCTTCTCTTCTACTACTGCACATTGCAGGGTCTTGGGATACGTCCCTTTGTCTCTCCATATTTACTTCCTGGGAGCACCTAGCCAGTTCCATGACTTCAATGCATCTATATGCTGGTGACTCCCCAAATTTTTATCTCCAGCCTAGATCCCTCTCTGGGACCTCAGACTTGCATGGACATCTATCTACTTGAAATCTCTACCAACAGATATATATAAAATGAATCATGTCCAACACGGAGCTCCTGATCGTCTCCTCACCCCCCGACCAAGTCCCTTCCTTAAGCCTGCTTCCCCCAGTCCTCTTCACTGCAGTGGATGGCAATTCTAGCCTTCTGGTTGATCAGAACAAAACCAAGGAGTAATTCTGGACTCTTTCAGATCTACATGTGGTCCATTAGAAATTTCTGTCAGTGTTCACCTTCAAAATATATCCAGAATCTAAACACTTTTCAGTTTCTCCACTACTGCCATCCTGAGCCACCCACCATACTATTATCGATACTGTTCACCAATATTGACTCAATACATGGGTCCTGTTCAAACCTGTGTTAGACCAGCGGTTCTCACACATTTGATCGCGAAACACGTTATGTCCTTAGCAGTAATCAAGGACCACAAAAAGCTTTTGCTATGTGCATTATATATATTGGTATTTACTGTTGTATAAATTAAAGTTGAAAGCTTAAAAACAATCCATTGAAAAATAATAATAAACCCATTGCATGTTAACATAAGTAAAATAATTTTATGAAAACTGTTTCCTAAAACAAAGTGAGAAAAGTAACAGTGTACATTTGGAAAGTATATTTTGCAAATCTCATTAATGTCTATCTTATATAGATATAAATGGATTCTCCTACCTGCTCCTATTTTCACTCTCTTATGTCATATAGCCTCGAGAAAAGTCCTCTGTATACTCATGAGAAGAAGAGAAACGAAAGATCTCTTGCATTAGTATGAAAATATTTTGAATTCATGATGCCCTGGAAAGGTCTCAGAGACCTTTCTGCCTCATACCTCAGAGACCCAGCAGCCCTTTGAAAAATGCTGAGTTAGACCATATCGTGCCTCTGCTTGGAAACTGGTAGTGCCTTCATGTTACAAGGAGAATAATAGGCAAAGTCCTTATAATGGTCTTCAAAGACTTACATCACTGCCCCCACTTCCTGTCTGGCTTTAGCTCCTTGATTCTCTCTGTTCCTGCCATACAGGTTTCCTTTCCATTCCTAAAATATTCTAGGCACAGTCCTGCCTCAGGACATTTGCACTTCCTGTTTGCTCATTCCAGAACATTCTTCCTCTTGATATTTTGGCAGCTTGCTCCATCTCCTTTGGGATTTTACTCAAATGTCACCTTTTTGGTGAGGTCTTATCTGGCTACCTCTCTAAAATTTCAACACCAGGGCATTTGTGTGGCCCAGTTGGTTAGGTGTCTGACTTCAGCTCAGGTCATGATCTCAGGGTCCTGGAATCAAGCCCCAGGTCTTAGGACCCTGTCCTCAGGAGGGAGACTTCTTCTCCCTTTCCCCTTGCCTCTCTAACTCTATGTCTCAAATAAATAAATAAAATCTTTCTAAAAAATTTAAAAAACAAAATAAAATTTTATTTTACTGTCCCTTCACTTTATCACAGCTCCTTTTTACTCCCTATCTCCTACCTCCCACTTTATTTTTCCTTAGCATTTATCTCTATCTGACATACTTATTTCACAACTGATTCTTATTTACTTCTTTTCTACCCCCAATACATCCTGTAATTTTATATGATTTTACAAATATCTAAATGAAGGTTAAATTAAATAAAAGATGTGACATCTGATCTTTGTCCCCCATGAGAATACAGGCAGGGACTTTGGTTCTTCTGTTCACTGCTGTCTTCCTAGCAACTAGGACAGTTGCATTCAGTTCACTCAACGAATGAATTGAGTATACAAACAATAAAATGAAGAATTTGGGGGTGACTGGGTGACACAGTTGAGTGTCTAAGTCTTGATTTCGGCTCAGGTCATGATCTCAGGGTTGTGGGATTGATCCCGGTGTTGGGCTCCTCGCTCAGCAGGGAGTCTTCTGCTCTCTGTCTCCCCCACCTCCTTATACCTTTCTACCCCTGCTTTCTCTCTCTCTCAAATAAATAAATAAATCTTAAAAAAAAAAAAAAAAAGAAAGAAAGAAAACGAAGAACCCCGTGATGCAGGCATTATTATGTCTATGTTCTAGTTGAGGAAGCAGAAACTTAGTGAGAGAAAGACTTTGTCTGAGTTACAGAGTTAGTGAATAACGAGTCTTGAACACAGGTCTGTTGCCTGAAGCCTGTGTTTTCAACCTCACAACCCAAAATGCATAGACAGATGTGAATACTCTATTGCACAATCAAGCTCAGGCCAACTTGGAGATGCAGTATCTTCTGGTTCTAGCTGTGCCTTCCTTACTAGACCACCCCGGGAGATGGCAAAATCCAGTGCTCTCATTCCACAGGTGAGGACACAGGTCCAAAGGTGTGACATGTCTTGCCAAGAGTCACAGGCCCCGGAGCAGAAAATAAAACCTGTGTGGTATTCCACTAAGGAGATGCAAGTCATGGGTGACTCAATTTTCCCAACTTTAGTTTGGTTCGACGATCTGTGTTTGGAGTAGTTTATAGTGAACATCTCTACTTGGCTTGGATTGACGATGTCACAGTCACACTGCCTGCCTGGCATGGCTTTGCTACATAGACACATAATACTTTCACGGCTTGGTGACAAGTCAGGACACATACTAGTGCTGTGGATCCACCGTCTTCTTGGTCAAGGCTCAGCTGCTGGGCTCAGGTGCTCTGCTTGAACCACAGTCTGTGCTTGAACCACTTAGGGGAAAATGATTAACACTGACCACACACTTTTGTGTTCATGCCAGGCACTGTGCTTGGTTTTTTTACCCACATTCATGATCTCACTCACTTCCCAGTACAATCTTGTGAGCTAGTTGTTATTATAATTCCAACTCTTGGGCTCAGAATGTTAAATAACTTGATTAGATTCAGAAAACCAGTGAGCGAGGAAGCCAAAGGCGGAGCATACATGTATCTGATTCCACAGTTCCTGCAGGTACACAACACACCTGCCGCTTTAACTTTATAGGAAAAGCAAGGAGACAGGCTCAGCTTCCCCCTACCTAGCACCCCTCAAAGAGGTGGGCAAGAGAGAGGACAGGAAGGAAGGAGGTCTTAATTTGGTAGTCTTTCCTTATACAGTTCTTCAAAAGAACTAGTCATATTTGTTTTAAGTACACCAGGAAAAAAGGAGAAAGGGGTGTGTGTGTGTGTGTGTGTGTGTGTGTGTGTGTGTTGGGAGAAGGGAGATGAATGACACAAGGCTGACAAAGTGTTGATAATTTTGAAGCTAAGTAATGTAGATATGGGGTTTCATTATACTATTCTCCTTATTTTGTGCATGTTTGAAATTTCCTATAACAAAAGGGAATAAAAGATTCAGCTGAAAGAGTGCTCATCCTTTTATTATTCATGATTGTAAAATATAGGAAACATTCGAAATATCAAACAATGAAGGCTATGTTAAATAAATGATATTACATCCGATCTATACATTCACAATGATGTAATTCATTGATGTGAAAAATACCCACAGTGTGGAATAAAAATCAGTTTCCAGAAAAGATGTATATTACAATTTCATTTTGACTTTCAAGTGTGTATTTCTATTTATATTTTAATGCTTGTGTTTATATCTACATTGGAATTACTCTTTGAGGGCCTAACTTCTTATATTTAGGTAATATGTAAGCTTTCAAAGAAAAGATGTATCACCATTGCAATTAAAATTTTTACATTTTTAAAAAGAGGATCATAAAATAACATGTATAATATGGTCATATTTTTTATTTAAAAAAAAAAGGATAAAGGAAAGAGTCAGAACTAGAAACTGGATGTAGGATGCACATTCTATTTCAAGCTTACAGGACCAGAGCTCATGAGCTTGAGGGAACGTTTGGGGGGAAAACCTTAGAACAGATACATTTCTGGTCACACAGACCATAGCCCTCAAGACGGAGAAGAGGTCTTCAGTGCCCAAAGCAATGTAGGGCTCAGCTAATGCTTACCAAATTTGAAAGCTCCTCTCTGCTCTGTTCCAGGAAAGTGCATTTCCTGAACAGAGGGGGAATACCAAGCACTTTATTTCTTAGATTGGAAAGTTGTGATGAAAGAAAGACTCCTTTGAAGAGAGAAGGGCAGCAACGAGCAGAACAGCAGAGGAAGTCACTCCTGAGAGAATCACAAGCATCTGTCTACTGACAGCTCTGCTGACGAGGTACAGCACCTTCCAGGGGTGAGGATGCGGGCGCTGCCGATGCACTTTTTACTGGAAGGAAAAGCCAGAGGATAAAATAAACAAGTGCATTAGAATGCTGCGGGCACTCGAGGAGGTTGTAATTGTAGACATAATCGTGGTAGCAGATTCATGTTGTCCGGCTAAATGGAAAATCTGTAATTCAGACCATGAAGTAGGCAGCTGGGTTTGTTGCTTTAGATAACATAAATCTGAGGTCAGAAATCTTAGCCTGGATGTGCTACAGTGCAAGGCTCTCATCCGTATCCTTTTGCCATCAAATACAAAGATAAGCTAATATGTCGATGCAATACTAATGGGACTCCGCGGATTCTATTACTCAAGAGCTCCCATCAGTTAGGGGTTTTAACTTAGTCATCCCAACATAAATATCCTTTAATACCAATTAAGGCCACTGTTCATCATCATGATGGCTTTATCTTGGTATGTGGGTTTTTTCCTGCTGAAATTTTAACAGGGAAGGAGACAGGGCATTCAGGACCGAGTGGAAGATTTCCTAGTCCCTTGACCCACACTGGTGTCTGGGAATACAGATCACGTCCATGTGGTGGGTTCTCCATATTCAAGGCTCCTTGAGCTCAGGGGAAGGGAGGCATTCACTGGGACAAGTATTTTCCAATAACCCATTTTGAGTGAGAAACCCTGCTAGGCTCTGGACTTCTATTTGCTACCCTAAATAAATAAATGAATTGAAAGCATATCATCTTCTGCCAAGGTTCTCAAAGTTAAATAACATCGGTAAATGTCTAAATGCTAAAGAAATGCTGATCGGTATTAAACATTACAATCTGTGATTGAGGATTGAACCACATTTAAAGCAAAGAGAAAAAAACAATCCTGAGTAACTTTCACATTGTTCCTACTGCCACATTCCTGTTGCCTTCTCTAGCACAGAAACACGTACAGTGAAGGGGGGTGCTTTTCTATTTCACTTTGTCAAGCAACGGCAAAATCTTGCTTTCTGATCATTCATCATAATCAATAAATAGTATCTGAAGAAAGAAATGCCTTTAAGCACTCTTAATTGCATTCAGTGGTAAAAACCTCCCTAAAAGTTTCCCCCAATATTTATTTACACACTGGTTTTTAATCTTTTAGGGGTATGTTCTGTGCAATTTCAAAGGGTTCTCAGAATCCCTGACAGCCATGCGGGGACACCCCCAACCCCGTTAAAGTAAATATGACCACGGACTGCAGGTGTATCCATCCCTCCACCTGCCCACGCACCCGCTCATCCATGAGATTCATGTTTACCCACCTTAGGAAGGAGAAACCGCCAAGACTGGGGAGAACCCTTGGTAAATAAAAACTGATATCATACATGTCTCTAGGTATTTATAAATACTCATTCAGAAGTCATATAATTTAGTCACTGAATATAAATATTCAGCTCCTCGGAGCACCTGTGTGGTTCAGTTCGTTAAGCGACTGCCTTCAAATCGCATCATGATTCCAGGGTCCTGGGATCTTGCCCCGTATCAGGCTCCCTGCTCAGTGGGGAGCTTGCTTCTCCCTCTCGCTCTGCTGCTCTGCCTGCTTGTGTCTCTTGCTCTCTCTGTCAAATAAATAAATAAATAAATAAAATCTTTAAAAAAAAAATTATAAATAAATAAATAAATAAATATTCAGATCCACACCTCCTGAACATTTGTGTGTACCACCTCCGTTATAAATGCTAAGCAACCTCAATAGATACACATATATCCGATATGCTTACATGTATCGCTGTGCTAAACTACTAGGAACATCATGAACTAAACATTTTTAGAAGCTGACTTTAAATATAGCATCCTTGATCTTATCTTCCCTCCCCTAGTGATGACGTGGTCTATGTTAGGTGTACCCATGCCCCTGGAGAGGCGGCGGGTGCCCTGTAAGTTTCTGTTCCCAGCTTGCATGAGTGGCAGATCCCAGCTTCCATACCTGAGCAGTCAGAAAAAAATAAGCACGGGCAGCTCCATTTTCTCACAGACTCTTACTGAGGAAATGATGCTTCCCTTGTCCTTTTGTATAAGCTGACAGTGTTCCTCTGAGACAAATGTGCACGTTCAACCTTTTTCTGTGTCTGTAAGTTTAGTTTTATAATACTGCAAGTATCACAAGCCAGAGGACAGGATTCCCATACTCCTGGGGCCCTGGGGCTGATCTAGAGGCAGACAGAAAGGCTGTGTTTTGTACTCTGAGGGCAGTTATAGGTGCTGCCATGTCCATCCTTCCCCGCCCCCATCGCTGGTAAAATCCAAAGCCACAACCTTGATAGGCCACTGGTGTGCCTCTATGAACTGTGGCTTCTTGGTAAATTTCAGCTAAATCCCAAATTAAACCCCACCATCATATACACACTCTTACGTCACACATCCACTGAGCTACTTTCCTACAATTTTTCTATCCATTCACCTATTTTCACCATAATGATCAACAACACATCTCTTTCCACAGTGGAGAGCATCAGCTCCATGCCACGATATCCATCAAAAATGAGAAATAGAGACCACCAGAGACTTTTAATAAAGCAGAGCAGTGTAGGAGTGCTCTGTAATCTCCAAGGAGAAAAGGATACTGTGACTCATTTTTATCTCGCCTCACCTAGCACAGGGCCTGGCACATAATGGGATTTCTGCACTGAATGAGGGCATACTCGACATCAGTAGGTCTCTAGGATGCAAATTAGGATAGAAGTGAAAAATTTGGTTGGGGGACATCTAGAGATAGCAATAGAGCTTGGCATGTTCTACAATTGAATGAAGACCTGGAAATGATGGTAAATTTTTGAAGCAAAAGTGGGAAATGATCAAAGTTGCTTTTGAGAAAGAAAATAATAGTAATATTGTCACCTACCTCTACTGGGCGTTCACCATGGCCCAAGCACTGCCTAACTGCTTCATCTTGAGTAGTTCAATCAATCTTCAAAGCAACCTCGTTAATGTTCACTGTCATTACTTTATAGATGAGAAAACTGATGCAGAGAGAGGACCAGTAACTCAGACACTAATAAAGGGTGCGGTGCTCTTCCCTACCAGCCTGCAGACGTTGCGGTTCACATCAACCTTCCTATGTTGGGACGGGTGAAGTCAGGTAGGACTTATACGCTGGGGAAAACCCAAGCAAACAGATGAGGGAGAGCCATGGGCTCCTAAGCTGCCTTGATGGTGGGGAACAGAGAATGCTTGCAGGGGGTGGTAAGAAAACCACAAAGACACCAAGAATTCCGTTTTTGCTGTGTGCTCAAGCAGACTGTGCAGATTTTCCTGATTCTCTGCACATTGTGGGGAAGTCAAGACAGCACAGACACACAGCGGATCCCCCTCCACTCAGCCTACTGGTAGAGGATCCCGCAGACCTGGTGGGTTGCATTTCAGTCCCGGAACAATAAGCAGGACTTCTCCTGGAGGGTCTTTTGAATACAAATTGATTTGATTGTATCTAAATATGTTTTATCCGCTCTGACCTTAGCAAAGCTCAGTGGTAGAAACATTTGCAGGTGTTAAATGACACAGCAAACTGTATTTGGAGAGCAAGCAAATCATTCCCTCTCCAGGGAGATTTGATTCTCCTTTAGTGTTTCTGGAGGGGACCAACATGATTTTTGTAGTTGCTAATGGATTGATTTAGAGCCACCTTTGGATCCTTTGGATGCCAGTTTAAATACCGGTGCTGAGTACTTACTGTTTTTGTTTTTGTTTTGTTTTGTTGTTTGAGAAAATGAAAGCAACTTAAGTCTGTTTGTTGCCTTTTCAAGGGCTCTTAGGTCTGAAACCTAGCTTTTTTTCTGTTTTAATTCTTCACTTTGTGTTCCCAACGTATGATACAGATGTGACCATCTCAGACAGCTGAGCCCTGTCTGTCTTCCTCTGATGGCTCAGCATACAGAGGAATGATCTAGAGGGGCCCACATCCTGCTTCACTGCCTTTTGAAGCCCATAGAAGCCCCAACAGGCACTGCTTAGAGAAAAGCTTTTCAGGAAATTTTAAGGAACCCTGTGTATCTGGCTTCCTGTAATCCACGTCATCCTAGCTCCTGTGTGGGGGCAGAATGCCTCCTTCCCACTGTAGTCCCCTACCGACCCCGCCCCCTTCACTCCCGACTCTGTTTCCTCTATCTACCCATTTCCCAGGGTGACATAATTTGCCTGCAGAAGCGGATGTGATTTGATGGGGGCAAAGAGAGGTGCTGAGAGTTGTCTGGGGAGAGTCAGAAGGCCGTGGGCAAACATGGGGTCCCAGTCCAGCTCAGACTCACATCAGAGCAGGGCCTTGGGCAAATACTTCGTCTCTCTGAGCTCTAGTGTCTTCATCCACAAAATGGACAAAATAATAACAGTTGTGTGTACTAGTTGGGTTCCCTTCTGTTGCAAGTGACATAGACCCTGTTCAGGTTGGCCTAAACAGAAATGGGGGCATCAGCTCACACGCTGTAAGGTAAAGATATCACTGAGGACAGGTGAACCAGGACTTGAATCTCTGGTTTTTCTGTTCCCTCTTCATGTCATCTCATTCTCTCCCACTGGGCCTTGCACAGTGGCAGGGCCAAGACACGGGAAACTCAGATCCTACCAGCTTTGGGCCTGAGAGGCAGAACAGGGGGGTCCTGCCAGCACCATTCCCAAGTGCCCAGAGGGAGTCTCTCATCAGGTTGAATCTGGTCCCAAGCCCACCCCTGAACCAAATTGGGCATAATTTGATCGTCCCAAACTCTGCCAGGGTGCCCCAGTCAGGACCAGGGGGCTGTGGGAAGAGGGTATGCTAGGCTGGCGGAGATGATAGCCACCATATTACCTTACCAGTGAGGTAGAATGATATGTATAGAAAGGAAAAGTATGCTCAGCCAAGGTATGTCATGGTTGTTAAAGGGGTGGGTGCAGACCTTAAGGCACCATGGCTGGGGAGCCCTGGGAAGCAGGGGAGAAGGTTTACAGCTGGTGGGATAGGCTGGGAGGGTGTGGCCCCTAATGGCCTGAGCAGGCTATGGTGGTGTGACTGGGGCTTTAGAGACTGCCTAGAAATTGGACCAACCCACTGCCACACATGCACACTTACACACTCACACACATTCACATACACATGTACACATAGGCACACACATTTGTACACCCACATACTTGCTCATGCTTACTTATATACTCAAACAATCATACTTGCACACCCATGCGCACACATACACTCATACACTCACACTGGTACACATCACACCCAGCCCTTCCCAGCATGCATCAAGCTGCACAGGGTTGCTGGAACAGGGAAATAAAGGGTCCCCTGGGAGCTGATAAGCCTCCTCCTGAGGGGGGGCCTCTAAAAGGGGGACCCAGGAGACCTTCCTGACCAGATGATTTATACTAGCGGAGCCCAGTTTTGGGAAACCAGAAGGAGATGCTGGGGCACCCAGGGCCTGCAACAGCAGAGCAGAGTGTCAGCCTCAGGCCTGAGGGGCCCCAGGAGGGAGAAGGCCCCAGCCTGCGGAGAGACTGATGGCTGCAGGAGGGGGCTTGCGACAGGAACTGGGCCTTTGTTTAAAGAACCAAGGAAGGATGCCTGGGTGGCTCAGTGGGTTGAGCATTCAACAGTTGATTTTGGCTAGGGTCATGATCTCATGAGCCCCATGTGGGCTGCGAGCTTCGCCAGGAGTCTGCCAGAGATTCTTTCTCCTTCTGCCCCTCTACCATTCCCATTCTCTCTTTCTTTCTCTTAAATAAATAAATAAATCTTGGGAAACAAACAAACAAACAAACAAGGAAGTCAAGCCCCCTTGAGCTCACTTGCCTCTCACCCTCCGGTCTCCTGCCACTGCCACCCACTGGCCCAGACCCGCAGCCCCCAGAGCTCAGAGCAGGTGGGGAAGTGGAACAAGGGGCAAAGAGCCCCACCAAACCCACAGGGAGTGCTTCAAGGAACAGGAGCCTCTCCCGACAGTCCCAGAGATCCAGTGGGCATTCTGATGCCTCTACAAGCTAATTCTCAGGACTTCAGATCCACAGCTAGCTCAGGAGACTGACCGCCCCCACCGTGCTGCAAATGGGGTCAGGGGTCACGGCTTGTCCTAACTCCGCCCACCCAGGAGGCAGCCTGGAGGCCCTGGCAGTGGCCCAGGCTTAAAGGTTTGAGAATGACTGTGCTGGAATCCTCCCCTGCTGTGTCACTTTGGGTTAGTGAACTACATCTAGGAGCTCATTTTCTTCTCCATGAAATGGGAATCATCCTACGTCCTGGATTATAGGGGGTTAGATAGCAGTGACAGCTCTGGGTGCTGGTTGGCGTTCAATGTGTATCAGTTATCATTAGATTTAAAGGGAAGAGTTGCTTGCCTAGTAAAAATGTAACCAGGGCACAAGGTCCAAGGGCACCTGGGCTCTGGGGTCCCAGATGGGCCCAGGTTTGGCCACTTGCCGATAGTAAATCCATAGGCAGAGAGATGAACAGAGGCGGAACAAGAAAGGGATTGATTTCAGGGAGGCCAGCATCACCAAGACGGCAGACTAGTGTCCCAAAGGCCATCTCCCAAGGGCTGAAAATACACAAGGTTTATATGAGGAAAACGTGGCGCACGAGTGGGTGGGTCGCACAGCTGGGCAGCCGAGGTCAGGTGAGGCACTCTTTGGGGCTCAACCACGCAGGGTCTGGCTGGTTTCAGGGCAGTCCTTGCTGCTTGAGGGGTAGTTTTGGTCCCCTTCACAATGCTTTGCAGAAGGGTCTTTTGCCTGAGTTGAAAGGCTGGAATGAGGAATTTAATCAGGTAGAAAGTAGAGTCAGGTCAAAATGGAGATATAAGGCAATAACTGGGTCCTCCTTCAAATCTATGTTGGACATTTTTATAACGTCAAGGATGCAGGGAAGCCTTCCTCTGTGGCCGAATGCACGTCAGCTTCCACTCCCCATTTTGACTGGAGAGGCAGTGCCTTATCAGAAGTGCCTAAAACTAACCAGACTGACGCTGAGTCCGCTCCTTGGTGAGTTACAGGCAGACACCAGCGGGATTTGTCGTACAAAGGGAACTTTATCTACAGCAAAGATCACAGGGAATACCTTTGAAAGCCCGACTACCTGAGCAGGAGTGAGTGGGCTCCTGTTAGGGAGGGTTAGACTGAAAATGCAGAAGAGGGAGTTTTGTCATCCCAGGTAAAGGCTGGCATAAGGTCCTGCAAGCACACTGGGAAAACATGCCTAGCCGGGCTTCCTATGTTATGTAAATGAAGCTGGTGCTCCTCCTTCAGCAGAGATTTTAACACTGTGGTGAGGCAGAGGTAACTGTCAAGCAAGCCAGAGGGGCTCTGGGCAGGTTCCAGGAGCCCCAGTAAACTGGCTGGGGTCTCGGGCTGTTATCTTAGGTGAGGAATGCTGGGCTTTGCTTATTCAACCACATCAGCTGACCTTGAGGCCAGGCTTTCCAGAGCCAGCTAGTGGATTTGTTAGAAGGGTCTGAAAAGACACAACAGCTGATTAGGGGGACACAGTTCTCTGAAAAACAAACTTTAAACTTTTGGCTAGTTTTAACTTCAAAAACGCTCTGGGGCACAGTTTCGAAAAACCCTCTTACTAACTTTTTTTGCTCCTGTTTCCACCAGGCGTACAAAATTCTTTGGTGCTTTGGTGTCCGGCATGCATAGAGTAATGTAAATATTTCTACCTCCGTAGAGAATCATGTGATCATAGACTTTGAGAGCGGAAAGGAATGTTAGAGTCTGTTTTATCAGTCTCCCAGTTTGCGAAACAGAAACAGGCTGATGGCGGTTGAGGTTGGAGGTAGACAGTGCAGGGCGATACCTGTTCTCTCCTGCCCTCCAGGCTCACAGCCTCCCACCTTTTCTAGGAGAATGTCCCAGGCTAGTTGTCTATCAAGATCAGTTGTGGCTTCATGACTTTGACATAAACTAGAGGTTGTTACTCTGTGTTATGGCTCTAGGCTATTGCCACGGTATACCCGGTTTAGGAGACAATGCTGTCTTCTTCAGCTCAGGACTTCTGCCCTCTTTGGAGAAGCTGGAAGGTTTTCTCCTTTTCCAGCTTGTGTTAAATTCACCTTTTTCCTTGTACCTAACATGGAAATAACCTGCAGCACGTCAGCACGTCCTTCTAGCCCCTACCTCCTCCGCCCCTCTAGGCTATTTTTCTGTTCCATCCTAGGAATGAGTGTTGAGTATCTTTTTTTTTTTTTTAAATGCAAATCATTTGTACCACTCCCCTGCCTAAACCCTAGGATAGCTTCCCCCACAATATCCGAGAATATCTGCCCTCTAAATTCCCTTCCCTGCCCTGCCCCCTCAGCAGTTGGGGCTTCTTTCTGCTTCTTGAACTTGCCAACTGTTCTTTTGCCTGGAGCAGAGATGGCGTCAACTCTCCAACATTGGTTCTCCAGGGGATCATTCCAGACTGTGCTTGGTAATTGTGTTCCCCTTGTCAGGGATGGGCTTGGACAAGCCTAAACCAAACCGGACTAACGAGAAGACAGGGGGAATTCAGCAGAGGGGCACCTGGGAAGAAGGTCCTCCCTTCTAAGAGGCAGCCCGGGGAGAAGGTGGGTGTGACTAAGGCTGCAGGCAGCTGTTTGTGCAGTCCTGGAGGACGGGAGGCTGGAGATGAAAGCAATGCCGAACATGGCCAAGCAGAGAAAGAAACGATCTCGTCCTTTTCCTAACCTGCTGAATCAGTCAGTCCCAGTGTGGGGCATTTCTCTAGACTGGCTCTTATGGGAGAAGGATAAATTTCCTTATTACTGAAGGCAGGGTTTTTTTGTTCGTTTGTTGTTGTTGTCGTCGTTGTTGTTTTTGTTTGTTTGTTTTCTGAGTAGAGATGTTTGCTTATAACCAAAATCATCCTAAATGTTCAATGCTATTCTCTCTGCCTCGGATCTTCCCCTTGCTCGTATATTATCATGATTCTGATCCCCCTCTTCAGACAGACCATCCCCAGGTGTGTTATTTAAAAATAGCTCCTGGGATGCCTGGGTGGCTCAGTCGTTAAGTGTCTGCCTACGGCTCAGGTCATGATCCCAGGCTCCTGGGATCCAGTCCTGCATCGGGCTCCTTGCTCAGTGGGGATCCTGCTTCTCTCTCCCTCTCTCTCTCCCTGCCCCTCTTCCTGCTTGTACTCTCTCTCTCTCTCTCTCTTTCTGTCAAATGAATAAATAACATTTAAAAAAAAAAGTAGCTCCTACCTCACACAGGAATTGCTCTGTGACTTTTCTTTATGCTCTTCATAAGGGACACCAGTAACCATCTTAAAGTATGTTATTTGTTGTTTATTTAGTATCTGTCTTCCCCACTAGATGTAAACTCTGTAAGGGTAGACAATGTCTCCCTTCACTGCCATGATGCACCCAATAGAACAGTGCTTGGCACATAGTAGGTACTCAGTAAATATCTAGTCAGTCTTTTCCCAACAAACGCTTCTCTGTGAGCAGAGCCTTCTGCCCGGTGCTCCACGTGGCCAGGGCAAAAAGGAATACAGCAAGCGTGGGAGGTGTTTCCCTCCTATTCTGGACTGTATTCAGGAAGTCGATTGGATTTTTAATAAATATCTGTTGAAAAAATAAAAATCCAGAGCAGTGGGCTATAAAATGTTGTCCTTGTATATATATTAATTAGTGTTTCTGAAACTTGAAGTGCATGCTTCCTTTAATAAACATAGAAATCTCTCAGCAGTACCCTCTCTGGGATGTGTCTCACACAAAGACACACACCCACACACAGAAGCAACATACACACTCTGGGCATGGGGGATCCTTCCTAGGAATCCCTGAACCTCAAGAAGAGTCACCTGAGGCTCATTTTAAACTGTTTACATTACAAATCTAACGGAGATGCCCTTCTCTCGTTCCCTTTCCTGCCTCAGATACATAGTGTGGTTGAGCATCACTGGTTTTCAAGCTAGCCAAGGTCTGGGGACACATTAGGAACAAATGTCTTTCCATTTTGCTTCGGGAGCAAGACTGCTTTAGCTTTGCAGAGAACTTGGCCATTAAATGCCAGAATGACAGTGACTAACTATGGATCCCTTATGAAGGCCAGGCACTGTGCTTGGCTCTTTGGCTGCCGTCTGATTTCATCCTCGTATGAAATCAAATGGGGTGGGTAACAATCTTCTAGATGCGGATATCAGGCTTAGACAAGATGCTAAGTAACTCAGCCAAAGCCAGGCCTGCACCAGTCCTGAACCTGCCCTGTGAGCCATTTCTCTGTCACTCAAGTGTCCTATCAGAGTGCAGGTGGCCTCAGTGTCCCCAGGGCAGAGTAGAAACATTATCTGGAGGGGGAGGAGCGACAGGTTGTCTGCTGCATCTCGCCCCTGATGCACGGCCCATCTCAGGAGGCAGCGGCAGGCAGCTGGCCTACCAGCCTTGCAGGGGAAGGTCTCCAGGGAGCCATGCAACAGGCCCGCTTGGAGAGTGACAGCAGTGTAGTTGAGATAAGAAATAATGCAATTCTCCAGGCAGAGCTGCAGTCTTCCAGGCCACATAAATGATTCCTTTAGTAATTTTGCCAAGGATTATGTGTTATGTGTGCTTGGGGAACCAACACAGGCTGAGAATCCGTCAATATTTCTAGAGCAGGGTGCATGCAATCAGTCAAGCATTCCCCAAAAAAATGTAGTCAATGATTTTAACAGCAAGTGGTTTGAGTATGAAAAGATTCAACTATAGTTTTCACTCCAAGCACCATACCCACCCCACCTTCCAAGATTCACCCTGAGCAATTTCTTAGAGAATTAAAATGAAATGTTTCTGGGGTAACAAATCATCCAGTCCTATGGCTTGGAGCTTTATCACTTTCCAGCTAATGAGTCTGAAGAGAGATTTCAGAAGATTCTCGAGACTGCCATAGAGACCCTGCAGAAAGAACACAGGGCACTGCTGTCAGAGCGTAATTGACTGGGTTACAAGTTAGCCTCTACGGACTGTGCCGGGAACAGCAAGGAGAGGGCTGATGGGGAGGAGGGCATTTGGGGAAGGGGCAGTTCAGTCCAAAGGGGGCACGAGGGCTGAGGTCACTAGGGCAGAGCTCAGTGAGGCTGGCATTCACTAACCAGAGGCTGGCTGGTAACTCACTAATCCCTCCCTTGGTTATGCATTAAGATCTGGCTGTGTTTATGTAAGGGCTGTCTTAGCATGGGGCCATTCATCATTTTGCATAGAACCAAAAGTGGGTATCTATCCTAGAAGTGGCATTTTCTTTGGAAAAGAGGGTATTATGATTTATTACCAGGTTACTGTATTTTGGAGCCTGTATTTTTGTATTTGAAGTCCTATAGGAAACATTGCTGACAGAGCCTTACAAGTTTCCGGAAAGTGTCCATTAACACCTTTGCTACCAGAATTATCTCTGAAGGGGAAATAAGAGAAGTGTAAGCAAAGGCTAAGAACAGAGCCACATGTCACCATCGGGGACCAAGATGAGGTTATAACAAATCCACCAACTTTTGAAAAGAGACATAAGAGGGCTTTTATCTTGACTGAATGTCTCGGGCATCCCTGAGAAGGTCGCCCACTGTGAGCCCTGTTGGGAGCGGGTTCCGGCTTCCATGGCTTCTCAGCGACCTGTGCCTCTTCTGCATCCTGGGTCTTGTCATACCTGTCACAACTCACATCTGAAATCAATACTCAGGTTCAAATTCCTATCCTGCCAGGGAACCCGGGCCTTTACACACTAAACATTCAGTCTTCCGGGCACCTCCCGATTCCTTCCTTCTCCAGCCTGGACATGGCTTATTATACAGCCGCTCGTTCATCAGGTCCCACCGTCTGCTTTCCCTATGGGACCAGCTGAGATGGCCCTTAGTTGTGTGTAATAGAATCTGACATTGGTGGCTTAATTAGAGGTTTCACTTTTTTCCTCCACAAAAGAAACCCACAGGGCTGATACATATATAAACAGTGCTCTGTTCATATACAGGTAACTTCCTCTTCCTCATTCAGTCATGATTAACATGTGGCTTTTGTTCTTGTCTTGTCGCCTCATGGTCACAAATGGCTGCCCTACTTCCAGCATGGTGTCTGCCTCCCAGGCAGGATGTAGGGGAAAGGGCAGGGGAGATTGACTGTGCCCAAAAACAAACCAAATTATGAAAAGCTCTTTCTTAAAAGGATGACTCAGGGATTTCAGCCAATCTCATTGGCCATCTACAGCTCCCCTCCCCCTAATGCCTTCAGATATGGGGGAGGCTGATACATGTATACGCGTTTACTCGTCGCATTGCCTCTCTAAACAGAGCAGGGCTCTTAGTAAAGAGAGTGAGGAGTGGACCTGGGCTGGTCAACCAGCTGTCTCTGTGCCCCTGCACCCTCAGGCTGCTCCAGAGGACAGCTGTTGCACACACATGGTCTCCTGCTCAGCTTTTCTTCTACCCTCAGAGGCTGCCCTGTACACCTCAGCACTCCCTCAGGCCCTCCGCTCAACCCCTCCGCCCAACCCCACCTCCCTCGTTGATCCTCTTCTGACAGGGACATGCCAACCTTCAGGCAAGTCCCCCCATGTGTAAACAGGCAGACATTTTTCTCGTATTAAATCTCTGCAAATGAGTTCTCCTCACCACACCCTCTCTCTGTGCTTCTATATCCCACCTCCTTGTCCACATGGCCCCACTAAGCTCTTCGACTTCATCTTCTCTCCTGGCTGTCTTCCCACGGCCTCTCAACCTGGTAGTACTTTCTGTATCTTGTGTGAGGCCCACCTAAGTCAGTATGTGTGAAGGGCTTAGAGAAGCGACTGATCCATAGAAACATCTCTACAAGGCTTAGCTGTTATTATTATTCTAAAACAGAAAGAAAGAAAGAAAGAAAGCTATACAAATAGCCTTCTTGTTTTCTCTCTCTATGTGCACGTGTGTGTGTGTGTGTTTGTGTGATTATGGAACACAGGCACTTGAATATTCTAGAAATACTAGCTTCAGCATGTCCTAAGCCAAGACTACCTTCCTCCTCAGGCCTGTTCACGGTCTCAGTGAATGAGATCAACACTCAGTTACTCAAACCAGAACCCAGGCACCATCCTTAGTTTCCGTCTCTCACTTTGCCCCAAGCCCAAAAATCGTGAAGTCAGTCAACTAAACCGTCCAAATATTTTGGAGTTTGCTCCTTCCCCTCCATGCTATGTTCAACCTAGGTGAATCCAGTATGGTTTGGAGCATAGTCCCTTCAAAGCTCTCCTCTAAGTACCACCTGTGCACCACGTAGACTGCCGACCTGCTCACAGCTCTCTGCATAGCGGGGCTGACAGCTCACAGGCTCACAGGAGCAGGGCGAATGACCATTCCACTTAAAAAACTTATCTGATGGCAGCTGAGCAAAATTTAAGTAAAATTTTTCTTTTTAAATATGGACTTTTTTCTAATGGAAAAAATAAAATTAGAATTCATTTCTCCCCTGAGGTTATATATATATATATATATGATTTTATTTATTTATTTGAGAGACAGAGCACACAAACAAGGGGAGAGAGAGAGAAGCAGACTCTTCACTGAGCAGGGAGCCTGACATGGGTCTTGATCCCAGGACCCTGAGATCATGACCTGAGCTGAAGGCAGACACTTAACTGACTGAACCACCCAGACACTCTGCTCCTATGAGGTTGTAAAGGGCTGAATCTAGTTCTAGAATACAAACCTGATCTGTTTGGCATAAGTTATGGAATTCTGAGCAGTGGTGCTGAGGCCACTACCCCCATCTCTGCCCTTTCCCACCACCTGCCACAGCTGGCTCTCCCTTCATCTGGAAGGTCATAATAATAGGCATTCCTTCCCCTTTGGAAGAGCTGGATTTCAAGGTATTTATAAATCTTTATTAAGCTAGAAATTATCCTTGTAGGAATGAGGAGAGAGCCTTGTCTTTAAGTGGGAACATTTTGTCAAAGAGCTTAAAGCTTTTTGATCCCAAATCATTTTTTTTTAAGTCTGTATTAGGTCAGAAGGGGGCTGGGATCATCATTGCTCTCTGACAGGAGAGGAAGCTGTAATACCAGATGGGAAGGTTGGTAGTAGCTTGCTCACAGTGGTGGATCAGACGGATTTGAGCCAGATTTGATCCCCATGCAATGTTCTGGTCACAGCTTACACGTCTCAAGTAAAATGCAGTTCGTCGTAAACCTGCTCATCTGGACTGTTGCTTTGTGCTGGAGGTTGAAGGGCAGAGAGTGCAGTAGTCATGCTATCAAATTAAGAATTTTTTTCAGGACTAATGGGAGGAAAATAAAAAAAGGGGTGAAAATATAATTTAAAAAGTCAGCTTCTTCCAGCTCTCCTGCACTGTCTGATGACTCCTTATCTTTCTATTTATGATCTTACTGGTTCTATCAGTATACCTAATACAACATCTTTATGCTTGCATGGAGAAAGCACACTCTGGTTTCAGACATAAATGGCATTTTAAGGCAAGGCACAAGGATCAAACACCTCCCAGGAGTCAACCTAAGGATGTGGGGCTTAAGTCTACATAGTTCTCCCTTGTTCCTGGGGAAAAGAAAATAGGCAGGAGTCAGGTTATAATGCACAGAGCCCAAGGACTGGGGAGCAGTCAGGCAACTGGGGATATATAGCTACCAAAAGGAATTATTATTCTGAAACTGCAGCTGTTGCTATTAGGATCTAAAATCCTAAATTTTAAAAGCCAGAGGTCAATAATCAGGATAGAAACAACTTGTATTTTGGTCACTGCCTTAATTCTCATTCTTATCTCCCCAAAGCCTTCCAAAGGAACCTTCTGTTTCCATCCACATCAAACTACTCTTCATGGACCACACTCTCTTATGTTACTGTTCTGATTTCCTGGGAAACTCTTCTTCATGGACCACACTCTCTTATGTTACTGTTCTGATTTCCTGGGAAACTCTTCATTGCTTTCTCTACATGCTTGACTTTTACTTATATTGGAAGATTGTTTCCCAGAGCAGTAGAATAAGAACTTCTACAAATTCACTCTTCCCAAAGAGCAATAAGAAAACTAGCAGTAACTATCAAACTCACCTTTATCAGAATTCTGGAAATTAACTAAAGGTTTACAATAGCCTGAAGAGAGTTTTTTTCAAGAAAGTTAAATCTCAGTAATACAAAGGTTTGTAGCATTTTCACTTGCCTTCATCCTATCCCCCTCTCACTAGCATTATGATAATCTTGAAAAACAACAACTTCACAACTATGATAGCTACACCCAAAGAGCCACTAAAGGAGGCAGATCAGATTTAGAATTCCCTTAAAGCCCAATCCTTAGTGATTTTTTGCTATTTGACCTATTTGGCCAGCCACTGAAAAACTCCATTCTCACTACTTGGCTTTATTTCACATGACTCAGAATTTCCTATGTATGTATGAACAGCAATATCTTTAGGTAAATTGTTGAAAACAATTAACAGCAATTGTTTAACATGGCAGCTTCCTGTAGCAGTGTTAGAAGTTGGGACTAACAAGAAGCTGACCAAAAAAACCCCAAAACAACAACAACAACAAAAACTTAAAAAGAGGTGGGAGATCTGTGATGGGCTTTGAAAAGGTCCAGCAAATTCTGGGGAATTCAAAAGACAGTGCACAGACACAGAGCTATGTGCCTGCCCATAAAAGGTAAAGGTTTTAAACTCTCACCTTGGGCTCACCTTGAAGCTCTACACAATCAGGAAGTGAAGGGTAAGGCACAGGTGTAAACACTGGATCTTTGAAGTCATGCCTCAACATGTATACAGAGTCCCTCACCAAAAGCTGAGGAATCACATTGGTTCAAGGTGTTCAAGAAAATCAGAGATCCAAGGGTGCCTGGATGGCTAGTTGAAGGTCCAGCTCTTGATTTCAGCTCAAGTCATGATCTCAGGATGATAGGATTGAGCCCCAGGTTGGGCTCCACACTCAGCAGGGAGTCTGCTTGGGATTCTTCCCCTCTCCCTCTTCCCCTCCCTCCACTCACACAAACTCTCTCTCTCAAATAAATAGATAAACTTAAAAAAAGAAAGAAAGAAAGAAAAGAAAGAAAGAAAGAAACAAAGAAAGAAAATCTCTATCTAATCATTAGCTAAACACTAAGTTAACCAAACAAAGAATTTAGTGGCCACACATATTAAGAAATATAAACTTAATAGAATTAATCCAAGAAAGTCACTAGTCAAACAAATGGCAGCAGCAGCAACAGCGACACCTGGAAAAAGGAGAGGGATCTGATTCCCAGAGTTGCCACATCATACTATTTTAAATGTCTACTTTTCAACAACACCAATTGCAACACAAATGAGACAAGCACAGTTGTAAAATGGTATGGCCCTTATAAAGGAGAAAAAAAGCAGCTGATACAAACTTTACCTGGGGAAGTCCAGACAACAGACTCACTAGAAAAATATTTTAAATAAATAAGTTCAAAAACTAATGGAAATTATGTTTGAAGAACTAAAGAAATTTATGAAATTGATGTCTCACCAAATATAGATTATCAATAAAAATAAAGGTTATAAAAAGAACTAAATAGAAATTCTGGGGTTAGGGACATCTGGGTGGCTCAGTCGGTTAAGTGTCTGCCTTCAGCTCAGGTCCTAATCTCAGGGTCCTAGAATTGAGTCCCATACCTGGCTCCTTGCTAAGCAGGGAGCCTGCTTTTTCCTCTGTCTGCCACTTCCCCTGCTTATGCATCCCCCCACCAAAAGTAAATAAAATCTTAAAAAAAAAAAAAAAAGAAATTCTGAAAAATTGAAGTGAAAAATTCACTATTTCATTCAATAGTGGATTTGAACTAGCAGGAGAAAGAATCAATGACCTTGAAGACAGGTCAGTTGAGATTATCCAATCTGAGAAACAGAAAGAAAAAAGAATATAGATAAATTTATCTGCAAGACCTGTCAGACACTATCAAATGTATCAACATAAGCATAATAGAAGTCCCAGAAGGATAGGAGAGAAAAGGGACAGAAAGAATATTGAAGAAACAATGATAGAAAACTTCCCAAATTTGATGGAAAACATCAAGATACATACTCAAGAACTTTAATGAATTTCAAGTAGAAAACCCAGAGATCCACACCTGATCATATTATAGTTGAAGTGTCAAAAACAAAGGCATGATACCAATATTCATATAATATTCACATCAGCACTATTCACAGTAGCAGAAAGGTGGAAACAATCCAAACATTCATCGATGAATGAATGATAAATAAGATATATACATAAAAATGGGAAATATTTTAGCTTTAAAAGAAATGAAATTCTGACACATGGCATGGGTAAGTCCTGAGAACATTATGCTAAGTGAAATAAGTCAGACAAAAAAATACCAAATATTATGCAATTCCACTTATGAAAGGTACCTAGAATAGTCAACTTTATAGAGACAGAAAGTAGAGTGGAGGTTTCTAGGAGCTAAGGAGATGGGGAAGTTAGGAATTATTGTTTAATGGGTATAGATTTTCAGTTCAGGAAAATGAAAAATTCTGGAAATGTAGTGATGGTAGCACAACAATGTGAATGTACTTAACACCATAAAACTATACATTTAAATGTATAAATTATATGTTATGTATATTTTACCATAGTTGTTAAAAAAAAAAGACAAAGAGAATCTTGAATGCATCAAGAAAGAAATGATTCATCATCTACAAGGGATTTTTGAAAGTTTAAAAGCTGACTTCTCTTTAGATGGAGACCAAAAGTCAATGAGATGATATGCTCAGGTATTAAAAAGGAAAAAAAAAATCTTGTTAACCAAGAATTCTAGATCCAGCATAATTATCATTTAAAAAACAAGTGAGAAATTAAGACATTCTCAGAAAACAAAAACAGAACACTTGCCTCTAATTGATCTGTTCTGCAAGAAATTCTAAAGGAATTCTTTAAGCTGAAATAAAAGAATGCAAGAGAGAAAATCAAATCTATACAAAGAAACAAAAAACATTGGTAAACATAAAAATATAGTTAAACATAAAAGACAGTATAAATATATTTTTGTTTGTAATTCCTTTTTCTCCTAGTTGATGTAAAAGAAAACTACTTAAAGCAATCAATAATTATAAAATTGAATTGGTTTATAAGGCATAAGGATGTAATTTGTTTGGTAACAATAATAATACAAAATAGGAGGGAAAGGCATGGAGCTATATTGTAGCAAATTTTGCATATTATTGAAATTAAGTTGGTTTAATCTGCACTGTGCTGTGTTAAGATGTTAATTTAATTCTTAGTGCAACCACTAATAAAAATAATTCAAAAGTAGATAGTAAAATAAACAGCAAGGGAATCAAAATAATATACTAGAAAATACCTATTTAACACAAAAGAAGGCAGTAATAGAAAATTAAAAAGAGAAAAGACACACGCAAACCAAATAGTTAAATGACAGATATAATCTTATTTTATAGTTACATTAAATGTAAATGGTAGAAACACTCCCATCAAATAGCAAAGATTGGCAAAATGGAAATTTAAAAACCTTATCCAACCATATGGCATCTATGAAAGACACACTTTAAATTAAAAATCACAAATGGTGATTTTTGGAAGTAAAAGGTTGGGAAAATACACCATTAGACAATACCCAAAAGAGAGTTAGAGTGGAGCTACTATTACGCAAAGTAGAGTTTAAGATAAAAATTATGACATAGAGAAAGACATTTTTTAATGATAAAAAGATTAATGCATCAGGAAGATAGAACAAGTATCCCTAAATAACTAGAAGTGCACCCCATGTTTATGAATTGGAAGGCTTAATTTTGAAAAGATGGTAATAACCCTCAAATAACCTATGCTATAAACTATCCCAATCAAAATTCCAACTACCTTTATGCAGAAATCAATAAGCCAATCCTAAAATTCACATGGAATTGGAAGGAACCCAGGATTACCAAAACAATCTCTCCAGGTCGGTCCCGCTTCCTGCCCTCCATGCAAACCTTACTGCTCTGGGATTGTCTTGCTTTTCTCGGTCAGCGGTCGCCATGCCACACACCCTGCAGCCTTCTGAGCATTCTGTCTGTCTGCCTAGTCTGTCACCTGGGGTCTGGTTTCATGTCTGGCTGCTGCTTGTTGCACATCCTGTTTTTCTTAGAAGGAGTCACCCATGCTTCCTCAGCCAGCCCAGACCCCCAAATCCCAAACCTCAGCCTGAAGTGAGAAACAATGGGGTTTCAAGGGGGCGAAAGATGCAGATATAAGAACCCTAATAACTGTTGGTGGAGGGACTTTCAAGGGGGACAAGAATGTAAGAATGTTTGCCATGTACTTGGTGTGATGTTAGGCATAACATCTGTGAATTTCTCAGTTAATTCTGTAAAAACGCTTTAGGATAGGGATGATTCTATACCGTTTTTCAAGATGAGGAAATCAAGGCTGAGAAAGGTTAAGTGACTAGTGACTCAACTGCTAGGTACAGAGCTGGGAGACGCAGACCAAGGCCGCTCGTGAAGGGAGGACTCTTTTTAGAGGCCAGCGATAGAGAGGCCCTATCTTGACCTGAGAAGTGTGGGTGTACATGAAGGACACACGTAAACAGCACCACACTTATTTCTGCGTCTCCGTTAGTTTGGATTTTGAGTCCCAGGCTTTCCAGGCTCAAGCTCTGGATTTGCTAGCAGGGAGAGAAAGCAGAGTTGGAGTGGGTGTGGCACCAAAGCAGCATTTTGTTTCACTGTGATTAACAGAAAAGAATGGCCCATAAGAAGTCTGTTTTGAAAAGACAAAGTTCTTGCCTTCTCCAGAAAGACTGAGCTTTGGAATTCAAAACAACAGGCTGAATTAAATGGTTTAGAGCCAAAATGGAGAAAATTAATCACCTTATAATACATTATATATCAAGGCACCCGCAATCTAAAAAGGAAGGAAAATAACCCCACAGATAGAATTGACCCTACATTCCCTGTGTGATTGGGATAGGTGTGTATTGTCTGAAATGAATTATTTGGGGTCTGTTTTGCCTGTCGGCCTTTTTTGGTGAGAGAAAGAGAGAAAGGAACCATAGTCATATACGTGTGAAAGCTGGCTTGGGATGAGGGAGTCAGGGGTTCATTTTCCTTGTGCTCTTGTGTTTATTTCCCCAAAGCCTGCATGGGTGATGGAGCAGGAGCTGGAGATCTGTGATGCTTAAGTGATTTCTTTATAATCTTTCTCAAAGCACATATCCCTGTTCATGATATCAAAGTAAAAGCATGCAATCTGTTCTGTATTGATATTTGTGTTAAAGGCATCACAATTGGGAGACTCATGTGGAGGGGATACATAACTTGATGATTAAATGATACGGATTTCACAGTGGAGAATTTATTTTCAGATTCTAATTGGGACCAAAATGAGCTGTGTGGATTCTTGTTAACTCACGTGGATTATCTTGTAGATTATAATATTAATAAAACTCTAGTTTTACATCATTTCCAAAGGAGTCGGGGAGGTCAGGCTGGGAACCAGAGAGATTGGCTTTCTCCTGTGAGCCCACCAGGGCTTGAGGACAGATCTGTGCCTGTGGACACAGCTCGGGAACCCTCCCAGCAGCTGGACAGGCAAGTGGAAAATCCCTTCCTATTCCATGATGGTTCTTGAAGGCGTTGTTCTGTGACCCTCCTCCCAGGACTACTCCCTGGGGCTCCATGAGACAGGGGAGAGACAGGACTTGCTGTTTCTGTGTAGGGAGAGGATTCTTCCTCGGCACTGCACATATGTGATCATCAGAATTGTTATTTACTTAGGTAGTCTTCTGCCTGGCCACCCAGAGTTTCTGGGTTACCATTTGCACACTTTTACCTAAGCCCCTAACGTACATTTCCCTGTTCCAAAACACATCAGTGCCTCGGCTAACTGAGCCAGTAGATTTGACCAGTTCACCAGAGTCATTAGCACTCAATAGTCTCAGCCCCTCTCAGCAGGACAGAAGTCTTCACTTCACCCAGGGAAAAAAAGAAGAGGGAAGTACTTTTTTGTTTTTGACTCGCTAGGTCCTATTCCACATGTACATATATATATCTTCTTATCGAATTCTCCCGAAATCCCACGAGATGGGCATTGCTGCCCCCACTTAACAGATGAAGAAACTGAGCCCAGAGAGTGAAGTGATGGGCCCATGATCTCACGGCTCTCAATCAGAGCCGATTCAGAGAACTGACGTCCATTCCATATAGGCCATCAGCGGGGTGATGTGGCTCTCCGTAGCTGGCGCCTTCTCCCATCTGTCCTGAGAAAAACAGCTCCCCATGCCCTGAAGTGGGGACCACTCAGGTTGTGCTAGAGGAAAGCTCCAGCCCAAAGCACCCATCATGGTTCCCCCAGGAACGGGAAAACTGGCAAAGCCTGTAATGTGGACCTTCCCCATCCCCCACCCCTCCCTCCCCCCCTCCCCCACCCCCTTCTCTTTGTCCCCCCATGGAGATGGGAATAAACAACTGAGAAAACAAACGGGTTTCCTGAAGTTTCCTTCCTCTCCTGTCCCAGCAGACTGCATTGTTCTTCACTGTGGAGGACAGGTTTCCTATAAATAAGGGATTCAGTGTGACTCCTTTCACCAATGTTAAAATTCCATTTAAAAGTAAATTGACTTCCTGAAATATATGTATTGGCAGCAGTGGCCACCACAGATGGGATTACATTTTACATTTAACATAGTGCTGTTTGCCTTGACAGATTCCATATTTTTTCATACATAAATCAATAGAGTGATGTTTGAAGAGCTCGAATCTATCTTTCATCGTTCCCCACCCCCTCCGAGCCTGCATTCTGAAAACCATAAAGAAGTAACTTTCTAGCAGGTGTCATTTAGTCGGAGACCATTATTTATGGCATTTGACTATAACACCGTCCACTGTGAACTCAAACAGGAAATGCTACCAGGGAGAGCCAGGAATTTGCTTTTGGAAGGAAGCATCCCAAAAGTGTTTTCTAAATCATATTTCTCTCTCTGTGTGTGTGTGTGTGTGTGTGTGTGCACCTATATATGCATGTGTTGTAAGACCATTATGTGTAGTTTTTTCCTGACCCTCGGCCCTGAACTGGATAGATGTGGGTATGTAAGGAGCGGCCAGCCAAGGCAAGAAGCATCAGGCTGGAAAGGCTGGGAGAAGCAGGGGATGGGCAATGGTGGGAAATGGGCAGGTGCATGGGAGTCAGAGTACCTGTGGTGGGAAATGAGGGCAGGTGAAAGCTCAGAGAAGGTATGGATCTGCCCTTTCCTTGCCCAACAGTACATTTTGAGATTGCCACTTAGCTTTGGGAAGGAAGAAAACCTCTTAGACCTCTAGCCTCCACGAAGCTCCTTCACTCAGCACTCAAGGTGGGCGGTGCTGATCAGACACTCCCAATTCCAGGCTGGAGATCTGGCTTGTTTTCTAGTGGGTGGAGCTTGGGGATATCCAGAAGCTTGTGCAGAAAAATGCAAGACTTGCTGGCTCCATTTTTTTTTTTTTTTAATGTAGCAAGAAAATAAAATTTTGCTCAAATCTTTTTTTTTTTAAGATTTTATTTATTTATTTGACAGGCAGAGATCACAAGTAGGTAGAGAGAGTGGAGGAAGCAGGCTCCCTGCTGAGCAGAGAGCCTGATGTGGGGCTCATCCCAGAACCCTGGGATCATGACCTGAGCCGAAGGCAGAGGCTTTAACCCACTGAGCCACCCAGGCGCCCCGCTCAAATCTTTTTTTTAAAGACTAATGACCCATAATTTGTTGTTACCATAGGATGACATGATCTGTAGCCTTATTTTCTGGAATTGGTTGATCGGTGTAAAACAAAAAGTAAGTCAGGACTTCTCTGGGACCTTCTACTATTTAACATTTTAGACAAAGCAGAGATGCCAAGTCACAGCAGTGGTGGGTGAGGGCCATAAGCTAAAGGAAGGGCACGAGGGGTAGGGAGGGGGCGTTTAGAGCTAGGAGCTGACCCAGTTGTCCGTATTTGCATGGCCCAAAGGACAAAGCCAAGTACAGAGCTGTTGTAATGATTCTGCTGTTTCAGGAGGTCTCTGCTCGTCCTCTCCCTAACTTGCTTCTGAAGAAAAGAGTTTTCTATTTTATTTTAACCTGAAACACTCTGATTGTTTACATATATAAAAATTCACAGACTATTTTACCTCTTTCCCTGGTATTTGTAGTGCCTAGATTTTTGACTCTTCCATTCTTTACAATAAATGATATTCATTTAAAAGAGAATCTTATGTGCTTTAATTTTTATTCCTCTGCCAGTCCATTATTCTGATTTTGGTGTCAGAAATGAGGGAGGCTCCTAGAACTCTCTAGGGGAGAATTGTCTCTGTGCCTTTGACTCCACTGTCAAGAAGGAAACCTACTGGGCCAATGGATATGTCCCTTTTTCAGATGGGTTGAACTTGAAGACAGGAATAAGCATTTACGAGGGAATGGAAACTCTCTATTCCAGTTCTTATCTGTCAGAAATGTAAATATTTGCCCTATCTTTTGGAAGCAGTATGATCTGAAATTTAGGTTTATGCTAGAGAGAAAAGTGGCTCCATAGACCTCAGTCCTGGACAAATGAATGTTTGCCAGGATCCAGCCCAGCCCTATTGGAGTTCTGCACTGGGATTTGGGCCACAGTCCTAGGCAGCACAAATATTCCTCAGCCCTTGATTTGCTAATCATTGTTCTTGATCCTCAGAGACTCAGAAGGGAGTTGTGATCAAGGACAGGGCTTTCTTGGCCCTTTGACCAAAAGCTCTCAAAGTACCATCTGATAGCTTCCAGTCTAACTATGTAACAGCTCTACCCAGAGGTCCCATTTTATAAATGATTGGAGCATAAAGAGAATTCAGTCAGCCGGGATGCATGGCTAAGAATTCAATCAGAAGAACCTTATTTAGATTCCCTGGCCCGAAGATTGCAGACAGAAGCTAGGTGGAAACAGAGTAAACTAAATCCATCTTCTAACTGGTCCTTTGTCCTTTCAGTTTTATTTCCTGGTAGAGGTGGGGGGAGTAGGTAAGCAGCCGACTTGCTCCAGGGAGATCTCTGATAAGTTTCCGCATAGAGTGCTATACTCTTCCCCTGCTGGTGGAGCACAGCACCCCCACCCCGCCCCACTGTCCAGATGCTGCCCGTGCCACCAGACGCCTAAGAACATGCATGAGATCAGGTCAAGTCCAAAGTCTCTGCTTTGGTGCCAGGCCCTATGGATCCTTCCAGAGCTGCCTGGAACACAACATGACTACTTGTTATGATTCTTAAGTTTTTATTGTTATTCTGGATAATTCCTCAACTCAGTTACAAACATCTTAAGGGCTTTCACCATATTTTATATTTCTCTGTACCCTCCACAGAGCCAAGCACAGCGACTTGTATACAGCTCATACTCAGACACTATTAATGGATTTTTGTATGGATTATCTAAAAGGCCCAGGAATGGGAAATCCTTGGACTTTTGATTTAAAAAAAAAAATCTTCATCTGCAAGGCTACTTCTGAGTTGCAATGAGAGTTTTCCTTTGGCACCTTCTTGGCATGCTATGACTCCTACCTACTTATTATAAACTGCAGTTACAAAATAATCTAATTTTGGAAAGGATGTGCCTACTGTATTCCATCAATTCGTTTTTAACACTGATGGCTCTTGTAATTGGCAGTATTTTTTCCTTTTCTTAGTGTTATATAAAATAATAGTGTTTCTTATAATGAATGATGACCTAAAGTAACAGAATACAGTGTATTTGTATCTATCATTTGTTATATGTCTATCCAGTAATTCATCTATAACTCTACACAGTGGCCTTTACTTGATGAATGAACGTGGACAGAGTCCATAAATTACATCAAACATGACAGTCCCCTACCTTGCTGCCACTCTCATGCATGTTCTTAGGCGTCCCCTTAGAGCTTTTAGGGTACGAGTGGACCCAGAACTGGGGAAAGGGAAGGTTGCATAAATAGAAGACACAATAAAGCATGCCTATGCAGAGGAAGACGCTGAGTCATGGTGGTCTGCTTGTCATCTCTACTTCCATTTTATCCTCCCATTTCTGTTTCTTTATGCTTCTAGGGCCTGAAGTTTCACCAGTCTGATTAATTATTAAGCTGGGCGTAGAAAGAAGCATCTAAAAACACAAATACCTGAGTCATTGGTCTTATCAGTCTTAGTGTGCCTTCATCTATGTCACGCCTTCTTGCAAGTCAACTGGGAAGAGAAGCACCCATGCCGGGGATTGCAGGAGAGAGGAATGCATGAAGGACTGAGGTGTGACAAACTCGGGGCAGCTGGATGCCTTGTTCTGCTCTAGTGTTCAAAACACCGGTTCAGATGTGGCCTTAGTGAAAGCCTGGGTGTGATGGACACAAGGACACAGGGAGGAGGATGCTGAAGGTTTAGAAGCTGTCCTTCTACAGAAGTGGAGAGGACACATTGCCTTCTCTTGCTTCATTCTCTAACACATGTGTGGTGAATAGGAGTGTTGTACTCAGCTGTCCAACTTCCCTTCCTTTTCCTTTTGTATTGAGGTACTGGCCCTTCTGCCTTTCAGCCTGGGAGTTTCAGGGACACCTTACTCCACTCCACCACCTGAGTGGCTGAAGTCAATGAATACATCTCATTCCAGAGATGTCTAAAAATGGACACATGACCCAACTGGAAGCGATGAGACGTGTGTGTCCGAAAAAGAATCTTCCACTTGCTTTGGATAGGAAGGTGTGAGGCTGTGATGTCCCATCTGCTGTAGGGCTATATAGATTTTTGTAGGTTGACCTGGAAACCTCACCATCATATATATCATTTTTATAATAAGAATTTTTTTTTCATCTTGGGAGAAATAGCTGACTTCATACAAGCTTTCAGAAACCAATCTGCTGATCAGTTCTAGAGTAATACTAGCAATTTTAAAATAATAAGTCATTGATATGTAATATACCAAAGAAGTGAAGAATCTTTTCTATAATATTTCAAAAATTTGAGAGTGACATTGTATCCTGAAATGATATATTATATTAAAAGGGAATATGACACCCTGATATATAAAAATGCAAGACACTGAAGTAATTTATGAAGTGCTAGCAGCTAGCTTCATGTTAAATCTCACTGTGTGGGCACTAAATTACTTTGGACACCGTGGTGAGATGTTTCAGTACATTGTGTTATGAAAGCACCAGGTTCAAGGTCCTATAGTCAGAAGTGGCCTCCAACCCAGTTCTGGTTCTACCCAGTATATGTGGAGAGTGAGTCTATTTCAGTCTGATCTGGTCCAAGTGGGGGGCCCCAGGACATCCAAAGATTAAGATCCATTTGGATCCAGGGTGGTCCTAGAGGACCTATAGGTAGTCTTCACACTCACATAATACATAAATAAAATAATGATAGCAGCCAATGATTTTAGAGAGTTTTCCAGCTTGCAAGATGCTTTTAAAAACATATTTCAGTTATGCTCTGGGGAGGCAGCATTCCTGCTCTAGAGAAGCAAACAGGAAAGGATCTCGCAACAGACCAGGGACTCCAAAAGCTTTCCTGACCTCAAACATAAAACTCGAGTTTATTAACTAATCCAGATAATTCCAGTATATTTTGCCTTAAGCTTTACCAAGAAAATTGAGACCAAGGGTTGAGTTCCCTTGTTTTCCATCCTCTACATTTTAAGAGGTCTCTGGAATCATCTGTTCTCTCTCCATTTTCTCTTGTCTTAACTGAAAGGGAAAGATACCTCTGCAATATCTAGAGTTAATTCATTTGCTTGTGTTAATCCCTCTGGTCAGTCTCCCTAGATCCTCTTGGGCTTCTTTGTTCCCCTCCTCCTTCCACTCTGTCTCTAAATGTGACGAACTCTCTCTATACAAATATCAATACTTTCATCTGAAGTCACTGTCCTATTCTTTCTCTTCCTTTCCTTCCATCCTGTATCTTTTATTTATTTTTTTTTAAAGATTTTATTGATTTATTTGACAGAGAGAGAGATCACAAGTAGGCAGAGGAGCAGGCAGAGAGAGAGGGGGAAGCAGGCTCCCTGCAGAGAAGAGAGCCCGATGTGGAGCTCGATCCCAGGACACTAAGATCATGACCTGAGCTGAAGGCAGAGGCTTAACCCACTGAGCCACCCATCCCGTATCTTTTAGAAGAAGTGATCTCTCCCAAGTGTCCTTCTTCCTTCTGCACACACCCACTTCTCATCAAGTGTTGTTAGTTGTACTTTCCTTATGGTTCTAGATTTATTTCTCCTTCCTTATGCCCAAGGAAACCATCTTAATTCCAACCTCTATTGTCTATGTTGTGAGCTGAATTGTGTCCCCCCTCCAGTTCATATCGTAAAGTCCTAACTGCCAATCCTGAAGAATGTGACTATATTGGGAGATAGGGCTTCTAAAAGGGTAATTCAGGTAAAATGAAGTCATTAGGGTGGCCTTAACCCAATATGATTCTTCTCATATAAGAAGAAATTACGACATAGACACAGAGAGGAAAGATCCCACAGAAACAGAGGGAGAAAACGACCATCTACAAGCCTAAGAGAAAGGTTTCATAAGAAACCAACCCTGCCAACACTGTGATCTCAGATTTCCAGTTTCCAAAACTGAGAGAAAATAAGTATCTGTTGTTCAAGTCCTCTAGTCTGGGGTAATCTGTTACGGCAGTCCTAGCAAAGTAATACAGCCCCCAAGTTCTAGTCAGTTCACTAATCACTTCCCAGGCACCCAGATTCTCCCCTTCCAATGACAATGTCCTTCTGTATGGCCAAGAATAATTTTTCTAAATCACAGTGTTGACTACAGTACTTCCCTTCTCAAAAATTCCAATGGCCCCCTTCTACCTGTAGAATAAGTCTGAAAATCATCCTAACATTCAGGCTCCCACAATGTTACCATTTCTCTTTCTAGCTCTGTCTTCCTCAACCTCCCACCTGAATTTTCTCCCTCTTCATACTCAGTTGTTTGCCATACCCCACCATGTTTTTTCCTGTGTGTAGCCCTCCCCTGCTTCATATCTCCATTAAAGGAATCCCCATTTTAAAGCCTCAGCCATTTGGGCCCTGCAAAAAGTCATTGCTTAATTTCATTTTCTTGTAAATTGCAGAGGAAAATGTTTTCTCTTCTATTTGTATGACACAGAACCCACCTCACCTAATCTTATAATTATACATACACGGGACACAACATCACTCCTCAGCTAGACTCTACTCTCCTGGAGGACAAGGATTTTTGTGTCAGGCTTTGTTGTTTTATTTGGTTTGGTTTGGTTTGTGTTCTTTATACCTCTTGCCAGAATGTTTCATACATAGCAAACGATCAGTAACTATTAGTAATAAATGAACAAGTCAAAGTACAGGTTATAGTGAAAACCTATTACTTCTCATTCTTAGGTAACAGAAGTAATATTTTGAAGGGTAGAGAAACGTGGGATGTGACTCAATGTTCTACAACGGACCTTATTTATTTTTATGTACTTACTATCTTTTATTTCTCTGTCTCTTGTGTCTTACCTATGGATTGTGTTGTTTTTTAATCTGGCTATGAAGAAACATTAGTAGAGAAGACCGTTGTACTTCACTTGGGTTCTCACTTAATTACTTCCGTAATGTATTCATTGTGTTATTTGTAGTAAGCAGTTTCTGTATAACTTCCATGATTGAGTGGGTTCATTTCATAAAGATTAAAAATGGATAGCAAACCATTTTTATTATTACATGTGTTATTAAAGAAAGTATGCTGTTGCTTTGGAACTTTTGATTCAGAGAGAATTTCCTTTTGTTTACTGTATTGCTGAATAATTCCCCTGTTACCCACCCTGACTCCTCTCCAGAATAGCTATGGCTTTGGCGGTGCTTGCTGGCTAGACAAATATATCACTGCGATTGGAAAAATATCACAAGAGGGACAGTTCCAGGTTTGAAAATAGGGCAATTAGCTCTCAGCATGAAAAGGTGTGTCAGATGTTCCTGAAACTGAGTGACAGATAATGTTGGCTTCAATCAGGCATAATACCAAGGGCTGAAATGGCCATGTAGGATGCCTCCCTGTGTGTTTCTGTCAGAGGATGACTTCTTAACTGACTTCCACTACTCACCCCGACAGAATTTGCCAGTAGGTAATTGGGCAGAGGGATGTGTGTGTGTATGTGCGCGCGTGTGCGCGCGTGAGTGTGTGTACATATATATATATATATGTATGTATATATATGTACATATATATACATATATATATAAGGTCAAATATTCATTCCCTCATCATTTCCTTTATTAGTAGGAGGAATTCTGCTGCACAAATGATATGTTGACATTTCAGAAAAATCACCAAAATAAACACTAGACACTTGATGTGGGCATCAATAACAGTCTCTTCCTTTGGAGAAATGCTTTGTTGTATTTCGGGTAGGGCTACCCATCGTGGTCCCTCGCAGCCAGCCTGGAGAATCACAGCACCAGCCCTGAACCCCGTGACTGGTCACAGCAGTGAGAGTGTCCTCCACACCAGGCCGATAGAGAGAGCTCCTCTGGGAATCATAACACTGTCACAGGATGGAGAGGCTCCTTTCCTCTGGGGGTTGCTACACTGACCTGGTATAAGCCTTGCCAAGTACACAGAAGCTGTTTGGATTAGAAAAGAAAGAAAAAGACAATTTACCAAGATAAGCAAGGACAAGCTGGAGAGAGAGAGAGAGAGAAAAGAGAGAAGGAGAGAGAGAGAGAGAGAGCATTATTTACATCACTGTATCCAACCTTCCTTCAGGCCATTTCTCCTCCTGTCATCCCAGGTCCAGGAGGGAACAATCCTCTTCTCATTCATGCGTGGGTTAGGTCGAAGAGGGTAGTCGTTATGGGTGTGGAAACAGGGGACACTCTCTCACAGGTAGATGGCCTCTTTGCCTTCCCTGAGCAGGAATTGTCTTAGATAAACCAAGGAAGCTGGAAAGGGTCCAAAGGGCCACAAGATGTCCTGAGTCATCTTCTCAGGAACTGGGCTCCTGGGTCAGATCGTCATGGTGGTTGTGTGTGGATCTCCAGCATATATCTGTCCAAGCCTATTCAGCTTAGTCAAGGAAGGGAGACAGGACACTCCAAAAAATAAGGAACCATTTGGAGCACCCCGCACCAGCCCACCAATATTCATGGCGTGCTCATTGGTACTGTAGGGTTGTGGAGAGGGACAGAAAGGTGGGGCTTGTAGAGTCACCAAGGGTTCTTGGTGGCTGTGGTCCTTGATCAGGGGCTTGGAAAGCTGGGCAGAGATTACAGTTAAATAACTCTTCAAGTGCCAGGATAAAATTCTTCTCTTCCCTTTTTGGAGTTTCAGAGTTTGGGGGAAATGTTTGCTCCCTGCTTCTCTTTTAGGTTTTTCTTTTTTGTCTTACCCAACTTATCCCAAGGATGATCCGGGTCATGCCAAAAGCGTGGGGCAGACTCCACGTTTACTCTGGTCTTCACAAAACTGACACACCTATCTCTCATGCCTGTAGAGAAAAGTACGTCTCTTTCCAGTGTGGTCAAATGGGGCATTGTACAACTTGTTCTAACTACCTCACAGTATTATTGTGACCAACCAATAAGATAACCTGGTGATAACACTTAAGAAAAACAAACAATAGGTATGATCAATCAATAACTCTCAGCTTTGACACCAAATCTATTACCCAAATGAATGGACCATAGCTTTGCAGTTTGGGTCTGCATGGTTCAGCATGGTTCTTGCTCCAGAAATGCCATAACCAGATAGACTAGGTGGCCTCCATCCGGACTACTGTTCTTGTGAACGACGCTAACAGATCCTTTTACTTTTCAGTATTCACAAGGGAAGAACTTGTTCAAGAAATGGTGAATGGGAAATAACAAGAAAGCACCCATTTAACCATCTGCAATTTACAAAATTATCTTATATTTATAAATTCAAACAATGATGCTTATTTAAGACAGATTAAAGCCTTTTTTAAAAAAAGATAAAGAGTGGGAAGCAGAGAAAAGAGAACAGGTCCATTTGTGACAAGTACTGTTCAAAGCAATTTAAAGTTTCAGGGACTAAATTCTTTTCCTACAGATCAAGAGCCCCTGGGAAGACGGAATGGATGTAGCCATCTCAATCCATCCCCTGTGAGTACTAACACCTTGAGTGAGATAGTGAACAGCTTTTAAAGAGATGAATCTTCATTCCAGGGGTGAATATTAAATTTCACATTTCATAAAGGACTTGAGTCAGATCTACTGCATAAAAAGTGACTCCCAGTTAATGTCATCTACAGGCAAGAAGCACCCTCTTCTTGCTTCTGACTTGGATTGCCTGGCTCGCACCACCAGAAAAGGGTACTCATTTCTTCCTCATCATCACCTCAGCTGTATATTAAAAGATATCATAAAGATATTTTATTTCTGTACCAGGATCAAGAGGTTCCTGAATCTCTCAAACTTGTCTGAACCTAGATTTGGTTAACAAGAAATATAGGGACTATCATCTCAGGAGCCTCTTGAAACTTAGCTGGTAAACACAAAGAGGTAAGAGTAACACTTTGGAGAAAATGACTTCCTGGTAGGACATGCCTAATGATGGGCCGGCGCTCCCCTGCCCCCACCCCATACCTCTGAACTGGCATGTGTTTGCTCAGGAAAGACGAGAGTGCTCTAGTAGGGCAAGCAGGAAGGATCAGAGAGAGGCAAGTAGGTGCTGCTGCCAGAGAGTTAAGAGCTGATGTTGTCCCGAGTCAAGAAGCTACGAACAACTGCTACGGGTCTCATAGGTGATCCTTCATAGATCTGAGGCAAAAACCATGTCAGGGCTGAAAGCTGCTAATAACCCATGTCAGGCAAAACCAGAACCATGATTTCTAAAGGAAGAAATGAAATGTTTCCTGTCACCCTTCTACTTTCCAAATACCAAGTGAGTTCATCTTACTGGTGGAAAGTATATGAAGGGGTTCCTGGGTGTCACTGTTGGTTTGGGCTCAGGTTGTGATCTCAGAGTTCTGGGATCGAGTCCAACAGGGCTCCAAGCTCTGCACGAAGTCTGCTTGGGATTGTTTCTGCCCCTCCCACCCCTCAAATAAATAAATAAATCTTTACAGTATATGGAGAGAGACACATGGGTGTCTCTGTCAGTCGCACGTCTGACTCTTGGTTTCGGCTCAGGTCATCCTCTCAGGGTTGTGGGATCAAGCACCAAGTTAGGCTCTGTGCTGGGCATGGAGTCTACTTGAGATTATCTCTCTCCTTCTCCCTCTGTTCCTTCCCCCACTCTCGCTCTGTAAATAGACAGATGATAGATAGATGGATAGATAGACAGATAGATAGATAGAGTGTGTGGAGAACATTCCTAGCAAGGGAGAAGAAGAATTATAGCTTTCAAGTTTCTGGCATGTGAAACATGAGAAAGAACATAGGAGGAGACATATTGCCAACAGTTAGTATCCAACCCAGCCTCCATCTTAAGTATTTCTAGTTTGGTATCTTTTCTTCACCAACCAGCCTCCTTCCTAACTTCCAGCCACCGCACAGTTGTGATTGGTGCTTACCCACTGAAGCTTATTGTCCTAAATAAATGCATTTCCTAGATGAAAAGCAGTGACCAAGTGGTCTTCAAATTACTTCTCCATTCATTTCTATTTTCTCTCCTTTGGACCCAAACCTCCCTATTCTCTTCCACCTCTACTTTTCTTGATTTAAAAAAAGAAAAAATTGCATAAATCAACAGTCTAACAAAGAATGCCAATGTATGTCAAATTTATTGCATCTGACAACAGAGACGTTACCATCATAATGAAAGCTGTTGAAAGTGTAGTAGCTATGTCTAGTTTAAAAGTGCATTAATTCAATTCAGCATTTCCAATTCCATTTAACAAAAGGCCCACGATGACATTTTGACACACTTTTCCTACTCTTGTATCTGATTTTCTTGAAAAGTGAAACCATGCTAAGAAACACCGAGGATATAACCGTGGTGGTAGGGTGGAGGGAAAAGACACATTGAGGAAATTTTCCTTGATTCTCCAAGCCAAAAAGGAGTTATGCTACTTTTTGTGAAATTTTACATCATATTAGAGTGATAAGAAGAAATGAGTCAACAGACCGCATTCTCCTCTCTAGGCTAAAGCCACAGGACAGAGAACAAATACCTCAGTCCCATGGGGTCCTTTTGTCCTGCTCACACCGGGTGAGCCCCTGGGGTGGGGGAGCGAAGTTCTGTGAGTGTGCCAGCATCTCAGCTGCCCCCCCTACACTGTGCTGTGGGACAGGGACTCGAATGGCAAGTCCCCCCTCCCCCCACTCCCAACCAGGCTTTTCCAGTGGGCAGTGCTTGAGGGAGCCGGCAAGGAGGGACTAGAGCCTCCTGTCTGCCCCCTCTTCCTCTGAGCGTTCCCTAGCTACCTTTCATCCCAGGCGGCAAGTCTCTGTTGCAGTGGCCGAATCCAGTTTGGGGTTCTTTTTTTTTTTTTTTTTCTTTTAAGATTTTATTCATTTATTTGAGACAGAGCTTACAAAAGAGAGCACAAGCAGAGGGAGAGGGAGAAGCCGACTCTCCGCTGAGTCCATTGTGTGGTTTGATGCCAAGATAAGCCTGTCACCCCAACCCCACCCAGGCTTCTGGGAAGCTCCTTTCTGGCTCCCTCCTCTCTGCTCCCTTGCCTCAGCCTGGGACACCAGCTGTTTCTGTACCAAGTGTAAACACGCCCTCAGACAAGGAGGTGTCTGCACGAGGCCACTTGGAGCAATTAGCTGGGACAATCAGCTTTGCATGTGGACACAGCATTTCTGTCATCTGCCAGACCTGCACTTTGAACTCCCAAACTCTGGAAGATCTCAACCATCATACTTTGCTCCAGGAAAGAACGTAGCCGGGGGAAATGTCGAGTTGACTATTACCCAATTGAAGTAACACAGTAGGAAGCAAATAAACCTGATTAAAGAAAATGGAGTACATTTCTGGCTTGGCAGACAAAAAATATATATACAAATAAAATTTTAAATGCACCTGAAATTTTCCCTTGTTACGGCCTTGCTTAGGAGCTGGAATCCTAAATCGAGAGCACCACCTGCTGTCCGTTGTCAGACCTGAATGTTGTGGGTATTCGGAAGCGGAGAACCATCCTGTGTTAATGTTGTGTGAAGGAGTAGATGTATGACTGCCCAAGTCCGAGTTCCCAAAGGGTTTCTGGCCCTGCTCAGAACAGATGAACTTAACACGCATCCGCAGTGATGCCAGCGGTGGTGTGTTCTCTGGCATCCACGTCTTTGAAAAAGTGTCTCTTCCGAGGTTCAGAAGTATGCCACACTTTCCAACAAAATCCATGGCAGAGGAAACTGAAAATGGAGAGTTAATGTACGGAAATAAGTAGTTATGGTTGTGCACTAGACAGAATGAGATTACAGGAAACTGTTCCATGGAATTGATGAACTGTGGGATGTTGGAACCAGGAGGGATCTTGGAATATTTTTTACAAGAGCCATACCAAGCCTTAAAAGTAGGTGAAGCAGTTGACAGCTTATAGATGCCATCTTAGGCTACTGGGAAAGTGGTGCCTATTCGAAGAAGCTTTGCAAGTACGTTGTGATGATGATGACGATGATGGGTTGTTTGTTACTCCCTCCTTGGATGAGGGGAAAAGACCAACTTCCCAATTAGTTTCTGAAAACCCTTAATGAGAGACACAACTCTTCCAGACAAAATGAAAGCTAAGGATGGAATTGCAAATATCCCAAAAAACAAGAAAACAGAGACTCGCCCATGTTACTCGAAAGAGCAAAGGGTTTTTATTTTTTTTATTTTTTTAAAAGATTTTATTTATTTATTTGAGAGAGACAGTGAGAGAGAGCATGAGCAAGGAGAAGGTCAGAGGGAGAAGCAGACTCCCCATGGAGCTCGGAGCCCGATGCAGGACTTGATCCCCCAGGACTCCAGGATCATGACCTGAGCCGAAGGCAGTCGTCCAACCAACTGAGCCACCCAGGCGTCCCGAGCAAAGGGTTTTTAATTGAGTTCTTTCCTGAAACACTTTTTGGAGGGCGCGTGGATGGGAAGGAATGAATGCGTCTAGCATGTAGGAACTAGAGACAAACAAAGAGTATTGACCATGGCAATCAAGTCAAGGGGGCAGAAGGAAAGGCAAAAGGCTGAGTCAGCAACAGACTTGGAAGAGAATTCCCCTTCCAAGCTCATCTCACTGTGATGTGATCAGGACAGGTCATCTCGGACAGGCGCAATCAGAAGGGGACGTGCCTCTTGGCTTTCCTGCCAGCTCAGCTCCTCTGTGCCATTGACCAGGAAAGTGTGAGGAGGGGACCCTCGTAGCTCTGATCCTGCTTACAGAGCCAATGATGTGTATAAACCCCAGGGTAACTTGATACTGTGGTGAGAAGGAAGCTCTTCTGTTGTCCCTTTTCAACTTTTTACTGCTTTGTTTTTATTTTCTATGGAATTGATTTCACCACTTTGGGTAGATATGTGATGTCTCCCCTCCCCTACCACCAATAAAATTCCCTGCTATGGACCAAATGTATTGATGGCTTTTCTATGCTACCTGCCACATGATTCGTCATGGGCGCATGAGTGGAACCAAGGGATCATCAAGGAGAGACATCACAAGACCCTAAGGTGCTTCTGAATCATCAATGGTGAGATTATGCTCAGTGAATTTATTTTAAGGATCAAGTGTATTTTCATATGATCCAGTGCCCTAACAGCGAACACCGACATTGCTGAACGTGACGCTGGGTGACTCGCTGTTAAGAGAATTCCCCTTCCAAGTGTGGGTATACATCATTTGCAATAGAAGCCAATAAAATCAAATTAGTTTCTGCGCTGATAAGACATTTTCATTACCATGATAATTGGAGGCTTTCTGGGTGAGAGAAATATACCTTAAGGTAAATCTCCAAAAATTATTAAGGAATAGCAAAGCGCGTCAGTCATAATAGATATTTTCATGGCAGCGATAACATTGACGTCGTGGAACTATGTGCAGAGCCTGCAGCACCGCCGACTTTGTCCTCAGCACCGTGGGGGTTCCGAAAGAGTGGAAAAGATATGTCCTGGTCTTTCTCTGAATACTTAGTCAAAAATTGCTCCCTTCTGCACCCACTTCATCCCATATTACTATCTATACCATTAACCTGGATTTATTTTTCTTCATAGCAATGAATATGGTCTGGAATAATATTTGGCGTGTATACAGCAAAATAATGGAATGAACACACCGTTATTATGCTGTTCTTTCCTTGCTGGCTCTGTCTCTCTCCCACAAAGAGGGGAAGTCCACTGAGGGGAAGACTTGGTCTCATTTGCTACTGAATCGTCAGTGACTAGTAGCACAAACTTAGTGTCTAATAATTGTTTGTTGACCCAGGAATGATGATCAAATCTATGTCAATATATGTTTTGGGTTTTTTTAATACTGGCTTCTTTTTTCCATTTTAAGTAAATCCAGGTGTTTCTGGCTTATACAAAATGATGATTGTAATTTAGCAAGCACTTTAATTGCTATGTGTGATTTATTTATGAAAATGAAACATTTTAAGCCATATATACCTTTCTAACTCATTCATTTTCTGCCAAATTATGTGTCTCATGTTATTGAGCACATCCTTTGGACAAGTGCCTTTTACCTACTAGACATTGCAGTCTTCCACGTTAAAATATATAAACTCCAGAAATAGGATTAATTTGAAACAGGTCAGGTCCAGGACATATATGTTCCTCCTGTTCTGTTGCCCATTTGCTGAGTGAATACTGTATGCCAGGAGTCCCTGTACCTTGTAGATGTCTCATCTTAACTACACAAATAAAATAACTCTAACAATAACTATTATCCTCATTTTGCAGGCACACACACACACACACACACACACACAAAACCAACAACAAAAAAACCAACCCAGGCTAGTTTAGTAATAAGCCTAAGATTTTTTGGTTTTGGTTTTATTATCATTATCATTATTATTATTCATCTGAGAAAGGAAGAGAGCACTGGGGGAGGGTCAGATAGAGAGAGAGAATCCTAAGCAGACTCCCCACTGAGCATGGAGCCCAATGCAGGGTTTCATCCCACAACCCTGAGATCATGACCTGAGTTGGAAGCTTAATCGACTGAGCCACCCAGACCTAAGGTTTAACATCTAATAAAATGCTAGGTCCTGGGTCAAACTCTCTGAGTCACTGTTTTGCGGATGAAAGATATGTCCATGTCCACACACATAGTAAGTACTAGGACTGAGCCTCAAGGGCATGTCTGTGACCCTGAAGCCCGTGCTCTTGACCCTCAAGCTGCGTTTCCTTTTCTTCCTGCCGGTCCTACCTCCGTACCGGTTTTCACGTGTGATTTCCTTTTCTCCTCGTTCTGGGAGAGCGTCTCAGGTTTGTCCCCCTCACTACCAATCTTCTTCCGTGGTGCCATGTCTGCTCTCGACCATATCCGGGTGGATTAATCCAGCATTGAATTCTTAGTTCTTCCATCATCTTCCCTTTGCTTGACATCCTGTCTTGGCTCCATAGTGGTTCATCTGCCTTTGATATTATGTTCTTATTTGAAAAAGACAACATGGTTTTTCATCCTAGGAAGAATGATAACTTTCTTTCTTTCTTTGTTTACAAATCGTATTTTTATTTTGTTATTATTTAAATCCAATTAGCCAACATATAGTATATCATTTGTTTCAGATGTAGTGTTCAATAATTTTCTGTGAAAATATTTTAGTGGTTTAGAAAAATATTGTTACAGTGAAATTTTACCATGAGGTTCACTTCCTTTGGTCTGTAAGACTTTTTTCAGGCACCTCCCCCTCTCCTTTTTCCTGTTTCCATGTCTAAGAACACAGAGTTCCTACCAGCACAGGAGAAGGAGAACAAGCGTGCCACATGCCCTTGTCCCCTCTCTGTCTTGAAAGAGCAAGGAACATGCACATTCTTCTCAAGGACACGTTTCCGGTGTCCCTGGAACTCACATCTGCTACAGGCTTCCTAGTCTCCCTGCCTGATGTTTTTGGCCTTTTGTAAAATATGCAGACTTAAAAAGGAACAGTCCTTGGGATATGTAGTCACCAGGGCTCTTCTAGATTCTGTTAGCTCTAATTATGCTGAAACTATGCTTTATCTGTGCTCTGTCTCTCTCCAGAATATAGCATGCTCTCTTAGATGCCCCAGAATTTTCTAACTGGATCTAATAATGGAAGTAACTTCTTTGGGGAGGAGGAATACAGAATTTGATTGTGTTAACAAGGACCATCAGAGAGTCAGTGCATTACACTTCCTGTTTGTTGCAGAGACAGGACGTCTGAACTTGGGGGAGGGGAGCATTGGGGAAAGATGAACGGGATGCCTACTAGCCCTGCAGCAGGATGACTCATTCCTGCCCCCTCACCCCCCACGATGAGCCAGCTTCTGCCTTCTCCATTGAGTCACATTAGTGCTATGGTCTGTGGAAAGTCTTTCCAAACTCTGGCAAGAGGGAGTTGTGAATATATTTTTTTCTTATAAAGTGATAATTATTTTAAGGCGAGCTTAGGGGGATGGCATCAGGCCTGCTGGACTGATGATCTTTTACAATTAGAAACCTTGGCCTTTCCCTTCCCCCAGTATAAAATTACTGCACCACTGACTAACTGAAAGAACTGAACCTTGAAAGTTTTAAGTATCTAATCAACAAACAGATAAAAGGGGATGAATGATAATGATGGGATAAAGTGTTTACTGCCCCATAAGAATATTTCATCTCAAGGGTGCCTGGGTGGCTCAGTGGGTTAAAGCCTCTGCCTTCGGCTCAGGTCATGATTCCTGGGTCCATGGGATCGAGCCCCACATCGGGCTCTCTGCTCAGTGGGGAGCCTGCTTCCCCCTCTCTCTGTCTCTGCCTGCCTCTCTGCCTACTTGTGATCTCTGTCAAATAAATAAATAAAATCTTAAAAAAAAAAAAAAAAAAAAAAGAATATTTCATCCCAGCTTGTCTGTGGTCGGGGCATCTCTTTGGAGAGCAGATCCAGAGAGAAGTTGATGCTGTGCCTCCCTTGGTCCTGATCTCTTATGGGAGTCCAGGGTGATACCTGGTTAATGAGAAGACACCCCCCCCTCACCCCCACCATCATCATCATCAATAACCACATCAAATGCTGTCCCATTCACCCACACCATGAACCCATGGAAAGTTCAGCCCTGGGGGACCTGGGGACCTGGCACGCTCAGTCCTCTAGGGCTCTAGGGTTAGCACCTGCCTGCAACAGCTTGGAGATTCCTTTTATCCCCTCACATAATTGGGGTTATTTGAAATGTCTGGGTTTTAGGTGAGAAGGGAGATTAAATGAAGTAGAAAAAAGCATTCACACTATCTGTAATTTCAATTAAACACATTATTTCAACAATGATAATGAAACAAAATCTTTTGACTGCTGAGGGGCGCTTGGGTGTCTCAGTCCGTTAAGAGTTTGGCTCTTGATTTTGGCTCAGGACATGATCTCTGTGTCCTGAGACTGAGCCCCTCATTGGGCTCCACACTCAGCAGGGAGCCTGTTTAAGAATCTCTCTCTCCCTCTCCCCCCGCAACTCACACGCTCTCTCTCTCTAAAAAAAGTCTTTCAACTGCTGAGAGGCTTAGTTATGACAATGAACTCCTACTCAGAAATCCAGATTTTATCATCAGCTCTTACTGAACTTTCTGGATCCTTAAAGGCAAATAACGTGGCCTGTCCAGTGGGCCTTAGCTTCCTTCCCTGGCTGGGGATAGGGCTCCCTGTGGCCCAGAAGCCTACCCCTGTAGGAGAACACAAGGGAGTGGGGGTAGGTGGAGAGGACCTTCACCTCAGCAATTTTAGGTCTGTCTGTGGGCATGAGAGGGACCCTCCCAAGTCAGCCACAAACCCTCCTGAGGAACGGACTTGGAACACCACGTAGTGGCCAGCATCTCTCTCAATGCACACTATGTCCTTGGGGATTTGGATTCTGGACATGCCGGGCTCCTCCTGTTACTGGAAGGAAAGATGGGTACTTTGGGAGTAAGAAGTCCTGCATTAAAAGTTTTAGCTCTGGCATTTACTCGTAGCCAAATTGTGACAGCACAGTGAGGAAATATAGGTACAGCACCACAGAGCTTTGCACAGAGTAGGAATGTCAGGTTTGCTGCATGTCCTCTCTGCTTGGCTTTTAGCATAAGAACTAGGCCAGCAAGTCCAGCCAGATGGCCAAAGGAGTAGGAATTATAACTGTGTTCTCTCTCCTTACCCCAGAAGTCTTCTGGCAGAAGAAAACCTATCAACAAGACCTCCAGTGACAACCCCTAATCCTTTACTTCCCTCAATGTCTTTGGTGACCCCAGAGTCTTGGGAGATAAGGGGATATAACTGTGCCTTCAGGAGAGCTCCATCCCAAAGAACTTGGGGAGCAGGACTCTGCTGGCCTTCAGGGATGACTCTATATTAATAAAGACCTTTGGGGGGTATCCCAGGATTTGGGATCTGGTAACAGTTTTTCCTGATTAGCCCTTGGAGCAAACCAAGAATGCCCCATCCCTTCCCTGTCCCTCAGGTCCACTTCCATAGACCAGCTGCCAGGGAGAAGAGCCCGGTGGGGCCTGTATGTTTTGGAGACATGGTCCTCTCAAAAAGTCAAGGCTCCATCCTTCTCATTCCGGAGATGAAGAATATTTACTGACCTTTTTCTCTGCTAGTTACTGGGAGTATGTCACTGTTTAGAAATCTATCAAAGTTTTCATTTTTTCTGTTAGAGTGTTTCTTTCTTTCTTTTTTTTTTTTTAAAGATTTTATTTATTTATTTGACAGAGAGAAATCACAAGTAGACGGAGAGGCAGGCAGAGAGAGAGAGAGAAAGGGAAGCAGGCTCCCTGCTGAGCAGAGAGCCCGATGCGGGACTCGATCCCAGGACCCTGAGATCATGACCTGAGACGAAGGCAGCGGCTTAGCCCACTGAACCACCCAGGTGCCCTGTTAGAGTGTTTCTTAATTGTTTTCTATTGGTGATATGTGGTCAAGAGGAGATCAAGTACTAGAGGAGATATAAAGGCGAAACTACTAAAAAGATGGAGAATAAGGTCACTGGGGACTGGGAGTTCAGAAACAGGGCAGGTTGTCCTGCTACCGGAAGGAGCTAATGGTGAGGGAATGTGAGAGATTAGGAGAAATTCTAGCATAACAAAGAGGAAAACAGGGCACTTCTCTATGTTGTTGAATCAGGGATAAATTGTGCATCAGAAATAAAAATGTTCCAGAATTCTCTGAATAATGTATCAGAATTGTCCTAAGATACATGGGACCAAAGAACCTTTACTTTGCCCTGGAGATCTTGAAATAAACCAACAGATACACAAACAAATAAGCAAGTGTCCAAGGGAACAAGGGTATACATATGGGCTCATTCACAGCCGTCTCAATTCCATTGTGCCTCAATGGTCCCAGAAGCCACAAGACAGCTGAGAGTTCGTCATTATCTGCCATTCCAGAAGAACATCTTAAAAGAGCTGTTTTAGCCACTTCTGCAAAGTAAGGGAATATAGTTCTTGCCAGCTCCTTGTCTAAATAGAAACATTTCTGTGAAGCAACCAGTAAAATCAGTAGCCTTTGACTTCTGAAGGTCAGGACAAAACCTGCTTTGCTTGCAAATAACAAAGCTGATTCTTGTCCAGCCTCTGATGGATATTTAGCCACTGCCCCAAACTGTATAATTGGCATCCTCTACTTCAATCAGCCAGAAATACTACAGATGAAACATGGAAACGACCTCCAGTGAGGCGTATGCTATCAGGATCTGGCTAATTAGATAATTTTCATATCCTAAATGCATTGACCAATAACCCATATATTCACCCCAGGCTTGAAAGAATTCGTCAATGTGTTGTTTGTGCCAAGAGCCACATGTCTGGCCTCGCATTTGGTTTCCAGCTTTCCTTTGCAAGTGGGAGCCATCAGCAGTGAATTCAGAGTAGAGGACCAGGCACAGGAATCCCAGAGTGACTAGTTGGTGGCGGGAGCAGCACCTGTCCCGGTCACTTGCAGTAATCTGGCCCTCAGTGATTTCGCAATTGTACAGTGGAAAGACTTATCAGCCAGCAAAGGGAACCGCTGGGATACAGTGACAATTCAATTGTCTCTGTCTCCCTTAGAGGAAATGTTTAATTAACAAATGAAAATAATCCAGAAATGGATACCAACTACTGAATACATAAATTAATAACAGCGCCGTGAGTTGATTATCCAGGCAGTTTGGTCTTAAAATAACAACTCTATTTTATGTGAGCCTGGGAAATCTAAATAAAGGCTTCTTTTTTTTTTTCTTTTTCTTTCTCTTTTTTTCTTTTATGTCATTAAATAGAAATCTGAAAGTTGACAAAGCCTCTGCAGATCCCCGTTTCCTGAACAAGCAAACGGACAACCAGGATGGGAAATGCCTAGTGTATGTCTCCTCTGCTCAGAGCAGATACCAAGTTACAGGGTGGGAGTAAGCAGAAGCACTTCTACCGGACTCTCCACCCTAAGAACAGAGCACGTAAGTGGCATGCGTAAATTCTGTTCACGAGGGAGAGAGCAAGAGAGGAATTCTTTTAGGTGTTCATAAGCTCATTATTTGCTAATTAGAAGAAAGGATTCTGCCTTGAGGGATAAATCTCACCACCCTAAGAGGACCAGGAAAGCTGACATCCCTCCTCTGACTCTAGGGGATCTCATGATTTAGAGAGAAGCCTTCTAGCATGTTCACCATTCAGCTGGCTCATCAGGGAGTGCTTTAGATTAACAAATGCAAACATTCTAACATTACTGGAGGGATTATTACATCGTGTTAAATATTTCATTTGTCTGACATCACCCTACTGACTCACTGCTATAATTTATTAAATCTGCCTCTTGGTAAAACTATTTGATCGTTTTTCACAGCGGGGCTTGACTTTCAATGTCCTCTCCCACCACACCTGCAAGTGCATCTCTTCCCTTTCGTTCCATCAACGCTCTTATTTCCCACAAGCGGCATGAATCCTGGCTACATGAGTGGAGCAGGTGGACAGGTTGAAAAGTCAATGGGAAGGGGCAAAGGAGGGGTGAGGGTACATCAGAACTGGTATGGGGTAGACATCTGGTCTCCATTGGACAGAGTCAGGACTTAGACAATAAGCATGGAACTTAGGGGCCACCCACAGGTCCAGATGCCTGGGGCTGTAGCAGGCAGAGAATGAACAACTTTTATCCTTGGAGCTGTTGGGACATCCCAGTAAAAAGCCATCAACAAGGTGAGTCCCAAGAAAGCTTCTTGATAGGATAGCAATACACCTTTTATCTTTGTCCTCTAAGATCATTCATTCTACCCCCGAGTACCATGCCCATTCATTTGAAGACTCTTCGTAGAATGCTTACTAGCTGCTAGCTACTCTAGAAGATATAATGATCAGGGAATGGTCCAGAACTCATGGACTTACGCAGCCAGGTGAAATCTCTGCCTTGTACCTTGTGGCAGGTTCATTACAGAGATCATTTTCAATTGTTCCAGCAACCCTGCAATGATAGATATGATCCTTACTATGTTGTGGATGAGATGTTAAACCCCCTGTAGTTCACCCAGTCAGGAAGCTGCTGGTTTAGCATTTAGACTCAGATCTTCGTGACACCAGAGCCCTTGCTTTTTGTCATGGAAGGAGCTCCTACTCACCCGAGGTAAAGTGTAATGACTGTTATCCTTCACTTGGCTCCACGTAGTTAAAGGACAGTGTACATTCACCTAGGACTTCTTGTTGAAGGAATTTAAGAATGACATCATCTTTTGTGCTCATCAAGGTCTCAGGAAGGCGTTTAGGGCTTTGTTGGTCTTGCTCACATCTATGTCCTTGGGCTCCTCTGGTGGAATCCAATTCCACCAGGTGCAACCCCTTGCACCTCCACCAGTCAGGAAACATGGGGTCCAAGCTCATTATAGGAAGCTCTTTTTCAGACTTCAGTAAAAAGGAGAGCATGGTTATAGAGCAAATCAATTCAGATCAATTGCAGATTTTTGTCATTTTCAGAGTTTTTTAGTAACTTGGATAAAAAGCCCCTATCTTGCCCCAGGAGTGCAGATGGGCGTGTTCAGGCCTTTGCATGGGGCCTGAGGAGGGTGCAATTCAATCTGTGTCTCAGAGACAGGCCCAGAGAGGTCTGAGCTCATGTGAAACCTGTGGACTATTACTGCATTATTATATTGAAGCATTTTTATTTGTAAAGTACAAATGATCCTTTCAATCCCACTTGCAATTTCATCATACAACCCTTTTCTGTTAATGAAGCTCAAACACAGCCTGCAGCAGCGTATAGAAGATGGCCACGCCTCTTCTGCATGGCCTTGATCCTCGGTAGCTGGGCGCCTTACTGCCCCTCCCCCAGTGGTACTGTTTCTTCCATTACTGCTCCCTCGTGGTTTCCCGAGTGGATTCTTTTGATTAGATCCACCAGGATAGATTACGCAGAGCAATGTAGTGTATCTTACGGGCTGTTAACTGATCCGCCGTGACCTCAGACTAGACAGGGAGAGAAATAATGCTGAAGAATGATCATCTTCCAAATAAACAAATCCATTTAAAACCATGTGTTTTCAACTATTTAAAAATAGGAGAGCCCACCAAAAGCTGGACAAAAGTAGATTTAACAAAACATGAACAGTGACCACTTCTGGATGGTGAGATGAGGGATAATATCAAGTTTCTCATTGATACTTTCCCATCTCATTCAGGGTCTATAATAAGCAGGAAAAATATAATCAGAACAAACACAATGAACATTGTGTAAGTCTTCTTTATGAAATTTTACCAGAAACATTTGCATTTAAAATGTATGTTATATACACATGAAGTCACTTGAGAGCTCCAGCTATAAGCTGATATTTCCATAAAGTCTCAATTTCAGGCTTTTGTCACAAGTATTCATAAAAAATCCTGAATGATGATCCTACATAAAACAACAGAAAAAATTCTGGGCATCATATCTTGAAAAAAACTACTTTTAGATGTTGCAGTAACCTGGGAGTGGGAATTCAGAGAGAGGAAAGTAATCAATGAGGCAGGCACTTCAAACCAAAGTATTTGCCAAACCTAGAGGAACCTGAGCTTCAATTTCCATAGTTTTTAGGGCAAGAGGAAAAGGAGACATTGCCTGGGATCTGTCCAAAGTGAGAAGTCTGCCCACTGCTCTGCAAAAAAATGTCAAATCCAACCAAGTAGCTGACCTTCAAGAAAGGTGAATATCCTGTCTTAAAGATTTGGGCAGAGTAGTGACAAAATATGTCCACCTGGGTTCATAACAACAAGGCAGGTCTCCAGCAGGTATGCAGCCCAAATCTTCCCAGTATGGGTAAAGCTCTAATCATGTACATGAGCAGAAAGCTATGCCAGGCAGGTGAGGCACACAAGAATCAGCAAAAGGAAATGCAGATCCTTTCTAAAGGAATCTCTTCCCCACCTCCAACCTTGATTTCAAAGGATTCCTCCAGTTCCTTCAGATGAAGCCCCACAGTCAAATATCATAATGATGATCATTTCTGTTGCCTTGGCAAAAATTAGCAGAACTGGAACAGGACATTAGGTGTTAAAGTGATTTTTTTAAAAAGGCATGTTTAATATGTTAAATGACATGGAAAGGAAAAGGATAAAAAATAGTAGTAAGGAAAAGATTACAAAGAAAGACCTTGAAGACTGGACTAAGAACCAAGGAGGATAGCTAGAAATTAAAATGTAGCAATTGAAATTAAAAATTAAGTGAATATTGCTTAGGTAATCAAGACTTAACTGAAGCAAAATTGATTAAGTAGGAGGTATATATATCTGAAGAAATTTTCTAGAATTCAGCCTGGTGAGAAAAGTGAGAAAAAATATGAAAAAGAAGTTAAGATTTATGGTAAAGTGAGAGAAATCTAACAAACTCTGAATTGGTGTTTCAGAAAGAGTGGCTAGAATAGAGAGAGGCAATCTTATCACTTCTGGGAATTTCCCAGAACAGAGGAAAAACATCAATCTACAGATCCAAGAAGCTAGTGAATCCCAGCCAAGCCTGAGAAATAAAAACACTAAGACACATCATAATGAAAGTAAAGAATAACAAATGCAAGGAAAAACGTTTCATGAAATCGGCCACAAATAAAAGATGAATTGCCTTAAAAACACAGTAAGTAGACTGACAGCCGACTTTTCAAAACAAAATAAAACAAAGCAATGGAAGCCAGTATTACAGAGGGAAAAAACAACTCCAACATTCCAAAAGAAAATAGCAATCAGCATAGAGTTATATACCTGGTAAAAAAAATGTCATTCGGTAATAAGGACAAAGATATTTTTAGGAATTAAAAATGAGTAACATTTTCCAATAATGACTAACATACTCTAACCAAAGGAAATTTGAAAGGATGTACATCAGTTAAAGAAGAAATGTGATTGCCAGGTGGGAAATCTAAGCTTGACAACGAGGTGATAAAAAGGGGGGGAAGGGACTAAAATGGGGGCAACACTAAAGATAGACTGTGCTAAGCAGTAGTGAAAATGTCTTGTGTGATTTATTTTAAAAAGAGAGAAAACTAAAATATGCCATGTGAAAAAAGTGCATAATAAGCACATACAGAGGTAATCAGAATTATATTAAAGACCTTGTATAAGACAGTAGAGACATAGATTAACTGTAGACTTTGATAAGTGTTAATTAGAAAAATATATTGCATAACTTCCCAACTAGTAGAGGGGAAAGTGAAATGAGGGGGAAAAATTAAATTAAAAGAAAGCAATAAAGGAAAGAAGAAATTTGTAGATGGCAGGACAAATAGGAATCTCCCAGAGATATTGTGGGTTCAGTTCCAGACCACTGTAATAAAGACGGTAGTGTAATAAAGTGAGACAAATGAAGTTCTTGATTTCCCAGTGCATATAAAAGTAATTTTATACTACATTATTGTTATTAAGCGTGCAATGACATTATGTCTAAAAAACGATGTAAGTACCTTAATTTAAAAATACTTTATTACCAAAAAATGTTAACCATCATCTGGAACTTTCAGTGAATTTTACTCCTTTTGATGTTGGAGGGTTTTGCCTTGATGTTGTGGTTGATGACTGAGCAGGGCAGTGGCTACTGACGGTTGGAGGGGCTGTGGCAAATGCTTAAAATAAGACAACAATAAACTCCGCCATATTAATTGGCTTTTTTTTCTTCTGGACAATCTGTCTGTAGCCACAATGCTGTTTGATAGCATTTTACTCAGAACAGAATTTCTTTCAGAACTGGAGTCAATCCTCTCAAACCCTGCTGCTGCTTTACCAACTATGTTTATGGAATATTCTAAATCCTCTGTTGTCATTTCAACCATCTTCATGGCATCTTCAGCAGGACTAAATTCCATCTCAAGAAATCATCTTCTTTGTTCATCTGTAAGAAGCAGCTCCTCATCCGTGAGTGTTATCAGGAGATCACAGCAACTCGGTCATATCTGCAGGCTTTACTTCTAATTCTGGTTTTCTTGGTATTTCCACCACATCTGTGGTGACTTCCTCCACTGAAATCTGGAACCCTTCAAAGTCATCCATGAGAGTTAGAAATAACTTCCAAACTCCTGGCAGTGTTGATATTTTGACTTATCTCATCCCATGATTCACAAGTGTTCTTAATGGCATCTAGAACGGTGAACCTTTCTGTAAGGTTTTCCATTGTCTTTGCCCAGATCCACCAAAGGAATGAGTCCATGGCAGTTGTAGTCTTATAGAATGTATTTCTTAAAAAGCAAGACTAGAAAGCCAAAATAATCCAGAATGAATGTTGTCTTTGCAGGCAGGAAAAGAACATTCATCTCAAACATCTCCATCGGAGCTCTTGGGTGACCCAGAGCATTGTCAGTGAGCCATTGTATTTTTAAAGGAATCTTTTTTTTTTTTTTTCCCCTGAGCAGCAGGTTTGAACAGCAGGCTTAAAATATTCAGTAAACCATCTTGTAAACAGATGTACTGTCATCCAGACTCTGTTGTTCCCTTTATAGAGCACAGGCAGAGTCAATTTAGCATAATTCTTGAGGGCCCTGGGATTTTCAGCATGGTCAGTGAGCACTAGCTTCAGCTTAAAGTCACCAGCTGTAGTAGCCCCTAACAAGAGTCAGCCTGTCGTTTGGAGCTTTGAAGCCAGACATTGACTTCTCCTATCTAGCTATGAAAGTCCTAGATGTAATCTTCTTTAAGTAGAAGGCTGTTTCTTCTACATTCAAAGTCTGTTGTTCAGTGTAGCCACCTTCATGAATTATCTAAGCTAGGTCTTCTGGATTACTAGATGCAGCTTCTCCATCAACACCTGCTGCTTCACCTTGCACGTTGATGTCATGGGTACGGCATCTTTCCTTGAACCTCATGAACCACTCCTGCCAGCTTCAGACTTTTCTCGTGCAGCTGCCTCACCTCTCTCAGCCTTCCCAGAATGGAAAAGAATCAGGTCTGGCTCTGGATTGGGCTTTGTTTGGCTCAAGGGAATGTTGCAGCTGGTTTGATCTTCTATCCAGACCACTCAAACTTCCAAACAGCAATAAGTCTGTTTGGCTTTCTTATCATTCATGTGTTCACTGGAGTAGCATTTTAAATTTCCTTCAAGAACTTCTCCTTTGCATTCACAACGTGGCTAACTGTTTGGCCCAAGAAGCCTAGATTTCAGCTTATCTCAGTTTTTGACCTGCCTTCCTCACCTAAGCTAAATCATTTCTAGCTTTTGACTTACTAAGAGAGACTGGTGACTGCCTTTCATTTGAACCCTTGCAGGCTATTTTATGGATATTAATTGGCCTCATTTCAATATTGTGTTCCAAGGAATAGGGAGGACTGAGGAGAGGGAGGGAGACAGAGAAACAGCTGGTGGAACAGTCAGAACACACACAACATTTATCAATTAAGTTTGCCATCTTATACGTGTCCCACAACAATTACAAGAGTAACACCAAAGATCACTGAACAGAGATCACTGTAACAAGTATAATAACAATGAAAATGTTTGAATCATTGTGAGAATCTCCAAAGCATGACACAGAGATACAAAATGAGAGCAAAGGCTGTTGGAGAAAATGGCATAGGTAGACTTGCTCAACACAGGGTTGCCATAAACCTTCAATTTATGGGAAAAAAATATGCAGTATGTTTGAAGCTTCATAAAAGGAAGCACAATAAAATAAAGTGTAGGACCTAATAGATGGTAGAGAAAGATAATCTCAGTTCCACATAGAATTTAGAGCATCTGTTCTGAAGCACCATGGTTATTAACCTTAGATGTGTAAGTAAAGGGAAAAATCAGAAGTTGATTAGCTTCTTTCCTCCAGCCACTGCTGGATGGTTGATAGATAGAATGTCCATCTCTTTGGCACAGATTAATCTTCTTCACAACCACCCTACCAACAAAATTCTATTGAAGAAAAGATCCATCCTGTGAATGCTTTCACAACATTGTGGGAATCCGGCATTCACTGAGGACCAAACCTCAGTGACATGGTCTGGAGGTCTATGTTGCAACTGCTCAACTCTGTGGTTGTAATACAAATACAGTCAGAGCCAATAGACAAAGAAACAGGTGTGCTGTGTCCCAATAAAACTTTATTTACACAAATAAGCAGTGGGTCAGATTTGATGCATGCTTTTCTTCATCTCCCAGAATTAATGCCAGTTTTTAAAGACTTTGCAAGTCCCTTCTGTAATATGGTGTCTGTGGCAACCGAGGCTGCTGACCTCATGTAAGGAGGCAGTAGTGGGGCTGTGCCAGGTAATTCACACATTGCTCTCTGGGGTTCATGATGTTGTAAAACTACTGTCACCAAGAGAAGACATAGAAGGATCTGGTCACTCTTTTAGGTGCCATTTTTACCACATGCATCTCACAGACTCTTACCCACAACCTGTGCTAAGGTGATGCTGTGATGTCAGCCATGGAGGCTTCGGGCACCCCTGGGTGATGTCCTTGTACAGTAGAGGGATTAACCTTATTTATTAATCCATAAATATATGGATTAAAATAGTGGATGAGGGCTGGCTCTACCTCATGACTCTTGAAATTAGAAGCACAGCGAGAGGCTAAGAGGCCAGTGATGCTAATCCCCTTCAACCAAACAAGGAATTCCAGAACCACATTGCAAATGCACCGCTTGTGGGGATATATTATCCCATAACTATGGGTACAGCTCAGAAAAGGGAAAGAGGCATCCCATGGAATGTCCTGGGGTCAGAGAAGGCAGTGGTTTACTTGGACCTCAACAAAAAATGCACCAGGCAGAGAAAAGTAAGAGGAATCTGAATGCAAAGCAGGGACAGATAGGAACTGGCAGAGGCTGCAGTGGGCAGAGAAGTGAAGCCCTAACACATGGAGAACTTTAGGAAACAGGAAGAAGGCAAGCCCTGGAGGAAAGTGCCTTAGACTTCAGGAGACAGGAAGGGCCTGGGAGTTGGGGTTGGCACATGGGATTCTGCAGCAGGCCACGCCCTCCTCGGGTGCCTGGTGGAGACCTTGACCTCTTTCTCCTTCACTGTTGCTCTCTCCCAGAGAGGAGAAAACTGAAGAATAGCGAGCCTGGATTTGCACCTCTCACAACAATATCCCGGGCCATCGAAGTTCCCGTGGGATGACACTAAATTGTGCCCTACATTTACTTTTTTTTTTTCTTTCTTTTGACTTAGAACACATGGTGCAAAAAGCATGCTCTCTGTCAGCAGCCAAAGCAACTCATCTGGGACGTGCAAGTACCATCCAGCCCATTCGGCATTTTGATCCAGTGCTCCATCTGAGGCTTGAAACGACAGAGCTGCCACCGTATGTGAAATCTGCCTTCTCTCTGTTTACTGTTTCGTTTCATCCTTGATCTGCTGTCACTTTTAGAGGTATTGAACGCATTATTGAAGGGCTGAGTTGATGTCTAAAATATTCCTTAACCTGTCTTCGGTTTCCACAGCCAAATATTATGAGTTGTTACAACTGAAACCACAGTGTAAAACTATTTATATGCACTTATCAGGGAAACTAATCAGTGAAATATTTCCTACAATGTTTGAAGACCTGTTTGAATCGGAAGTGATAGACTTATTACATCGGGACAGGTTGGCGTGTTTGGAGATCTGGAGTCGGCGATGCGGTTAACCATACTGGGCAGCCTGGACTGTGCTCTGGCAGCGTGTCAGGGACGGTGTTCAGCCCCGAGTCTCACAGAAGACGCCTGTGGGGAGAGAAGGAGATGAGGAGAGGACAGGCTGCCTGGACAAGGACAGCATGCATCCCACATGAGAATCCCCTTCTCGGCAAACACTGAGGGAGTCTGGGAATGTGCCCACGGGAGCCGTGGGCCCTCTGGAGCCTGCGGTGGAAGACACACATTAGAATCATCCTGACTCCTGAAAGACTGGTACCTGAGAGTCGTACCAGTGTGGGCATCAACCACTAGAACTCAAAGATCGTCACTGGGAGAAATGTGACCGGGAGATGTACTCCATACAGCTGAAGTGCAACGTCTGTCCTTGGAGAATTTAACAGCAGCCCATGATGGCCCAAATGCTCGCGGCTGTCTTAGAGGAGCGCACAGCTTTTGTTACAAGCTAGGGCTGCTCTAATGGTGACAGCAGGGACAGGGCAGGAGAGAAGGGAAGGAGCAGAATGTCAAAGGAAGAGGACTTCCCAGGAGCAGGATAGAGACTGTCCTGAAGTTCCTGGCTGGGCAGCTGGGGGAACAGGAATGGGCAGGGGTCAGCCCACCCATCCCAGCTACTTAGAAACCTTTACCTGCCCCCTCCACCCCTCACTGGCACTTCCCCACAGAACCTCCTGTTCTGGATGCTTGTGAAATCCAGCCTGAGACTGGTTTCCTCTGTTCCCACCCACTGCTCCTTTCTCTTATCTTCTCCAGCTTCAACTTACATCGACTTCCAATTCTCCCCACAAGGGCCCCTGCCTTGACAGCCTTAAATGATGCCTCCTCTTCAAGCTGATCCTAACATCTCCCTATGGTAGCATTCACTGAGCACAGTCCAGGCTAGGCAAGGCATCAGCCTCCTCCAGGCTTGCTGCCCCTGAGGACAAGACCATGGGCACACTCTGCACCCCACTTTCTTCATTTATGGAAAATAACCGATTAACAGGGTTGTCATATGAATTATTTATGAGAGATGCATCAGTACCTCATGACTTAATGTAGATCAGTTTCTAGATGAGGCTTCCCCAGTACCCACATTGAAGGAACCGTTGTAATACCAAAAAACTATCATAGACATGCTAGCGTATTAATGATCTCTTTCTTAAATACACATTCGGGTTACAAACAAATGTAATTGTCAGTAAACAGCTCCCTTGAATTCAGTCTGTTCTTATAAAGGTGTGAGTTAAGAACTCTTTTGTGTGCTAGTAAGAGGAGATATCCAACCACAAAGAAGGGGGTTTCCTGCCAGCAAGATCCTGATGCTCTCCATGGGCAGATCAGGGCAACACAGCTGGGAGATGACACAGTACGACAGTTACTTTCAAGGTGGCTGGCATCAGACAACCTGGAGTCAATTGCCCCGCTCCCTCAATGACTGCACTGATAAGTAATTTATGCTCCCCGAGTCTCAGTCCCCCAACCTGTAAAACGGGGTAATAAGAGTACCTACGTAATAGAGAGGCATCTTGTCAGAATTAAATAGACCTGACTTGTGCTAAGTAAGTACTCCATAAATGTTACTGACGCT